>NC_140696.1:6443384-6944712 GCF_054131305.1 Coturnix japonica
CTATTAGCATTAGCCTCACGGGATGGACTTTATCAGATGCTCCCAGCCCATCTGAGAGATGCATGCCAATTGCAGCTCACTTGCCCACCAAGTCAAGTAATCTCTTCAAAGACTTCTAACAAGTTAATAAGGATTGATCTGCTTTTCATGAGATCACGCTGACTGCTCCTAATGAACCCAGCATTTTCAAGCCTTTCCTTCCCTTTAAAAATTAGCTTCCAAATAAATACTCTTCTCCCAGTCGACGGGCAGCTGATTCCTTCACTCTGCCTACATATCCCCATTATGCTGTAAGGTTTTGACTGAAGGAGGCATCTCTCCAGCTTGACTGATGAGTTGCTTTGGGGGTTGTTTTGGTTCTTATTTAAGTTAAGCAAAAGCTTAAATTTTGTCCTAAACAAGGAGGGATGTAACGACAAAAATCTCCTGTAGAGATGGCTTGGGAAAGTAGGTTCAGATGTGATTTTTCTGGAAGATTTGTAAGATGTAGTTGCTGCCCATCTGAAGACGTGGGTTTTGATTTTATTTGTCTTGGGAGGATGAGGCTCAAACAGTGCAAATAAAGAAGGGAAGAACATTTCAAGATGAGCGCCTCAAGCAATGAAATTAGTGACTTTTTCCACAAAAAAACCTTGCTGTTAGCAACATAGACCATCCATCCTGCTGTCTGTAGCAACGCCAAGAAAGAGATGTCAGAGTAATGGGGTCTTTGAGAGATCACTGCTTCTGCTATAAATGTCCAAATACTCACACTCTGTGTTCCCTGTCTTACCCATTTTAAGGGAAATCCATAAGAATGAAGTCCTGCTTTGTCATGGCTTCCCCTGTTCGTTAAATCCCGTGTGTGTGCGTGTTACCATCCAGGCCGTAATGCTTCGTGTCAGTTTTAAGTTCCCCTAAGCTTTTATTGACCATTTCTTGTGTTATCTGCACACTCCCTAATTCCTCTTCTCCTCTCCCTGGGGATCTGATCCCTGACTTAGGCAAATCCTCATCCTCTTCATTTGCGAATAGCAATGCAAAAGTAAATATTGTCAGTGTCAGCGTCAGCTTCTTATCCTTCTCTGCCTCCAATTTCCCTCTGTCACTCTTATCTGCACCGTATCCACTTATCTCTTGTGTATATATAATGGTCTTTTCCTTTCCTGTTTTTGTAGAAACTGGGAGATCCTCCATCGTTAGCTTTCTTTGCTCCTTTAATTACATACTTGTGTGTTTACCTCCCCAGACCTCTGGCCCCCACTTCTGGCACTTCCCCACTTCTAAGCAAGAACATTTGCTTTGTGCACCACTCTGATTAAAGATGTGGCCGCGCCGAAATCCAGCACTTTACAGACTCGAAGCCGTGGGCTGTTTGAAGCTGAACCTGAATTCTGTGCAGAGCCATCGTTTGTGGCTCTGCTTTGAAATGCTGCTGTGACTCTTCGGGTGGTGCGAATGCGAGATGTAGGATGGAAAGCCATCACAGCCCTCGTTGCGATGCGTTGAAAGAAGTAAAGGGTGTTTTGTTACATCTGTATGCCTTGATTTTCCTGTCTGTTAGATGGAGGTAATGTTTCCTGCAAAGAGGAAGGACTCACTCAGGTGAAAGCTGAGCCAAAGAAGAGGCTGAGCAGCATTTTCTATTGGGATTTTGCACTGTAGACCTGCAGGAACATTAAGGGGGGGACTGCACCTATTGGGCAAGTGTAACGTAACCCAGAACACAAATGGGAAACCCCCACAATGTTTCAGAGAACTACATGCAGAGCTGCAGCCCTGCTGGGTTTTTTTTCCTGCAAGTCCATGCTTTGTGCAAGCGCCTGATCCGCACCGAGTCTTATGATTTGTGGTCTGATCATTGCTGATGTTATAACCTGGTTATGTATTGATTTTCACCTGCAAATGGCACACAATAGTGTTTATTACATAACAATTCCCATCAGAAAAATGTCTTATTGTATGATGTACAGCAGCACTAAATGTTGGCATAGCGTAAGGGCTGTGCTTTTTGCAGGATGCAGTCGTTTATAATTTCCAGATCAATGTGATGATGTGTTTTTTGAATTCTAATGAATAAACTACATTGGTGTTTGTTGTTTACCTGCTTTCTGATTTTTTAACAAGTGGCTCTAGTGATAATTACCAAAATTCTGTAGTTGCAGAAGAAGGAGGAGGAAGGAAAAAAAGCCTGGCTCCTTCATAACTATCCAACTGGGCAATTATCTCCATACTGTATGTGCTGCTTTGCTATAAATGTTGAAATTCAGTAATTACCACTAGAGCCAGCCGTGACATTTCGAAAGCAGATACATAACAAATAGGGATGCCATGGAGTCATTAAAATTCAGATATCAAAACAGCTCTCCTTATTCTTTGCGTGAATCCATCTCTTTGTTTCATGAGGAATTCAGATGCCAATTAAATACCTTTTTTCTTTTACTTTTTTCTTCTTTATTTTTTTTTAATTGTGGTGGCTCTTTTTTCCTTTCCTCCTTTTCCAAATGAATTTTATCCTCCTTGAAAGCGAGCCCAATTGACAGTCATGACAGTTGGTGCATTAGGGAAAAACATGGGCGAATGCGCTCCTTCCTAAGGAACCAGGCCAGCATATTCCCAGCTTTGGAAATGGCAAGGCTGCAGCAAGAACATAAGTGATCTTTCCCCAGCAATCCCTTTCTCTTTCCAGTTCCATTTCTCTGTGCTTCTCAGTAAGGAAAATCACCCCTTGGGGTTACTCATGACTTCTGGGAATGTTGTTCTGTCCATCCTGCTGGGCACGGGCTCCGTCCTGCTCATGGGTGCACCATCACCACCACCAGGAAGAGCTCAATTATTTCCAAAATCGTTATTCACACTGCAGTCTCGTAGCAATCGTTGGCATCTGGCAGTTGTTTTTAACAATGTTGTCTTGTTTACGGGTTTGACTCTTGGAAGACGGGATGTGATGCCTACCAATCAGTCGCTAATGAAACGGAGGAATTGACAGCATGGAATTGATCCTTCCTTTGTAATCCCGTAGCAGTGAGACGTGTTTGTTTCTGAATCTGTCAGTGGGTTGTATGTAAACCAGGTGTGATAAGGAACCTGAGCGCTGAAAACAAGGAGAACAGCGGTTTCATAAACCTCACAAGGAGAAAAAGCTGTAGGGTTTCTACGCCTCCTCTCTTCCCATGTCGGAATGCCTCTCATAGATCTTTGTGAGTGTCTTTTAGAGACAGCAGGAGGAATTCATTGCAAGAGGAGCCAATGTACGGCAGGTGATTCAGTTCCTGAAGTTTGGCTGAGCCCTTGGTGCCCAAATAATGACAGAGTCACAAGGTCATAGAATGGCTTGGGTTGGGAGGACCTCAAAGATACCTAGTTCCATCCCCCTCTGCACCAGGTCAGGTTGCCCAGGTCCCCCTCTAGCCTGGCCTAGTAGTAGCAAAGGGGCATGGAAAGGTCTGTGATCCCAGCAACCCAAGGGTTGCCCCTTCCATGGCTTTTTCCCAAGTTTTCTCTGTAGTTTGCCCATAGCAAAGTCCTCGTCACCTCCAAGACAGCACCCTGATCACTCTACTACCACTTTCTCTTCTGCTTACTTACCACATATTTCCTCCTAAACAAAGAGATGTTACTGAAACGAAACAATTCATTTTGCAATGCACTAAAGAAGGAGCTCCTTTAGCTTGTATGATTTCTGAAGAGGCTTCAAGTCCATCACTTGGTTATCCAGTAGAGGACAGCTTCGAGTGCTCCTTCATCAGCTCCTCGCTGGGAGATGAGCCTGCAGTGCAGCCCGCTCAAGGAGAGCTGGTCGCAGGTTTGTTCCCAAGCACGATGTGTGTGTTAAGGTGAATAGGAATTATACTCACTTCAAGGAGAGCTGAGGCCCTTGTGTTGACTACATTATCATTTATACTAACAAAAAGAGCTTAAAATGTTAGCATATTCTTTTGAAAACGGAGCTTTGCATCCCATTAAGAGGAGGGAAACAGAACCCGCAGCGCATTATATTTCCAAGCGCCTGTCAAGAAACGCTTAGGGCTGTCGCCTGCTTACTGAGCATTCAGCAACAGGAATAAATTGGGAATTGCTGCTCATGTGCTGGTCCCTGGATTGAGAGGCAGAAAGCTCCAGGCAATTAGATGCCAACCAAATGCAATTGTCCGGGGTTCACAGAAGCTCTGTGAAGTGGGGTTCTCCAAGAGCTGTGGGTTCGCTGTGCAGAAGATGTAGCTAGTAGTTGGGTTTTGGAGGGTGAAGGGCATTCAGGTGAGATTTCCCCAGCTTTCTTTCAAGAGATGCAGTGCTGTGAATCTCAGAAGGATGATTTGTGGCCTGGTTGGAACAAAGAGGAAAAGCAAACTTAATTAACCTCTCAGTCCTGCACTCTGGTTTGGGAAGGGCACGTAAGCATCATGTGTAAGTGGTGATTTACTGACTGCTGCTGGCATCAGATGGTTGGCTTATGGGCGAGGAACAGGCTGAAAGTCTTCAGTTGCAGGTGGATATGAGCTTGCATTATAGAATCACAGTTGGCTGCAGTTGTCCTGCAGGTGTGCCACATGGCCATAGGATGCTGAGTACTGCTCCCTGAAGATGCTCATCCACCCCCTGAGGAGGGCAGCACGTTCTGAGTGCACCATGTGCCCAGGCAAGCAGCCTTTGCTTTAAGGAAAAAGAAAAACCTTGCATCTCAAACAGAAAAAAATCAGTAGCCCTTAAACTTTGAAAGCACTTACAATCTACATGAAGGTCATGGTGTGGGCATTGGGTCAGCCCTGTCCAACCTGAGGGGAGGCAATAAAGGGAAGGACCAGGGAAGCTTTATGTCACTGGAATTTGAGACGTGAGCACAGTGATGAGAAGCCTTTGTCATCCTGCATGGGCCATCCTTACTCTGCTAACGAGCAGATGGTCCAGGTTCTCAGGAATATCCTTCCTGAACCAAAATTCCTCCTTAAGGGGAGGAAGCAGGATCAATAAAATGGGCTGTGTGGGGGAGACATGGCATTGCTTCCTTGGGCTGCTGAGGCTCATGCTGGGAGTATTTCACAGTTACATCCTCTGGGTTGGAAGGAATCACTCGTGTACCCTTCACGCTCGTTGCCATCTCTGCAGAGCTGCGCACAGAGGATGCGTGCAGCTACTATAGCAACTCAAGCTGAGTTTTTGGGTGAGAGTTGATGCTTTTATTTGTGCAGGGGCTCAGCAATGTACCCTTGAAGAGCAGCTTTCCTGAGCTGGGAAACCAGAGCTGAACTTGTGCTAGTGATTGCCTGCTGATATCTGGATCTGAAGAACTGCTTTAGCCAGCAAACTAGAGCTTGTGTCCTGGGCATGGACAAAGCTTTCCAGGGCTCCACCATGTGCAAGCTGCAGGGGATCAGGCAACAAATGACATCAGGCAAGCTTTGCTAGCAGGCGGAATGAGTCTTTATTGGCATCAGTGTTATCTCAGTGCAGGTCCGTACACCCTGACACGTGCTCCATCTGTCTCTGGAGCAGGTGAAATGAAGATGTCTTGCTGTCCTTTCTCATCAGCGGTGGTGCATCCAAGATCCCACTGATACACAGAGCATTGTTCCCTTCCCTGTCCACTTTGATTAATTTGGTGCCTCATCTCCAAAGCCTGTGAATTTGTCTCGCTTCTGCTCTTCCCCTTCATGCAGGAGTTCCTCCCCCCTCCTTTTTACTGCTGTTGTGCTGCAAAGCCCCTATCCGGGCTGGCCTGACACGGTGAGAGCAGCGGGAGATGATGCGCTAAGACCCTGTGCATTGCAGAGCACATAATCCAGTTGTGAATCCTCTTCAGAAGACTCCAGGAACTGCTGCTAACACCAATGGCCAGAGAACCAGCAAAGCGCTGAGGCTTTCCAACACTTCAAACCCAGCACTATCAGGAGGGCTTTGGGCTTGCACAAAGTGCTTTCAGCTTTAGTGCAGAGCAGGGAATAAAGCTCAGCAGCAGAGAAGTCCAGTGGAAAGGTTTCTTGTGTGTGCAGTAAGATAATATATGGTAATGAGGACAGCATCGAGTTGCTGTAAGTTGAGGGAACTTATCACTGCTCTCTGCTGTTGCGGCACATTCCCGGGATTTGGTCTCGCCAAAGCAGCGTGAATAGATTTATTTTGTATTGTTAGACTGTCAAGCTACTGCAGAGCAACAACTTTCAGATGATAACTTCACCGGCGTGCAGGAGTTGTGAATTACATGCTTTTAGTTCTCGGCAAACAAACGGGGCTGACAGCAGCTCTGCAGAGCCCTCCCTTCTCCCTCCCTCCTCTCGCTGTCTGTGGTCAGCAGCTCACCATCAGCTCCAGAGCTGCGGGGCCGTTATTAAGAATGACATGAATTTATTCCTAGTGGCAGAGTATAATGCTGCTGTCATGTACATGTAATCAAGGGAACATGTAATCAAGGGAGGGGAAAGGCTGGCTCACTAAAACCTAATGAGAGGCGGGAGATGGAGCTGCTGGCTCCTGCCAGACATGCTGGGAAAGCAAGTGGAGGGTGAAGTTGGATTTTAGGCAAGTTTTCTTTACTGGGAGGGCTGTGAAGCACTGCAGCAGATTGCCCAGGGTAGCAGCTGGGTCACCACCCCTGGAGGTATGGGAACACGTGGAGATGTGGTGCTTTGGCACTGGTTTAGCTGCAGGCTTGGCAGCCCTGGGTTAATGGTTGGACCTGATGACCTCAGAGGTTTTTTCCTGTCTCAGTGATTCATGGATTCTATGAGTTGTGCATGAGGCAGAGGATGCAGTGCAGGCAGCAGGAGGGGTTGTGCTGGGGAACGTCCTTTCCTTACCCCCTGGGTCTCTCATTGAGGTTTTGGCCCCCATTGCAGTCTCATAGCAATGAGGATTTGGCTTTGTGGATGTGGGGTGACTTTGGGGAGGAAAACATCCATTTCTGGTCCAGTCCTGAGCTTTCACTGCAGAATGACAGTTATTGGGTGGTGGCTTTTTTCCTTCCTTTGATTCTTCAGAAGATCTGCAGGCATTTATTTCTTCTTGCACTGCAGGCCTGGTCTGTACGCCCCTCCTGGCTTCATAGTTACTGGGGAGGAGAACAGCACAGAGACTGCAGCTCCAGTGCCACCTGCATCGTGGTGCAGAGCAACAACAGCCTGCAAACTTCTGCCATCTCTCTTTTTCTTAATATTCCAGCAGTGTTTGAGACTGTATCAAGAAACTTCTTTGAAAAGGAAATAAGCCCATAAATTATAGCATAGCCTTTGCAGAAAGGCAAAAGGAAGACGAGATTGTTTAAACGTATTGTTTGCTGACCTTGACAGTTTACTTGTAATGTTATTTAAACATTTGGTTCAGCGGGGCTGCGTGCTGCTTTATTTATTTAATAAGCCGCCAGCTCACAAATTGCAAAACTTCTGCAGTTTCTCTTATCTTCTGCAGAACCACTGAGATGGCAAAATATATTCTCTGTCTCAACAATTCAGTCGATATTTGCATGAGGAAATTGGAAAGCGAGTTGTTTTTCTTCGTTTGCATGACAATACCCCGAGAGCCACAATCGGCCGTTTAATTTGCGGTAGTTGGTGTGCAAGAGAAGCGGCAGGTTGGCTCGGTTTTGTTGCTGATGTCGTTGGCATCGTGATTAAAATTGATTTATAAGTAATGGCGAGGAAATCCAAACGATGCGTTCATTCCAAGGAAGGGTGCAGGGTTCCCATCTCCTCCTGGAGTTGTGCTGAAGGCGTTTTCAGGGTTGAGCTTCTCATCCGTCAGCTGCTTTTGGGTGGGAAACGGCAGATGCAAGAATGAGAATGGGCAGCAATAGCAGCAACAAGTGGGCCTCCTGTGATGGCAGCACCCTCGGGATGCACACCTGGGTTCTGTGCCATCAGACTGTTCTTCACCCAGTTCTTGTTTTGTCACTTCACTTTGGATGCAGCAGTGCCCCTCAGTAAAGCACTGATGCTGGACAGCCACCAGTTTATGAGCATTTCATGCTTATGCTACCAAAGATGGTTTTATGTTTTGGGTGGGATCTGAACATTGCTCGTGAGCTGGGATTGTGCACTCAGGGTTCCTTTCTCTACTTGGACTGCAAAGGAAATCTCAGGTGATGGATTCATTCTTCACTGTCTGACTTGAGGTATCTATAAGTAAATGAATTTCTCTTGTCTCGTTTGCTTCGGTCAACTTTGAAGGTTTTTAGGTGCTTTTTTAATGGTGTTTTAAGAGGAATTGAATTTCCTGATTGTGGCGGTGCATCATTGGATTAATCCTTGAGCTGGAAGCGATCCCTCTCAAACAAGAAAACACAATCATTGTTCTGAAGCTGTTGGGAGAGCAAGGAGTGCTCTGCATGACCGGTTAGATCACAAAAGAGTTCCCAAAGGCAGAGTTAGGCCGATGCCAAAGAGGTTTTGAAAATCCCTGTTTACTCTCCGGGATATGCAGTAGCAGAGAATTTGAATAATCCTTGTACTTCTTCAGCATATAGAAATATGAACATTAAGATAGAGATCACCTGACTTTGTACAGGAGTAAATAAGCCAGAAAGACTGAGTGCTTGGGAGAACTGTGTAGGAAATGAAAATCCATTTAGCTTGCCCTCTACAAGTAAGGGCCAGGGTTGGGAGAAGGATGAGGCATTGGTCTGTTCTGAATATAGGGCACTGAGGAGGAGCTAAAGGATAAATTTACATATAGCTTTAATGATTGCAGTTGCTTTGGGAGGTGTGTCAGAAGTGGGGGATGTCAGAGCCATGTCTTCCTTGTACCACGGGGAGCCAGGTTGGGTGATGCTGCCCATCAGACCCAGTGGAGGGAAGGCAGCAAACACTGGCAGCTTAGTATATCTGTGGATTGCAGGTAATGTTTGCCATTTAAGGTGTTTCAGGGGAGACCTGGCTCTATAAAGCATTCATGAGCTCTGCCCACCTGGTACGCATTTTTTTCCCCCTGGTTATTAGGAAATATTCAAATATTGCAAACAAATGTCAGTCTGTGGAATATTCATTAAATCTCCCGTTCAGGTTGGTCCCCCAAGTCGCTGCTGGCTGGAATACATCAAGCTAATGCTGATTACATACATTTAGGTTTGAATAAAGATATTCCACCAAATAGCACAGAACTGCTCCTATAGTTCTGAGGCTCTATGAGCAGAAGGGGCTCAGTCACATCCCTGTGCCACGGAGCTGTTGATAGGTGCTGATTTCCCATGTGTTTGGCCATGGCTGACACAAGGGTGCCATTTATTTCTGCTAACCCCAGCAGCATTAAATTTGTGTTGAACCATTTCATCCAGACTTCCCTCTCCAGTCGAGAACAGCAATTACATCGTGAAACGTGACAAAATGCCAACGGTTTGAAATGGTGTAAAAACATAAGAATTAAAATAATAATGATAATAATAAGCAATGAAAGCCCTTTAGGTCAGTTGTGGTCTTTCATTTCAGCATATGGTTCGTGCTGCTTTAGAAATAAATAATTTCATTCCAAAAGAAGACAGAGGACATTTCTGATATGGAGCTGGCTGAGGAGGATGTGCTGCTGCTTTGAAAATGACTTTGTAAATGTTTTCTGCTTTGGTCAATAAATGCTTCAGATGAAATAATGCCACGTGGTGAGAAAACGCTTGGGGCCAAAAAGGAAAGGAAAATGATCTGGTCAGAGCTTGGCTTTGCTGCTTCTGGGCTTGGGTAATGCACAGCAGAGGTGAAGGGAAGGGATGTTTCCATTGGCATCACTGAAGAGCATGGTTAGGCAGGTGGTGGTTGGCCATCAAAGATGCAATAAGAACCAGGAGCTGAAAGTTACCTGAAAGTAAAGATAGTGTTGTTTAACAGGGAGGCTAATTGGCACTCAGCATTGTGTCGGGGGGTGATGGTGGGTTCTTTGTTCTTGGCAAACTTGTGGTGGAAAGCAGATGTTCTGCTAAGATCCAGGAGCTCTGGGGGGAGCCTGGTGTGGAGGGCAGCCCTGTCAGTCGTGGTGGTCCTGAAGATGTGGAAAGTGCTGGAATTTGGTCTCGGGCTGATGTGGGCACTGCTGCAGTGTGTGTGTGTCTTAGGAGCCTCACTGCGCCGCCTGGAGCGGCCACTTGCTTTTTAGTAACCATCTTTAGCATGCGAGCTGCAGGGAGAAATAATTACATCTAATAGGAACGGTGGGTTCCCAATGAAGATGTACTGTGCCTGTACACAGCGTGCTCCTAATGAACAGAAATGTCAGGCCGAAATAATAGATGAGAAGGATGATGTGCTCTGAGGTGTGCCGTGTTATTACCCTGCCTCTCTGTGAGGTCGTTTGGAGATGCTGTGCTATTGCTAGAGGTGCTGGGGGACCAATGAGTTCATTGCAAGGAAGGGAATCCCACATTTAGGTTGGAGAAGATCTCCAAGATTCCCAACCCACCCTCACCGTTCCCACTGCCAACATCCCTCAGTGCCACATCCCCACAGCTCTGGGACACCCTGGTGACCCCTCACTCCCTGGACAGCTGTGCTCTTCCAGAGTAGAAGTTGTTTCTACTACCCACCCTGAATAAAATACAAGAGCCCTATACCTTGCTGCTATTTTTCCATTCCCTGTTAAAACTGCTGCATAAGGATATTTTAAGAAGTCATTGCCCCCTGCGGATATTATCACTTAATCTTTTCTTTTTCATCTTAATAAAAACTGGGCATGAAAGTCACTAGCTGAAAACAGCCCTGTCCTGCACTGCTGGTGTCTCACAACAGCGTTTTTAAGATCATAGCTCATAACCACAGGGAGAGCTCTCCAAGGAGGGAGCGAGAAGTAACTTTCTGTTTATAGCCATTTACCTTCAGCTGTAATGTATTTAAGAAAGAAAATTGCTACTTACACTGGCGAAGCAAATTGGCTTACGCTCAGTAATAGGTTTCTAACGTCTGTCTAGGAAAGGTCATCCTGGAGACTCCTGCGCTCCGCAGAACTTCATCATCGTGGCTGGGATGGAAATCACACAGTCCCAAGCTGCAATTTCCTCCATGTATGAAGAGCACTTCTTGTGTTTCCCCATCATCATCCTGGCCTGGCTGGGATGTAGGCTTGTCCTTGGTGTCCCCTTATTAGGGTGGGAGCTGCTCCACGTGAAAACCCCACACCCACATCTCTCAGACCTGCTGGGCTGCATTGCCTGCTGCTCTGCTGTGTCCCACTCTGCAGAGCATCAGCCCAAGGTCCTGCTGCAAAGGGTTCTTCTTCCTATTAAACGCTATCAGCCATCACCGTGGCAACAAATACAGATGTTGTGTTTGCAGCGGTGACGTCTCACAGGTCCCCGAGGAGTCTTTACCCTTGAGTGCATTTAGGTGATAGTGAAACCAAGGGGAACGCCAAACAAGCAGGTTGGAAAAGAGGCAGTGGCCTCTTATTTATTTATTTATTTATTTGTCGGCTCCAGTTGGGCTCTAGAATAGCAAATAATCAGGTCAGGTAATGTAGCTGACTGCCATCCTATGTGTAAATCTCACCTGCTTATCTGTGTGTGCAACTGTAAAGTGAGCAGCATTACTGGCTGGTCAGAGCCACTGTCATGACCAAGCTGATAAAGTAATTCTCTTAATAACTAAACAGCAGCAATTGCAGCAATACAGGTATGTGCCCATCATCCTCATTGCAATCCAGAGATCTCCCCCATCCTCTGAGGATGTCACAGTGCTAAACTTGGGCAGGGTTGGAAGCTCCTGGAAAGGAAGAGCTCTGCAGGCAGTGCAAAGCACAAGGAAATGCCCCAGTTGGCTGGGGGGAGCCAAGGGTCACATGGAAGGTCTACTAATGCTAAAGGGGTGTCTGGGACCCCTTATAAGGGCAGTAAAACGTGAAGGTCAGAGTGGCACCAAATGGTGCTTTCAAGCCGAAGAAAGGGAAGAAAAAGAAAACATCATATGGGAGTTGTCTTTGGTCTGTTTTGTGATTCTGGGCACAGCAATCTCAGAAGGCAAACTTCTCAAAGGAGGCGTTCCTGATGCTCCGCTGCAGCTGAATGCTAATCGAGGTGCTGTTTGTTCCCTCCCAGCAGCTCTTTCCCATCTGTATTACATTTTTCAACAAACATCCCACTGAAATCCCCCCATTTGTTTTGGTTGCTTTTTCTCACCGCCTCATTGCGGTGCCGTTTCCTTGTTCCCCCTTCTAATAGGGTGCAGCAAGAAGAAACTGAGGTGGGAAGAGGCAGCGTGTTTTATTTCCTCAGCTGCAGAGAACAGGGCTCACTTTCCTTCATCCAGCCCCTTTTTTCCCATGTTTTTTTCTTCTTTTCTCTTTTTCCTTCCCCTTAACAACGCATCTCATCATCCCTTGTCAACTTGGGTTGAGATTCACCAAGGATTTCAAGAGCGCTTAGGAGAAACTGATTGATGGACCAACAAAGCTGTCAAAATAGCTTAAGAAAATGAGGTTAAAACTAAAGATAATAATTAGTGAAATCAATAAGAAGGAAAAAGGCTGGAAGGGTTTCCAGCTGTTAGACCTAATGGGGATCAGAAAGGCAATCCAGCACCTGGAGTAGAGACTGTTAGGGAATGAGCTGAGGTCTTCTGCAGCAAACATGGAGGCAGACGGTGTTTGACATTGTTTTCATCATATGCCAAATTTTTTGGGGGGGAAAAAAATCAGAATATTCCCCTGGAAAATACTTTGATTGATGTACCTTGAGAACTGTCATTCAAATGTGCCGTACCTTTGCTTCCCTTTGTACGCAGATCTTTGCTGCTGGCTTCTCTGCAGCGTCGGCGCTGTTTTGGGAGGGGATAGGGAGGCAAAGGGACCTCCATCAGCCCGGGATTTGCAGAGTGATGTATGGCAAGGACTGACAGGGACCTTCCTGGGGATGGCAAACAGGAAAGTGGTTGCACTTTGGGTTTCTTTCCACTAATTGATCACATTTTGATCAAGGGATAGACTGCAGAATAGCCGAAGGCAATACAAGTTGTTAATCCCCTGCAAGCTGGGTGGATCTGAGGTTTGCAAGGATGCGGAGCAGAGCTGGGTAATGCTTCCAACCTCCAAATGCTTCCAACCAATTCTGCTCTGGAGCAGCTGAGTGTCTCGGGCTGCACATGGACTAACAGTCAAGAGCTGCATCTGTCTCACAGATCCTTAAGGTTAAAAGAAAGGCAGCATATGGTGCACAGCTCGAGGGCTGTGAAGTAAGAACTGCTGTAAGCGGAGACAGAAATCACCTGGCAGGGCTGAGATAGATGTGTCTAAATAGGACTGAAATAGCTGGGGACAGCATAGGAAGACCAGCAGGGCCCCATTGGGGTTGCTGCTCCCCTGGTGAATTATTTGGGTTTCTGGGATTTCTGGGTATGAATTCCAAATTCTTGGCAAAGTTTTGCCATTGTCCTCATGTTGCCATGCAGCTCCCAGCAGTGATGGCACATGGAAGTACATAACAAGCGTGATGGAGCACTTCACACTTGACACCCCCATTTATAAATATGCATCTGCATGCAGAGGAATTGTCTCGAGCTGGTCAAAACACAATTATTTCATTTTCCTTCCCATTCAGGATTGTTGTTGTTTAGGAATAAATTGCTGCTGCTGCTGATTTACAAGGGCAGGAACGATGGCATGAAATGGGCTCAGTGAAGTGATTCTGAATTTCCACTACAATTACTCATCTCTTCAACCATATGATTCCCTTTTTCTCGCATGCACCAGCCAGGTCTCGGTTTTGTTTTGCTCGCTGCGCTGCACTGCTGCCCTGTGAGGTTTGCTCAAGGGCTGAGCACGCAGAAACAAACCTGAAGTGCTAAACTGCACTTTAATAAAGCAAGCAAGCAGAGAAGGTACATCCCCAAACCCCACCTCGGCTGAGGGATGCTGATACTCTGGTTTCAGCGGTGAAGGCATGAATTAAGTTCTGCTGCCTTCTTTCATACCTACTAACTGCTGCATAAATTCCTTCTTTGTGCCTCTATTCATTTGCCATTACAGTGCAAAAAGGCTTCCTGCTCAAGGAGTCCTCACCGATCCCACCTCACCTCCAAAGCTGTTGGTAACCCTCTGAGGAGGGTGGATAGATGAGACTTTGTGCATCACTCTTAAGGCTGTTTGTGGCCCTAAGGGCAACCTTGTTATTATGAAAGGAACTAGCCTTGGGTTGAAGTTCATCTCCTGGTTGCTTCTGCCATCTCCTCTAACTCGTCCTTTCCCCAGTTCATGTCTACATGGGTCTTGAGGTTATGGGGGGATGCTGACCCTTCCAGGACAGTGGGATTTTGGCTGGCATCACCAATTCAAGGCTTTTTCCCCATCTTGTTTTGTATATGTGCTGGGGACTCCAAATTCACTAACAAAATGCTGAGCCCTGGCAACACAGCGCTAATGCAAAGCCACGCCAGCTACACTGAGCTCTAAGTAGTGTAATAAATGTGAACATCTTGGGTAATGTGATTTATTATTGGCAGCATGAATAGTAAAATAATAAAACAATATAATCATTCTGCAAGAAAAATGAGGTTTTTTTATTATTATTCATACTTCGAAGCTTGTTTACAAGGCAGGAATGAGGTCAGCCTCTTAAACAGAGCTGCTGATGCCAGATCCTCAACTTTGTGCCTGTCAGGAGACTTAATCCCCTTTTCCCCAAGTTCATTTGTGTGGGGAATTAGGCTCCCCACTTTCATTATCGCTAATAGACCTTGCATGCATCTAAGTGCTGAACTGATAACCAAAGCTTCACAGCTTGCAGGGCAAGATGTTTTTTCATGCCTGGCAAAGAAAACGATGTGCTGGGAGATGGGGTTTGCTGGGTAGGGCAGGAGCTGGGGGGCAGTGGGAAGGTACAGGTCAGAAATGAGGGGTGGCTGAAATGCTGCATGCAAAAGCAGCCACATCCTACAGGCCTTCTTTTTTCCCAGGGATGAATGGACATTGCCTTCCCCCTGTAGTGTACGCTACATCCAGCAACCATTCTCAAAAAGGCAGCATCTGTCCTTTTATTTTGCATTCCTCTTGCCCAGCACAGCAATATTAACAGAGACAGGGCTAAGCAGCACTTATTTCCCTCTGTATTTTGCATCAGCCCCGCCGTACTGAAGACCGATTGGATTTTCCATTACTGCTGCAGGTTACGATCCTCTGGTTACTTTGCCTGTAATTTTCATGTTTGCCTTTTAATATTTCTTACGAGATTGAAAGCTTTGGATAAGAAGTGGTAAGCTTCTGCTCAGCGTGCTACAGAGGAGCTACTTGAATTTGAATGATGTGCGAGGAGGGTGAAGAGATAGCGGGGTTTGCATGGCCAAGGGGAAGGGCTGGGGCTGAGCATGGGATGCTGCCACTATGGAAAAGCATTTCTTAAGGCCCAGCAGTGCTAAATCTCCATGCTTTTGTAATGACAGCTTCTGCTACTATCCACATCACCCATGTTTTTCGGTAAAGTAATTCTTTCGGATGCCTTGTATATAGATAGATGGATTTTTATGGGGATAGCTTTATTTATTTATATAAAAAGATATATCTCTATCTATTGTCGGCTGGCGTTACGCGGAGCATAAAGCAAATCTCCAGCTTCTGTGCACCCAGCTCAGCTGGGATCACATCACAACAGGCTTTGTGAGAGCAGGAGGGAGGCACAAACACCATTCCTGTTCTGGTAGGGGCTGTTGGGGTGCTGTTATGTGGTCATTGCTGTGCGACGCTGCTGGTGTGGGGGGGGATTTCAGGTAATTCCTGGGTGTTTGGGGAGAGAGTGACTGAAACTGAGCATTTACGGCACCTTATTTTTCAATCTGTTATATATGTAAAAAAAAATGCTCCCCAGGCTTTTTTTCTCCATCAGGCCCAGAAGGTGCAGTGCCAGACTGCAGAGCGTTTCTGCTCTGGGACCCCACTACTGCACTTAGATGTAGCTGCTTTCATTAGTTCCCTACTTTATAACTCATCAGTCTTTTTCCCCTGCCAGAAAGTCTCAAATGTGCTGAGGAATATTCAGACCTTTTTTGGCAGACGGCAGAGATAAGTGGATAATAAAACACGCCTCGAAAATATTCTCCTTCCTATTATTAGCCGCTTTCTTATTAAACTAGCAAAGGGGGAAAAAAATCCCGTTATGAGGCAGCACACTTTCCTTGCTGTCAGTTCACGTCCAGGCGCTTGCAGGAATGGAACTCTCACTATTGTTTGTTGATTGGCTCCATTAATCAGTGGCTGTAGCCTCAGCTACCTTGCCATCAATGTGTGCTGCTGAAGTCCCCCCCTCTGCCTCCTTTTATGTTCCCATGAAACTCTGGAAATGCCTCAACCACAGCTTAACAGGAGCGAGAGGAGACAGATCTGCAGCACTACCTGCTCTGCTTTGAGAGAGAACAAAAGCTCCCTGGAATAGCAGCTGTTATTTACTCCTCTCTCATCAGCAGATTTGACCTAATTTGGGGCTCCCCAGCCTTTGTTTCCAGCACCTGGTTGCGGTGCATCCAAATGCTTTGCAGGGGCTGGGTGTGTTGGCTGTGGGTGATGGGGGACTGCTGTTCCTGTGGTTGCAGAACAGATCCCACACCCTGCTGACCCAGCTGGTGGGAAGCCCATAGGATGCCTTAGACTGCGGCTGTGTGTATCTTGCACGGTCCAACATCCACGCAGCACACGTGGCCATATGGCAGGCTGGATAGCAATGGGAACTGTGTCAGCTTTGGGTACGTCTGAGGGGTTCTCAGGTGGCAGTTCTTTGCTCCTGTAAACACACCGGGGTCTGTTGTGGCTTCCCATTTAAAATGGTCCTTTTGTGCTGGCGAGGAGGCAACCAGCAGAGCGATGCCCTGGTGAGGAATGTGGGAGCCTGGATTCATTTTTCAAAGCTGGCAAGCAGAGCTGGTGATTTATCTGCTGTCATCAGTCCGAGCAAACCTTCCCCACCAGGTGAACCAGGCAGGAAGGGAGGCTCACGGAACAGGAAACACAGAGATGATGCTCTGTCAGGTTCCTCACATAGAGCTGGTTGCTGTTTGGAGCCCTGAAAGTAATTAACAGCACTGACTTGAAAAAGAAAACCTGGAACCTCTCTCCTGCACAGTGTGTGATTTGGCATCCATCCCTGTCTCAGCTCACAGCAGTGGCAGCAGCAGGGAATAACTGCTCTTCCCCTCTCATCCATGTGGCTCAGAGATGTTGGAGGTTCCAAAGCCAGGAGAGCACAACACTGCTTAAAAGGGTGGTTCTCAGAGGTGAGAGGAAATGCAGCAACAGCGAAACAACATCTCCTTGCAATGCATGCACAGATTGGAAAGGCCCTAAAGCTGCACTTTGGCCCTGCGGTGTAATTAAGCCCAGTCTTACTGCAGGGATTGTTCTGAGTCAACCTTGATAGACCTACAGAAGTTGTGCTGATGGTACACACGTGTCCAAAGCCCCCCAGAAGCACCAGGGCTGTTTGCAAGCCATTCTTGGGTACATTGGGTGAGGGAGGTGAGTGCTGTGCTATACAGCCATGTCTGGAGGAGCTTGGCATGTTTAATCATAGAACCATTTGAGCTGGAAGGGACCTTTAAAGGTCATCTAATCCAAGTCCCCTTCAGGATACAGGGACATCCACAGCTCGATCCTGTTGTTTAATGTACTTTCTCTCCAGTGATGTTGGGAAGGGGAGGGATGAAGGTAAGATTGCTGTCTCTTGTCCAGTTGTAATGATGAATTGTGGAGTGTTGGGAGGTGGTGGCCAACATATTAGATTCAGTGTTAAGCATGGTCTTTGGTTGGTTCCATGCTGAATTTAAGGTTTGGATTTAAGGTGCCTGGATTTTCACACTGCTGTCTCCTATTGGTTTCATTTTCATAGCACAATGCAGGTAGCCCAGCGTATCTAGCCAGGAAATAAAACAGCAGAGAGCTCACATCCAAATAACATCAGGGGTCTTTGCTCCTGTGCCGTTAGTGCTTTCTAATAAGGCTGCAGAGAAACTGTGCCACCTCCCAGGTCACTCATCATATATGAGGATCACTTTCTTTCAGGCACTTTGGGTGGGAGCTGCATGAGCCAGGGCTGCAATCCTCAGAGGTTTCCCTGGGTCAACAGCTTGGCTGGGAAATCAATCAGAAAACCCAAGATGCTGTCAAACAGGGCTGGAAGTTCTCTATTCCTGTTGTACCTAGCAAATAATGGGAGTTTCTAGATACATGTGTTTTCTGGAGGTTTTTTTAAACTAAAAGTGGGAAATTAATCATCTGCCAGTGCGTGCTCTGAAGGAACCTGCGGCAGAACATTGGAGATGGTGGCCATGGACTGGGGTCAAATTTTAGATTATTTTAACTGCGTCACTTTCATCACTTTTCCCTTAATCCCTCTTCTCTTTTTTGCACTTGCAGTTTCAGATGGCTGGGTTGTTCTTGACCTCCTGCCTCGAGTTCTCATGGTTTGTTACTGCTCATTGTTAAAAAGTCGCTGTGCTCTGCACCAGAATCAATGTGGTTCAGGCCTAGGTAAATGAATCCCGTTGTGAGTCGATTATAAGCACTTTGGGACCCTTCTGAGTGTAAAGAAGTTATACAGTGTGAGCAGTTATCTTGTCATTTGGATAGTGAGATGAATGGGCTCTTTAGAAGTATCCAATAGGTGTGGATAGTTATTGCTATTGAAAAGCTTCCACCCGATGCTTGGTTTAATTGGAAAAATTACCTCAGAATCAGGTTCCTGAAGGTCTCCTTTCTTCTTCCCTCGTGGCAGCACAACCTGGGATTGGGTTGGGCCATTAGGGCTGAATGCTGAAATCTTGCTGGTTGATATTGGTACAAAGCCAGTGGAATGAACAACCTGGTATGTAGCGGTATGTAGTGATGGTACAGTGCAGCTTCGTGGATAAATGGAAGTTAGATTGGACTAGGAGGTTGTGGTTGCCCCATCCCTGGACATAGCAGGAGGTTGGAACTGGATGAACATTGTGGTCTATTTCAACCCAGGCCATTCTGTGATTCTATGATGATTCTAAGTTGTAGGTATGAGACCCAGTTATCTCGGCCCTCACTTTTTCCTGATGCGTTGGGTACGGTTTGGATTTCCAAAGCTGACCTTTGGTCTTTAATACCCCTTTGGTCTTTATTACCCATCTCAGTCAGATGTCTTGAAGAACCCTGTAATTTCTCATCTCTTTTAACATAATGAAGCGTGTGAAGTACTAGCTAATTTATTAATGCTCAGATCACTTTTATTAATGCTCTTAATGTGCCGATGATAGGGCTAGGACTGGGAGAGAGGGTTGTTTTTAGATAAAAGGAAGGTGATATTTTATTCTGAAAAGTAATGCAGAACACAGTGAGGCTTGTGATAAATCATGTGCTTGACACCAGCACAGCTGTGATCGAAATTGATGGGAATTGTGAGGCTAAATTCCCCATCATCTGTGGCAAATCTCAACTGGAGTTTGCGCTCTCTGTTGTGAACATCGCCACGCGGCAGTGCCGATCCCGTATTCCTGTGCTCGTTCTTCATGTAAAAAGGGGCCCTCCAGCAGGCTGTAAACTTTACGACATGATGGAACAAACCGGCGCTAAAATGCAAGCTTTTTGTCATAACCAAACACAGCCACTTCGGGGCCGATGGGCTGTGAAGGAAGAGAGGCAGCAAGCAGCAAGTCCTTGCAAAGTATGCAGAGCTGGGCTGGAGCGAGGCAATAACCTCCCAGTTGCTCTCCTGACTCTAATAACCCAACTGCTCATCAGGAATAGAGCTCGGCAATGCCGGCACACCGCAGTCTGTTACGACCCTTAATGAAGCATTAATTCATCTGGTGCTGTGCTTGAAGTTGATATCTCATGCAGGACCAGTGTGGTGTGCACACCCAGAAGTGTGGTTTAAGTGCGTGCGTTTCAACGTGTCCCTTTTCCCCTCCTCTTTTCTTCTCTTTCTCAGGAAGGCTCCTTCTCTGCAGGCAGTGAGTTGATCACAGGTCACAGATCCTTTTCTGGAGTAGTCTTTTCCCATCTCTCTCCTGTGTCTCAGTGTATGTGCAGTATTGATGGTCAACCGTACTTGTGAAGTAGGATTTTCCCCCCATATGGATTGACCCAACAGCAGATTTTGTCTTTTTTTCTTTAATTTTCCTTCCCAGAGAAAATGTCCTTCATTTTTTCAGCACAGGCTTCCAGCAGGAGCTGTCTGCTTCCCATCAGCCATTTGAGCATATCAGGTAGAGAACACACTGCTAATTCTGGCCAAAAATGTGATGGCTGCTGTTTAAACCGAGCCTCCTTTGCTCTTGAGACCCACCAGCTTTCAGCTGCAGAAAAAAAGCCTTGAAGTGGTGAAATCCTCAGCGCCTCCATTTCTTTTTGCTGAGCTTTCTCATAGAAGCACATTTCCCAACTAGCTGTAAATGTTCCTTCTTTCCCCTGTTCATGAATTATCCAGTGCTATTCCAGCGCCTCGTGGCAGAGATCAGTCAGTGAATGGGCGCTGTCATGAAGCACTCCAGAAGTGTAATTAATAGCTCAACCTGCGGAAGGAGCTTAAATTTAGAGCTGCAAACTCTTGCGTGCTCTCAGCTGCTCTGCATGGAGCACATGCTCTGTGGGGTCTAAAGGCTGAGCTGGGATGTGAAGCCTGCTCATAAAACAGAACCACGCCGCCAACAAAGAACTCTCAGACCCCCAATCCAACCCCAGCCCACCATGCCCACTGCTCACATCCCTCAGTGCCACATCCCCACAGCTCTGGTGCGTCCCAAGGGATAGTGACCCTCCACTCCCTGTGCAGCACCACTCTTTTGGAGAGGACATTGATCCTACTACCCAATCTGAACCTCCCCGTGCACAACTTGAGGCTGTTCCCTCTCATTCCATCCCTTCCTCCAGCCCAGCTGAGAAGAACAGCTGTAATTAAAAACAATGATGCATTGGATTTCCAGTATTTCTCTTTATTCCCCAGCAGGCTGCCAAAGACCAGGCAAATTAAGGTGGGAGTTAGTTGTAATATTGTGTCAGAAGTCTGCTGGGCTGTTGGGCTTCTTTCTCCACCATCTGCCATGGTCCTCCTGCCCTCTTTAGTCCTCTTCAGGTCCCTCCTGCCTCCATTAATGTGAGGCAGTAAAGAAAATTACAGTATAGCCCACTCAAGGCTGCTGTATGGGATGGTTTTTATGAAGGCAGAAGTAAATACCAGTGACCTGGCAATTACTGGAGCATTGTTTATTCCAGCACTAAGTGCAGAAGCCACAAACCTGTTAAACTATAGGAATATGGAAACCTACTATAAGGGAGATTAAAAGCAGCTCTCTTTTGAAATATAGTTTTTAAAGGTGATGCCTGATGCGATTCCTTCCCAGTGCCTTTGCTGTTTTCCCTGCAGCACCGTCCCTGGTTGGGGTGGAGGGATGGGGATGATCATCTGTGGATGGACGAACCCTGATCATTAGCTTTAAAATCTCCTGCTGCAGCATCAGGCTGGAATACATGGAGCTGAATAATGCCGTTCAGTGTTACAAAGCAATTCATTAATGAGCAAACATGGGGGGGATGGTGGCTGCTGCTGGCCAGGGGAGGTGGAGCGAAGCAGGTTATGGGCTGCATCTGCCCATTCCATTTCTGTGGGCCGTGGAGCAGGAGCTGAATCTTGGGAAATAACGAAGCGGAATTCATTCTGATTTAAGTACCTTTTTAATGCTTAACCGCACGAATTATCTTCCTGTTAATTGGGGGGATTTGAAATATCAGTGAGCATCCACACAGCCGTACCTCGCACTGCCCTCAGGAGGAATGGGACCGTGGGGCTGTGGGCTCAGGAGGCAGCGAGGGATGCACTGCCCATGTGGGAGGTTTGTGATTCTATGATTTCTGTTTGGCTGCTGCAGTGGGCAGTCGGTTATCAGCAGCACCGTAATCCTTAGGGTGATTTTAGTGGAGTCGGGGCCTGATTTTGGTCTTGGTTGTAGGGATGTAAGTCCTCGCTTGGTTTCAGCGCAGTCAATCCAGGCTTTGTAACAGTGTGAGTGAGATAAGAGTGCTCTCCATCCCTGCGCCCAAGCCCTTGGAGAGCCAGAGTCAATATATACTCCTAGCCTCGTAAATCTATACGTGAGCTTTGCCGCTGCTTCCCCAGAGTAATGCAAATCAAAGTGGCATTCCCCCCCACCCCCCTCTCAACAGAACTGTCTCTGGACAATATAAATCTAAGCATTAAGTGGAGCTGCCGGCCCTGAGGGTGTCGTAAAAGACAAGAGAGCAGCCCCAGCGTGCCTTGGTAGCCAAAGACTGGGGATACTGGGGTAGAAAGAAGGGACAACAGCCAGTCATGGTGGTAGGGATGTGCTGGGGTGAGGTGAGGGAGGCTGGGTGAAAATGCTGATGCAAGTGGTGTAGAGGATGGCAATGCCAGCATTGCCCTGCAGTGCCATGCCCTGTGCCTCAGAGCATGTGGCACTGCCCTTGTGCTGGGGGTTTGCATGAGGTACGATGGGCACACATCATCTTGTCAACCTCAGTTCTCACTGGTGCTCAGATCCATGGCTTTGCATCAATAGGATCAATATTAATTTGCCAGCCTGGCTCGGCTGGAGGGCCTGGTGCGGAAAGAAGGATGGGAGCTGATGTTAGCTAGGCAGTGTGGGTCCAACAGGGAGCAAGGGGAGCTCTTGGATCCTCATAACAGCTCAGTGCACTCTACCACCTCCTCTATTTGCTGTCAATAATAGAGAAGCAATTAGCACAGCATAGGAGGGCATCAAAAGGTGCATTTATTTGTCAAATGAGCCATTTCTTCCCTCTTTCACATGGGTTCATAACTGAGCAGAGACCTTGCAAGGCCTTGCGTCCTGGTTCATACTTTCTTGCAGTATATGAAAAATCCAGTTCATTCATTCATTCAAGTCACAGCTTTTCTGCAGCTGAAGCAGTTCCCCGGAAGAAGCTGTCATGCAGCTGCTGGTTATGTAGATGCAATAGTTATTTCTGACAGCAGTAAATAAGAGTTTCAGCACTGTTTTCTTACCTTGTCGGGACAGGTCTTGAGCCATGATTTCGATGTTTGCAGCTTATTAAGCATTTTGGGTCTGTGGCAAGAGATTTGTACAGTGTGTTTCAATCTTTATGCACACAACAGGGAAAAAAGTGAGTAGTGCTCTTTGGGAAGAGGTAAATCAGGCCGACCCATGTAATGATCTGATGAGCCAGTCACACCTGAAGCTGTTGCACATCCAGAGGAAAACTGAGACCTTGTGCTTTTTGTTTGTTGACTGGCAGTGTCTGTATTTGTCATCCTCTCTCAGCTATGGAATGCATTTGCCCTGCAAAATGCGTTTTCCTCAGGCAGATAGAAGGGGATCCTACCTTCTTTCACTGGGGAGTCCAACCCTACCCTACCGTGCCCACTGCCCACATCCCTCAGTGGCCACATCCCCATGGTGCCCCCCCCTCCTTGTGCAGTGCAGCTCTTCATAGAATAGATTGTTCCTCATATCCAACCTGAACCTGAATGGAGGACTGTGCAAACACGGAGGCTGTGCAGAGCTGTTCTTTTCCCTAGAAAGTTTTTTTTCCTCATGTATTCCCAACTTTTTCTTGCTGCAATTTCAGCTCATTATTCTTTATGCTGTCTGCTGTGGACATGGAGAGCGTCTCTCCTCCCTCCCAGCAGTGCCGTTTTATGTTGTAAGATTATTCCTGTGGCTGCCCTCAGCCTCTTTTCTGCAGACAAAACAGCCCCATTTGCTCGCTGAGCCCTCTCTGGTGGTGTTTCCTCCTCCTCCGGGCATTGTCACTGCTGTCACCTGGCCACTCATCCCCGTCTCCTTTCATGTGCGGTGTTGCAAACCGAGCTGCTGCTTTATCAGAGCCGCGCAGAGTGCAAGGATTGCTTCAAGGCTCTTACGGGTCCTACTTGACTGTATGCAAAGAAAAAGCAAAGACTTCATGGGGAAAAAGATATGCTGAATGCTTTTTCAGCTCGCATTGGAAAATGATGCATAAAGGAGGTGGTCGTGAGGCTGGAAATACCTCCTGGGGCATGCCCGGCACTCTGCTCCTGCAGGCAGTGCATCTCACACTGTTTGCTTGCTTCCCAGTGTTTGCACTGAAGCTAATTAAAACCTTCCCCGGCATCACCCAGTGCTACTCTCGAGATGCTCTTCCACCACTCCACCGCTGTGACCCTTCAGACTCTGTTTCCAGCCCACATCCATCCCCACAGCTGTGTCGATGCAGCCAGCTGCCCAGCCCTGCTCTACGCCTTTGGGCTCTCACGTGCCCAACACCCTTTTGTAATTATCTCCGGTCCGACTGCTCATTTCCAGCAGAACTTTAAACATTGTTCCTTTTTATGTAGCGCAGCTTTTAATTTCCCTCCCCAACCGAAGGGATTGTTTGTGTTGTAAATGCCACATTAGTCCCTGTGAAATGGAGATGGAATTGATTTTCATTTCAGAGATTTCACAGCTTGCCCCGGAACTTTCTGCTTCATTGCTGGTGCTCACAGAGGCACAAGGATTCGGGAGTGTCAGGAGCAGCGTGTGCAGTGTGGTATACAAAAATAGGAGCTTCTCACTTGGAAGATGGATCACCCTGCTTTGCTTGCTCTAATTTGACATCAGTATCCCAAAGTTTGCATCTTCAGCTCTGCCATCCTGCTTGGTTTTGCCAGACATGGTCCCACTTGGGGCTGTCACCAACTCAGCATCCCATCAGCACATTGGGAGGTCAAAGAGCCAACTGGTGATGTCTTGGTTCAGGTCTGGGTGCTGTGCAGATGGGCTGCTGCATTGTCTGGCCTGTGCCAAGTCCTTGATCATTCTGCTTCTGGGTGCTTGGGGATGTAGAGGTCACCCATGTAGGGACAGGAGATGTGAAGAGACCTTTCCATGTCACCTTTCCATCTGATGCACCAGCCACAGCATTGGCAATGGCGTGAGGCCACGGGTGTTTGCTAGTAAGCTGGTACCCAGCTCTCCTGCTGTAGCTTTCTCCCTTAACAAACCACTCATATTTAATCACCCCAAGCCCCTGCAGCCAAGGCAGCCTCTTTTAGTGGGGGAATGCATCTGCCTTCAGCAATATCACAGTGAATCATTGGTGAGCCACCCAAAGGCTGAGATATGTTTGCATCAACCGTTTCTCAAAGAATGCTACATAAAGAATCAGTTCATAAATAACTGGGCCAGAGCTTGGGAAGTTCATAAACATCAGAGTGGAGCAATTTGCTGCAAATAATTCACTATTGTGGGGGTTTGACTGAGGGCAAACAAAAAAAAATCAACAACACAGAAATCTTCTCCTTATCACCTTATGAATGTATGAAGGCAGGGGATAATCTGTCCTCTTCGCGAAACGTATTTTTGGAGCAGACTTCCTCAATTCGAGTGCAAATCTGAGCTCCCCTCTGGGCAACACAGCGCGATACAGTTCTGTGCACGGGGAGGGGAGGCAGAGGAGAATCGCGAGTAAGTGGCATGAAGACAATTTGCTTGGAATGGGGAGGAAGATGCGCTGTGACAAGGATAGATGGAACGAGGCTGTTGCCAGAGAAAATCTCGAGGAGTTGTGAGCCAAGCTGGGGGGAGCCTTGGATGCAGCGAGCATGCAAATCTCACCATGGTTTTGGGTTTTGAAGCAGTGGAAGGCGGAGGGGAGGGGGGAAGAAACATCCAAAGGAGCTTTGTCAAGTCTGACATTCCTTTTGCATCCAAAAGTGGGTATTGATTTTCCACCCGTGACTGCTGTAAATGAGAATTTCTGTGTCGCAGCGAAGGCCGGCGCTGGTTGTGTGGCTCTTATCTCTTCAAATATGATTACCTGCACTTCATGGTTTCATGGTTAAAATCATAATGAACTTTGCCAGCCAAGTCAGTCCATCGTCTCCGTGCGTTTGTGCGCGTGATCCAATGAATTCTCTGGCTGGTTCCTCACTGCTCTATCTCCAGGCTACAGGTTTATTGACTTACTGCTAATTTTCTTGTCAGGATAATTCTTCCAATCAAGATTTAAAACAAACTGGGAGGTTACTAAAGTGCTGGAGATTAAAGTCCTAATGCTTTTTGATTTGATTAAGATACCTCAGAGCGAAGGTATTTGTTTTAGGGGGGGGTGGAACAGGAGAAGGGAGAGGATGGGGATGTAGGGCTTGTGGTTTGGAGGAAAGCTTTTCTTGGAGGGACTGGGTTGTTTGTTTAGAGTAAATCCTTTCTTCCATGCCAGCATCTGCTGTTCTGTATTTGCTCGCAGGGGAAACTTTAAAAAAACAAAAAAAAATAGAGAAAGAAGGGAAAAAATAGATTATTCCCACTGCATCAACCTACAGGCGGCTGCTGGCTGCAATTTTCTTCAATTTCTTGCCGTGAAAAGCAAGACCGTTCATTTTGTAAGTGCTGCTTTTGTGTGTGACCTATATTTTGAAAACTGATGGGGTCACCACCTCCCTCCTCCCAACCTGTTGAACCAAAGAGCTTTTGAGATCTGTCCTAGATTGTATTTGTCTGTGAGATTATTTAAAAAGCAAGGTAGCTATTACTAATAAGACACCTGTTTCTCCTGTTGGGTTTTGAATTCTTTTTCCCTCCCCTTTACTCCTTTGGAAATGGAAATCCCCTCCTGGCTCCACCTGACCAAGAAAGTGCTTTTCCTTTGCCTTTCTGTCCTTCAAAGCTGATTTAAAAGCACGTAATCCTCCTCCATCCATCGTCTTCTGACCCTTCTTTATGTTTTCTCCTGTCGGTTGCCATTTGCCTGGCTGGCACGTTTAAGATGCCGTCACCTGTCAGGTAGCACTGAAGACATGTATCTGTGCATAGAAATACACCCAATTTCAGCGCTGCAGTTGTTAAATGGCACATCTCATTCCCAGTTGATTGGAGGTTGAAACCAACACCAGCAGAGCAAGGGGAGATACAAAGAGCCGCGCTCCTCCGTGTTCAGTGCTTCTTTGGGGCTTTATCAGGCTCGGGGGTCTGCATTTCCCATCAGAAGTTCCTTTTCTTTTTTTTCCTTTCTCCCTTTTAATCTCACTTTCTATTAAAAGTCTTCCCAGAGCTAATGTAATAAATTTAGATCCAAAGCCAGATGCATAGCAAAACTTTTGGCAGGGAATACTCTATCAGAAGACATTGCAAATGAAATATGCTTTCCCTTGGGGATTATTCTACAGTTTAATTTAATTTGATATTTCAAATTAAATTAATTCAAATGGTTATGCAGTTTCCAGGGAAAACAGACTTCATTTATGATGTTCTGCCACCAAATTGTTTTGCTCCTATCATATATCTTATATTGTTAACCACGAATGATGAGGAGTGACAACGTAGGGTTTTTCGTGCCCTTTCTTTTGTGGTCGCCATCCCAAAGGGGCTGAAACATCCCTTTGTGTGGGGCTTCTCGCTGTGGTCAACATCTCCACCCGATCCTTTGGTGGCTGAAGATCAGATTCCCATCAAAATCCTGGCATGCTTCTGCTGGTGAGCCCACCCTGAGCAGGGTCAGTGTAAGCCCTAGGACAGCTGCCTCCCATGAGCTGCATGGACTCCATGGGTTTTCTTTATCCTCATCCTATGCTACTTTAGATGTGACTGATTTATTTAACGTGGCTTTTCTCCACCGCCTCTTATTACCCGGAGTCATCAAGGAACTTGCACCAAACTCCAAAGTACATTAAGACAAGGTAATTCAGGGAAGTGTTTGCATCTAGAAATATATGTAAGCACTTTCCTATCTGCTGGCCTGTAGAAAAGCCATTATTCTCGACAGGGGAAAAAAAATATTGGTAATATCACAAGAGGCTTTGGAAGAGTGCAGAAAACTAGTTTCATTTTCCAGTCAACTGAGATCTAATATTTCCTATACAAGATGTTTAGATGTTTTATAAAAAGGAGCTATGTTTATTTGTCTAAAGCGACACACTCAAGACTTCCATATTGTGCTCGTGGCTTTTTCCCGTTGTAAATGGTTTTGCAGAGAGAAATCTCTTTCGCATCCATCACCGCCAGTAGATTAGAGAGATATAAATATTGTCTAAAGAGAAGGGAGCGGTGAGTGTGCTAATGAGCACATGGGAGGAAAACAAGGAGTGTGGGATCTGCCCTGCTGGGCTGAGTGCTGAGTTAGAGCCAGCATTGCTCCCCAGCTCTGGGATGAGTGTCCCAGTGTGACCCAGGGCCGTGCCCAGCTATCTGTCATGGCAAAGGGAGAATGGTCAAAACAGCTTTTATCTTCTTCCCCTGCAAAAGCACTGTGGGTTGTTTGTCAGAATATTTATCAAGCCCAGCAAGGGCTTGTTCCAGAATAGCCCTATAGCATTTTGGGGTTGTGGGATGCAGAAACCCCATACAGCAGGCTGCCTTCTCAACCACATCCATTCCCCAGCCTGGTTAGCACGATGGAAGATCTCACAGGTCTCACCCTTGGGTTGAGGAGTTTCTGCAGTGGGGGACAGAAGAGGCAGTTTTGGATTGAGAGCTGGATTTTCCCATCTGCAGTTTGCACCACTGGGAGCCAGTGAGGGACATGTTTGCATGTGCTGCATGGTCTGCAGCCCCCAGCTTGTGTGTCATCCTCATGCACAGACACAAACTGACTGCGTTTGGAAGGGTTTGTGCCAGGATTTTTGTTTTATTTCCCTTCTTTGAACTCCTCTTTTCCTTTTTGAATTTGAGAGCAATTTCATCCTCAGCGCTTCACCAGCAGCGAGGAAGGCAGCCGGGAAATCTTAACCTTGAAGCTTCAGCATGTTGCTTTTGATTGTGAGCTGGCAGTGGTTTTGGTGCAGAGATGCTGTCAGAGCTAAAGTGGCTCTCGGACAGAATCAGGGAAACAAACCCCAGTGAATTAGTGCGAGCATCTCAGCACGGTGCTGCATGGCAGCAGAGATTAAAACCCACCTTCCAGCATGGATTTGGTTCTCCTCATCTCATTTTGCAAAAGCTCCCCGTGCCTGCTAATGGGATGGGGAGGCACAAAGCTGTGGGGATGGGGCTGGGAGCAATGGGAGGCCTCACTTTGGGGCTGTGTTTTGGCTTCGTTTCTCGCCCTCGTAAGCCTTCTCTCCTGCATGAAGATCCCAGTCTCTCGGGCCGTGTTTGCAGGGTCAGGCCTTTGGAAAGTAATTGCTGTAAGAGGTCCCTGTTCTCCAGCACTCCTGCTGCCAGCAGATGTGTGCATCAGCTGTTCTGCTGCCGCGCGCCGGCAAAACCATGTGCTGGAAATTAAAAACTGCAGCAACTGCAGGAAGATGCCCTTCCTGGCCAGCCCTCGTTGTTTGCCTTTGCCACTCATCCAGCAGTTTGTCAGGACATGATATGCTGTACAAATGCCCTGCTTTAATTTCATTCTGTTTTATTTTAGCTCTACGACAGTGTTTTGTCTCTGGGCAAACTCATCATGTCAAAAGGAGATTGCTTGAGCCTGCTTTGGCTTTTGGCTGCTTTTTTCTTTCCTCTTGTGCCTGAGCAGCATCCATGAGCAGCAGCCTGGGTGTGAGGGGCTGGAGCCCTCCTGGCTCGGCAGACATGCTTAGAAGAGCTGATGCTCCGGAGGAAGAGGAAAGGAGGAAGGGGCCATGTTTGGGGTTATGGATGGGAAATGGAGTCACAGACTGCAGAGATTTTTCTCATTGCCTTTCTTGCTGTTGCAGCCACAGTGCAGCCTTTCTCTCCTCACTCTTGGGATGAGTTTTACTGTGTTTTATTATGGCCACCTCCTCTTTCTTTCCCCTTCCTTCCTGAAGGAAAAACCTTCAGCTCGGAGGGATAAAGAGGATTTTCCTGCTTGGCTTTGAGCAAGACGAAGTCAAGAGGAAGGGCAATTGCGCATAGCCAAGTCCTGAAAGGTGTGGATGCTTTATTGCAGCTAAACCCTGCAATCTGCGAGGCTGTTTCAACACGGTTTCGAAAGCCCTTTGGGGATGAAGCTGCTCCCCATAAGATGGTTTAGGAGTTATTGATGGAATGACCTTTGGGGACCAAGTCTTGTCTTTCAGAGGCGAGGGAAGAATTGTTGTTTAAATAACCCCCCAGGGATTAGAACTGTTGGTGACCCAGAAACAGTTTAGTTTTTTATTGCTTTCCGTGACTTCCCCGGGCTAAAACTGTCTCCAGTAAAAGCAAACCAGGCTGTTACTGGGGGGATGAGCAGAAGAGCAGACGAGGGAAAGGCTTGGCAGAGTCAGGAGGCAGCTGTGACATCTCTTCTCTTTTGCTTTTAATGTCTCAGTGACCCGAAGGCCTTTTCCCACATAACATTTTTATTATTTATTTTTCATATCTGTTTTACTATAACTTGGGTTAAAAGCAAATGTTGACTCTTCATTGCATGGTAGTTGCAGTTTTGGCTGATGTGGTACCAATGTGATGTGGATCTCTGTAGGATGTTTTCAAGAGCTTTATTGTCCTTTGTCATTCTATCCACGGTTTGGTCCCAGCAGATACCTCCTAATGCCTGAAAATCTTTAGATAGGCATGTGAGGGGATAATCTTCATATTTACCTGCCTCTTAGCCTGAGAATAGACAGGAGGTGACCACCAACTTCAGTTACTGCAATTTACAGTCTACTGACTGTGGACACCCATCTATCCATCACTCTCCCTACCAAGACCTTCACGCTCATATTGCAGTACTACTGTTCACCTGCGGGATGCAATGACTCTGAGCCTGGTGGCTTTGCCAATATGAAGGGGTTGGTTCACTTGCTTTCCTAATAGGATTTTGCTCTTCGGGTTCCATGTAACTGCCCCCTCAGCCAAAATCATCAGTGTGGAGTTGATTCCAGGCCATCAGTACTAAAAGCACAAGCAGTGGCTTCATGGGCTCCAGGAGAAGCATTGTCACATCCGATCAGAGTGAGCTCTCACACCCTTCTGAGCACCAGCCATGAGCAGAAAATGTGGCAAATGCAGGAGAAGCACAGATGTAGGGAATAAGCAAGACTTCGCCCACATTATTGGATTGTTAATGAGGAGAGACCTCATCAGCCACCCAACCATCTAATTTCTCTTGGCTACTATTGCAGCCAGTCAGGAGTTGTGTGAGGCATGACATTTTCTGATACAAAACTGTGCTGAGAGATGCTCGTGATGAGAAAATAGCCACTGTCCCTCTCCCTCCCCCACTTCAATCTTGGAAATTTCCTCAGACCACTTTTCTGGTGCAAAGTACATTGCCGACTGCTTCTCTTGGTTGAGCTCCCCAATTTTCCAGCACTTCCCATCGCTGCAGCTTGCCAGCCCCAGGTTTTGTTTTAAATCCCTCCACCAAAGCAATGTTGTCTTGGAGTTCAGCCACAGAGCTGAATTTGCCCTCCCAGAACCCAAACAACAGCTTCATCCCCGTGCCAAGAGTTTTCCTCCCTTGCAGAAGCGGAGCTGCCCAGTCCTACAAACTGTCCGCAGCCCCGCGTGTGCTCCCAGCTCCTGACATCAGCAGTGTTGCATGGAGATGTACTGCCTGCCCAGTAGTGTCTCGATTCACAAACTAATTAAAGTTCATGTCACACCAGGAAGATATAAAACGCTATTCGAGTGCTAGATGTTATTATTTTAAACTTCCCTTCTTTTCCTGAGGCGCAGCAACTCCCCAGATCCCAGCTGGCACACCACATCCAGCCACAAAACACCACTAATTGGGTGTTTCTCCTGTTGACCTCATTTCTCAAGCAGACTTTGGCTTTTTTTTTTTTATCATCTTTTATCTTTTTTTCCATTATTATTATTATTATTATTTGCCAAGAGAAATTGGGTAAACAGAAACCAGCCACTTGATGCGTGTGATGGCCAACTCTTAACTCTACCTGTCTTGCATGGTGCGATAGTGCAGCTCTTTCCCCTCTGTCATCCATTTTAGAGATAGAGGGAAATATGGGTTGAAGTAAGATGGGAAGGAACAGATTGTGGCTGGAATAACATCTTTGGAAGAGTTTTCAGAACTCTGTTCCTTCCCTCTGACACTTTATGCAATCAAGCAGTGAAGACTTTTACCTTTGGTGCCCCGTTCAGATCTGTGGTCTGCAGAGCTAAGTGTGAACTGTCCTTTATCTTTTCTTCTTGATGTTCTCCTCCAGCAAGATGGTGCTGGCTGCAGCTGGAACTGCAGAAGGGACCTTACAAAGACCCCCATTTGGGATGGCTTTTGGAGCAAGAGCAAGCATGCTTCTCATAGGGAAGCCAAAGAGGGACTTCAGCATTCTCAAAACAAACCCCAACCCCAGATCTGTAAGATGGCTCCTCCTGCTCTGTGCATCTAAGTCTGCAGTAAGATTTGGGTACATCTTTTGTTGCCAGTTCCCATTCAAAATATGAGGTGATTGTGCTGCAAATGACAGCGCTGAGCCAGTCTCTCCTGGCACAACTCCCGCTGACAAAAATGAACTGAATTCACTGGGGCTGGCTTTGTTTGAGCCTCCCTGGCCTGGTTTGCCTCTCATAGAATTGAGCAGCATCCCCATTAGTTCCTTAATTGCGTGGCATTGCTGAGAAGGTGCTTCCTGCGGGAAGGTGCGCTGTCACTGTGCAGAGCTGGCAGTGGAAGCCCCTCCCTGGCACTCTCTCCAGGGCTCTTTTTCTTCCTTTTCACTCATATTTGTGCAGACGTGTTTTACTGCGTGCCTCGGATTCTGCCCCATCTGCCTTCCCAGGCATTAATCAATTGTGCAGTTTCCCCCGTAGCGTTCATTACCTCCTTAAAAATCAGTGCGGGGAGAAAACACAATTAGATGCCACTTTGGTTAAAGAATACCTTGAACAACAGAACAAAGGCTTTAAAAATAAGGAGAGAGTGAAAATAGCACAGTTTGAACTAATGATGGAAATTACCTCGGGTTAAGTTGGATTTTAAATCAGAGGTTTGGGGGGATTTGAGTTTTTCTTTTCTTTCCAGTGAATTATGACAAATACGGCGGCCTGCCGGATGGATGATTAGATTTTTTTTTCTCCCATCCGCATTGAAAAATGAAATATTTCTGTAATATTAAATCCGTCAAATTGATCAAAGTGTGGTGTCAAGAAACGTTGTAAGCGCTTCTTCTCATCCAATCCCCTTAGCGGCTGCAAAGCAGAGACCTTTTCATATCCCTTTCTGGAGGCGGCTGGAGGTTACCTCTGCTGAAAGAGTCTGCAAGAAATGAGTCTGCATTTCTCCATCTAATTCCCATCTTGGTGACTTACACAAAGGCTGCGGGTTTGGCGCATGAAATTCAAATATGTGGTCCTCAGCATTGTGGTTTTATGTCTACTCATGTCCATATGCCGCTCTTTCCCCTATCAGGACCAGGGTTGACCTGCCCAGAAGAGGGGAAGGGAGAGGGCTGGGTTGGCTCTCTGGGTGAGCGGCGGCTGCTTTGCACTCAGAGCAGTGAAAAGTTGGGAAGGATTCCACGTCTTTGCAGAAAGGATGTATGTTTGCTCTCCAAGAGGAGCAGAACACCTTCTGTTGGGATGGTGGGGAGTGGGAGGAGGCAGCTTAAGGTGAGAGGGACTCTCCTTCATTGGGAGCAGGTTAAACAAATAGCTGTCAGGTTGCTCACGTGCATTTGATGCTGTCCCCAGGGAGGTGTGGGGCTGGGAACGACCCAACATGCTTTTTATTTATTTAAAGCTGTGTAAGCAGGAGCACGCGGGATCTTTCTATTGCTATTAGTTCTGCTTTGCCATTCAACATGAAACTCCACTTGTCTTCAAAGAAAAACACTGGGAAATAAAAGGATACGGCTTTTGCATATGCTTGCATGTCGGGAAGCTTGTTTGCTCTCTCGAGGAGGACTTATTTATTTCTGCTTCCGTAAAATCTGCAGTTTTGCTTCACCCCTCACTGAGCAGGCAGTTCTTCCTACTTGGGAAACACCAAGGAGAGGTTTGCCTTCTCTCACTGTGTGCTTCTGCTTTGTGCCTCAGTGTCCCCTGTATTCACAGTTGAGATCAAGAGACGAAAGTCTCTGCTCTCCCCAGCACTGATTGCTGTGCTCCAGGAGCGCAGATTTCTTTGTGCTATTGAGGGGGAATAAACACTTCCCTGTGTTACACCCGTGGGGAAGCAGGTATAAAGGAGATGAAGTCATCCTTCAGAATGAGAGAGCAGAAGTGAGGGGATGTTGGAGCCTCGGAGCTGTGTGCAGCCCAGGGCAGGGTCTCCAAGAGCTGCACGAAGTCAGGAGGTGCTGGAGGCAAACAGGAGGAATGCAGCAAAGAAATGGATTGCTGCAACTCGGCTGCTTACCAAATTAGAAACAATTTAAGGATTTAAGGATTAAGTACCATTAATTACTGCCCAACAAATGCCGAACTACAATGGAGCACTTGTGGAAATGGAGGGAAGTTCTGCGTGAATACTAAATGGCTTCATTAATGCTCGGTGCAATTTCATTGAGTGATAAATTAATTTGTCTAACACTCCAAGAATTGCTGAGCGGGGCTGTGGGCAGTCGTGCTGAAGGCAGAGCAGGATCCCACCCTTCATGCCCATGCAGAGCAAGCTGTGTGAGGGAAGGGCACTCCAGGGGAGGTGAAGGGTGGCCCGCTGTGAAATCAGGGAAATTGGTTAATTAATGAGGAAAAAAAAGAGAATTTAGTATGTAGTAGAGGTATCTTGGAGCTCAGGATGACCTCTTTCCATTTCAGCCAGAGCCATGAGCCTGAATGGACTCTTCCAGCACACAGATCCCCTTTGGACTCATTGCTCCAACCCAGCCCTGGTGCTCATGGTGGGAATGATCTCTCAAGGCTTGGAGCACGGTGCTCATGGTTGTTCCCTAACACTGAGCTCCTGCAAAGGCATAAATCCCAAGGGCAGGTTTATCCATGGAACCCAGACCTGGAGAAGGACTTTGTGCTCCCAAAATCAGGGAAAAGCTCTGCCTGCTCTGGATGCTGGCAGGGTGGTGGCAGGCTGAAATCAGAGCTCACATCCCTGCCAGCAGTTTCTCCCCAAAGAAGCAAAGAGGAGGGAGCAGCTTCCAGCCTTGGGCTGAGTTATTTCAGTCCCAACTCTTGCTACCTTGCCATGACAGACGCTGGGCACAGCCTCACCGCCTCCCTTTAGTACAGTTACCTGGAGTTCAGCATTGGCTTTCTGTCCCTCAAGACTTTTTAGCCTTCCGTTGCATTGCAGCGTTATTGATTGCTCACCCGGCCGTGGCCTGGAGCCTATATTAGGTGTGAACAAAGCACTGGTCCCTGCAGGCCCACAGCATAGAGCAGGATGCTCTGAGCTTTATTTTGCTGTTCTTTTTTTAGCTCCTCCTGCACTGCCCTTTGGCTGCCTCCTTCCCCTTTCTGTGGGTTGGGTGATCAGGGGCATGGTTCTCTTTCTGTCCTGCATGCCTAAATGGAAGGATGCAGGTGAAGGTGGGACTTGGCCATGCTGGCATGGTGTCTGCTTATCCTCCTGCTCCACAGCACAGAAATGAGATGGAAACACATCCCCTGCCCATGGAGATGTGTCCTCGATTGGCCATTAAAGAGCTGGGGAAGAATATCCAATTAACAACCCTAATGTTAGCAGCGTGCAGAACCCAGACCGAAGTTTTCCTAGCGTAATGAGCTGATATAAAAGCAGCCAGAGGGAGACATCATCGGCTTTATAGGGCTGGCAGAGCCAGGAACAGAGCTGTGCATTCTTGAGTGCCATCTTCTGGCACCTCGTATGTGAACCAGTTACACATCTGCGTGGCTGAAGCGATCTGGTAATGCGGAGCTGCATGAAAATGCAGTGGATTTCGTGCATTTCCCACCACATCCTGGACAGATGTGCAGGCAGTGGGCACGTTTCCCCATTGCCTTTACATCTAACCATCCGTTTGGCTGCTGAGCATCGCCATCCATCAGCACAAGGAACAAGCATCTGCCGGTCAGCCTCTGCACTGAGCTGGTGCCACGTCTGTCCCTGTGCCAGCTTGGGAAGCAGCTGTTTCCTGGTTTATTTATCCCCTCTGCAGTCTCCATGGGAAGATAATCTCAGCGACATGCCACATCTCGTTTACAGCCAGCCCCTGAAAAGTTACAGGTGCAAGTTGTAGGGTGGGATGGAGGCAGAGGACAGCATGGAGGAGAGCTCACCAGGGACGGAGCGGGGAGTTAGGGACATGTATAAAATATTAAATGACATTGTGGCAAGACACAGACAGGGGTAGAACGATAATTAAAGTAAACAGCACATCAAAAGCCTAGCTAAAACTCACATTTGAATTGCAAGTCAGTGCAGAAACAGCTCTCGTAGCCATGTATGAAAGTGTTTCCAGGAACCTTTTAAGAATACTAATGATGATGGAAGCAGAGCAGCAGTGATTCAGACTTTATGGTATGTGACAATCTAGAGGCCACTAGGCTCGTGCTTGGCTGTTGGCATAAGGAAGCTGATGAGAGCTTGGACCTTGCCAGAAAGGCAGGTTGCTTCCTGGGCAGACTTTCTGGGGAGAGAGATGCTGAAGGGGAAGGTGGAGATTTTCTTCTCCCAGGGATGTGCAGGGTTCCCCTTCAGCCCCATGATGGGACTGCAGTACCATCAGTGGGGTGACAGAGGTGGCCGTACTTTGCTGTCTGCTCCCCCTGGCATTGCCCAAATCAACTTTAAAAGACCTAAGTCAGATTCCTGTGTGTTCTTGCTAGGGATTTTCCAGCACAAATCATCACCTTCTTGTTCTCCTCTTGGCTTGCAGCCGCCCCATTTCTCCCGGTGAAGCCTGCTGCTCCATTCCTAACCCACATCACGCTCCCTCTGCAAGTGTTTGACTGTGTTAATGCCTGAACATAGCAAAAGACCCATCAGATAATTGGAAAGCTCAGGTCAGGACTCAGGCCATGCGAAACAAGCTGAGCAGCAGCATCGTGGGTGCCACGTTCCCTCCCGGTTTGGGAGATGACGCGGCCCCTTCCCGTCAGCAAAGCAGCACAGTTGGAATTAAGGGCCAGAAAACAGTGTCAGATTTGTCTTGACTCCAACGCTGAACACCTTTGGGCTACAGAGCAAATGTCTTAATTATTCCCCATGCCATTTGCCCTCGCTGTACAAGGACTACAATAGCTCAGTCCTTGGGGAGGACAAATTCTCCTTAGTGCTGATAATACTGTGATTTACAGCGGATTTCCCCAGCTGGCCTTCAGGGCACAGAGTTACCTAATGGAAGCAATTAAAAAGCAGTGGGAAGTGACCCCTGGAAAGTTCAGGCAGCTACAGAAGAAACTGTGGAATGAGGAAGCAGGCAGGCTGTGGAGTGATGTGGGCAGAGGGGTGCCTTCATTCCATCCAACAGCGGGTGCACATGGTAGGTGCATCCCCTCTGGCACTGGGGGGGGAGAGGGAAAGAGGAGGAATGTTGCAGGTGTGATGGCTTTTCACTCGGCTGTGTGTTGTCATAAGGTGCTCTTTGGGTAGCGTTTGAATACTTGAGTTGCCTTTCAGGCATCTCCAAAATCACCTGTGGGCAAAGTCCCTATTGAAACGGTGAGGGTTGAGGGCCACCAAGCATCACCATGGAGCATCCCAGCCTGGGAGGAGGCTGGTCCCATCCCAGCGACACCAGACCTCTCCCCTGCCCTTTATGTTTTCCACTCCAACAAGAGCAGGATGGCAGTGGGAATCTGCATGGGTGGGCTGGACTCAATGGCCAGCTGACCCAAATATTGCTGGTGTGGGTGTTTGGGAGCAGTGTCGTGCTTTGTAGGAGTCAGGAAAGCTAGAGAGCAGATTTCTCCTTTCTTAGCCCAACTCCACTCTCCTCCATAAGAAAAAGCATAATTTTCTTTTGGAAACAACTGGCTCTAAACGTAATCAATTTTTTTAGTGCCTAGATGAGAATTCAATACCACGCAAAGCGCTTTCTCAACGCGGCCGTCTGTTTGGTAATGACAGGATTTCTTTTTTTACCCTCTTGTAAATGCAGTGGCTGAAAGCCTGCTATAGGAATTTTCCCAGCATGCCGGCGTTGTTTTGACCTAGATGCTTAAGCATTCGTTTACCGCTGAAGTTTGGTGTTTTGAGGTCTTAAGAGTTTGTATCATGCGCTGTCTGGAAAGCTCTGAAAGGGAAGAAATACCGAGGGCAGCTCACGAGTTACGAAGGAAAACTGACTTGACGTTATTATGCCTCTGTTTATTGGCAGCCCACGATGAGATGTAAAGAAATGTCAAAAAATCCCATGTGCACATTGGTTTGGTTCAGGAAAAATTGCTGTTTGCCTCTGCCCGGAGGCTACGAGTCACTCTGCTAATGCACAAGGCACTAAAATGACCCCTTTGTTTTTCTTATGATCACTTCTGATAGCGTGCTCTGCCAGAGATATCATATCTTTGATCTCTCTGCGCTGATGTTAAGTCTCTCTCGAGTTCAGTAGCATCTCCTTGAGATTAATACTTGATGGCATTCTCAGCACCAAGCTGTCCTAACCCATACATCACAAGATGTCACGCTTTGCACTCGCCTCCTGCCTCAATGACTTCACGCTGGCGCAATAAATAACCCTTGGCCAGCTCTGCTCTCCCCTCTGTGAGCACAGAGTTTAATAGGGAAACTCCCAGAGCAAAGAGGAATGGAACTTTGTGCTGCTGTTGGGATGCTTGCAGGGCACAGCCCATCATTGCTCCCCAAGGACGGTTTGCTGGGGTTATTCCTCTCCAGGCAGGCAGAGGGGCGGCGTGCAGTGGTTTCTCCTTATCAGGAGTGACAAAGCACAGTACCCTGGGGTTCCCATCTGCCAGCATCTCAGATCGTGTCTGCTAGGCAAACACGTTAGGAAAATCACTTCCTGCATGAGCTCTTACCTCGGTGTGTGCGCCTTCACTTGCTTGCTTGGCAAAGGGTGGGCGAGCAGAGCAGGGTCAGTCGTGACCCCTTCCAATAAAACCATTCTGTGATGCTGCAGTTCTGTGAGGAGCTGATGGGGCCACACTGCAAGGTTTTGTCTCAAGAGTGAGGCCTGAATGAGGTGGGTGTGATGTAGAACTGGTCCTGCCTGCAGGGAAGACCCAGTGTAAAGGACTGCACTGAATCCTCCACTAACCCACCCCACCCTTGTGATGAACCCACCCCTAACAAGGCTGTGATGCTAATGGGGCCCAGCACAGCTGTAAGGGCTGGTGAAGCACGTGCTTCATGGGCTGGGCAGTAGATAATGAGAAGAGACAATACAATTAGAACCCCTCTTTCATCCCCCCCTCCTTTTTTTCCCCACTGTCCTCCAGGTAGAAAGGTTTCAATATTTTAAGTCCTGTCACAACAGGTTAGGGTATTAGCAATCATGGTTCACTGCCATCTGTATTTGTTCCATTTGTGGCATTTATGATGGTTATCCACATTAATTATTTCGCTGCTAAAGTCCCTTCTAATTTCAGAACACTGTTATTTCTAAGAAAGATGGATATTAAATATGCCACACATCAGCACAGGGTGGCATTACACCATGCTATTAAGTTCTGATGCGAAGGCTTGGCAAAAAATAACTTTGCTATTTGTAATCACCGTGAAGTGTTTTAGTGTTGCAGTTTGGAATAAGAAATAAAGATGATGACAGGAACTGATTTCTTATTAGGACGCGGTGCGGGCATTTACATAAATCAGGAAGGAAATAACGAGGTAACCCTTATGTGGCTGAATCCAGGCAGTCCCTGTTGGACCTGGCAGTGCACCGGGACAGAGAGCCTGGGGGCATCCCCTCCTGCTGCCAGGTCCTCCACCCATGTGGGTATTGCTCCAGGAAGGAGCATTGCATCCAGACTGGGAGTCCTCAGTGCAGGAGGGATGTGGAGCTGTTGGAGAACATCCAGAGGAGGGCCACAAAATGATGCCAGGGATGGAAGCCTGAAGGGACAGGCTGAGGGATGGGGCTGTGCAGCTGGGACAAGGGAGGGCTCCAGCAGTTGGACTATAGGTGGCCATAAAGGTTCCTTCTGACTCAAATGATTCTGTGCCTTTTTGCAGCTCCTTTCCAGGGCTGTCCTTGTAGATGGGTTGATCCATAAAGCCTCTCAGTCAGGATGGGATGAGCCCAGAGAGCTCTGGCTGCCTTTTTTGGGCACCTGGGTAAAACAGGGCATGGCATCAGCTGGCAGGAGTGAGGGGAAGAGGGCAAAACAGCAGCATGAGCAGCTGTGATGTTAGAGATCTGAAAACCCGGAGATGAGGCTGGGGAGGAATTTGCCTTGCGTTGCAACTAAGGAAAATTCTTTGTGATTTCCAGCAAGCCAGACAAAAAAAAAAAGAAGGAGGTTGAGATCAAATGGAACGTTTTGCTCAACTCCCGGCTGAAATGTTCCCTCTTAGCAACGAGGGTTTGTTCGCAGGTTTCACTAACAGGGAGGGATATTTGGAAATGAAAAGTAAACTAAAAGGGGGAGGAAGCCCCCCTTGCTATTTTTTTCTTGAAGTGTCAAAACAAATCTCTCTAATTCCTTGGGTTTGCTGTTTGTTTATTTTTGGCTGCTCTGCTGGTAGTCCCTTGAGCCGTGCGGGATTTGGTTTCCCAGCATCTCCAGAGCTGTCTGTGCCTCAGAGAGGTGCTGTGGGGCAGAAATTCAGCAGCATCAGTGAGGGCAGCCCAGGTGCCACCCCAAGGGATGCTCTGGCATCACCCTGCACTCAGCAGTGGTGCTCAGCACCTCCCATCAGGTGCTGCATGCCCAGCCTGCTTCCTGCCTTCACTCTCAAGCAGCTCATGCAGAAGGCTACACCAACCTTCCCCAACCAATATCACCTATTAATTAAATGCTGATTAATTATTAAAGGGTATTTATTGAGATTTAACAGGTCTGCAGCTAAAAAAGGAGGAAAAAAAAAACCGTGGTGGTGACAGGTGTTGCACTCCAGTAATGAGGTTCTTAATAATCAATTGGCATTTGTTTGACTTAGAATAACATTCTTATTAAATCTAAATCAACTCTTTACTTGAGACACTTAATTACATGTGGGTTATTTTTTCTCCACGCGTCTCTCCCAGCGCAGTGGGAGCTCCCAGCCCACGTCTGCAGGCTTCAGCAGAGGAAATAGCTGAGAAAGGTGATGGTTATTCATGGCGAGTGCCATTTATGGAGCCATTTCCCCAGGCCCCCCTGCACACAGAGGCCAACTGGAGCTTTCAGGGTTTGTTTTCCTTCCGTTGTTGAAGCTGAGAGGTTTGGGGGGGCCGTTCCATGAGCCTCAGCCCTGTTCCCATCCTGGGTGCCACTGAGCACCCTGCTCCCACATGTCATTCAAATCATAGTTATATCATAGTTATCACACTGAGCAAATTTGCTTCTTCACTGCTGGAAAGCCACAGGAGGAAAGAAAAACCCTTCAAGTATCTGTGTGGCTGCAGTGCCCTCCCAGCACAGCGCTGTCTGCAAACTGCTGTAGAAACAGCTCTGCCTGGAGTCCTGTTTTGCTGTTCTGAAGGCGAAAGGTTCCCTTCTCTGTTATCCAGACAGTTCGGGTCCTTCGGGGTCAGCGCCATCTTTTCAGACGTTGTTGCTGGGGACATTTTGGCCTTGCAAGGAAATGGGAATCCAGGCAGGGGAGCAACTGCTGGCTGTAATAGGAATTTAATTACTTCCCCTTCTAATGCTGCTTTGATAAAGAAAACAAGGATCCCAACCGGGTGCTCTTTTAGCACAAACAACAGCCCAAAAAAAAAGTGAGAGGGGGAAAAAAAGGAACCGACAGCAACAAACAGCCTGTGCTATTAGGGGATCATTATTCTGATATTATTTATTTCAGACTTGTGATGCTTTCCGATGCTTGACTTCACAGACTCATTTTGTTCCTTCCAAAAGCAATGCAGCGCTGCAATTTGCCAGGAGAAAATGTGATAAACATTAGCAAAGGGGGAAGGAAAAAACCACGCTGACTGCAGGGATAATTATATACATTTATTTGTGGGCTGAGGAGATGGGTGGTGCATGGAGAGCGTGGTTTGTGGTGTCAGAGCTGCAGCACACAGCGTGCACTGGGAAGAGATCCAGATGTCGGGATGCTGTGTGCTGCAGCTGCATCCAGTGCCACAGAGTGACACGGCTGTGGGTGATGGTTGGACTTGGTGATCTTAGTCTCGGTCTTTCCAACCTCAATGATTCCATGATTCCTTGACAGTGCTGCCCTGCACTGTGCCTAGGAGGGTGGCAGAGGGATGGGATGTTTTCCTGCAGGTCTCAGCACAGTGCCTGACATGTGCCTTTCTTTGTCCACTCTGAAATGGAATGTGCATCTCCCGGGTGCTTGATGAGCATTACTGGCAACCCTTTGGAACCCAGAAAGAAAGCCCTGAACAGGCCAGGTGTGGATTTCTGAAACCAATTGAAGGGACTGGGGTCTAACACAGCTTCATAGGATTTCAGGGGACTCTGTCAAGTGAAGCTGATGCAGCCCTGGTGGGAGTGTAGTCACCCTCAGGAGTAAAATGAATGGGTTCTGCGAAGTTTGAGTGCAAGCTTGGCAAAAAAATGTGTTCTCTTCCAGTCCTATTCTCCTAAATGAGGTATTTGCTGAACATCCTCTAAGCCACATAGGGCTGTGCATTCCCCACTGTGTGCTCCACAGAAGTCAGAAGCACGTGGTTATGATATTGAGTCTTTCTGGGGAAGGGAAGCAAACCCAAAGAGGGTTTCCAATTGTGATGCAGCTCTGTTGGGGGCTGACCCCATCTCTTTGTCACTCACCCTGTAGATGGTAGATTTGTCCCATTGGTCTGAGTAAGAGCTCTGTAGCACAGCCTGATTTGCAGTGAAATCTGCCTTTCCTTGGCTTCTCTTCCCCTCCCAGCCCGCAGGCTGGCATATTGCAGCGTGACATCTTGGTGGTTGGGGTTGCAGATGGGGAGATGGGCGGATGGATGGCTTCTGACATGCCTCATCGAGAGACTCTTCGTGAGAGAGTCTAAAAAAAAAAACCCAAGAAAACACCAAACCATGCAATTCATTTATTCTAAAAAAGCACCGTGATATTGAAAAATGAGCCTTGATGTCGCAAAATGATCAAAACATGTGGAGATGATTTAACTGTAGCTACCTTGTTCAAACAGACCTTTCATGCTCAGCGCACGGCGGTGTTATGCATATATCTGCATTTATTTCTTTCTCTGCAAAGAGCCACAGTGACATCCGTGCCCTTTGCAGGTCATCCCTAAGCACGGTGGAACTGAGTGCTCTGAAGTCTGTAGGCTGCAGAGCTGACCCCAAAGGCGCTGAGTTTCCCACCTCTGTAGCCAAATGGGGCCCCACAGGTGGAGGCCATCCTATGGTGCCGTGTCTCCTCAATTTGGGCATCCTCAGGTACTCAAGAAAGGGAGAGAGTGACCTAAATCACACCATACCCATAAAATAACCCTCCTGCACTCTTTGTGTGCCCCTGCAATGCTCCAGTGCTTGTGGCAGTTGGACATACGCTGTGTTTACTGGGTAGATGGGAATAGAGGAGAAAAAGGAGGGCTTCCAGGAGGGGAAAAAAATGAATAACAGCAAATCACTGGAAACCAAACAGCTCCTCCACCCCTCCTGCACTGACACCGTAATGGAGCTTGTAGCGATTATATGACTTTTTTTAATAGAGTCTTAGCTGGCCTGGGAGAGGGATTTGCTGTCCCCAGAGCCTTGTCTTTGGGACGTGTGTCAGAAGCGTCCTTAAATCTTGGGAAAAACCTCGTCTGGCTGCGAAGATGAGAGCCGGGCTGCCGTGAGGAGCTGTAAAAAACCTGCTGATAGACAGATGGAGTGGTGTAATTATACGCGGGAGGGGGGACGGGGGGAGCGCTCGCTGAAATTATTAGTGTAGGCAGACAATTAGAGGCTTTTCCAGAAGATTACCCTCTCCCTCCCATCTGTGTGCCGTTGAGGAGTTTACGCCTGTGATGCTGTTGCCTTCCTCAGCTGCCACGTTTGCTGTTTTGCCCACATGATGGCTGGGCTTGGCTTCACCCTTATGCAGATTTTGCCAGCGCCGCTCTCAAGCGTTCCCCCTTCATGAGCAGGGAGGTTTGGGGGCATCCCTGGCTATCAGCCCTGTTTGTGGTGAGATATGGCAAATGTAGGGTTTTTCCAGCTCACCGGTGGTGTTTCCAAGTGTTTGCTCTCTGTATCAGCAAAAGGAAGGGCAAATTGGGACCAAATTTCACCCAGAATCGTTGGTTTTGTGGTGGTTGTGTTTTTATTTGGAATATTTGGTGTGCTGAGGAGTGAAATGGGGATTGTGTGGCACAGTTCACACCTCTTTTCTCTCTCTTTCTTTTTTTTAAACCAAGTTAGCACATTTCCCAGCAGCATCGTGGGGTTATTTCTCAACAGTTTATTTTTCACTTTCCAGTCACTTCGTTTAGAAAACATTGCCACTGGCCATTTGTTGAGTTTTCTGAATTAGGAAGAAAGAAATAAATCCAAAAACAGAGTACTCTGATGATTCAGGAATCACTGCGTCAGCCTTTCTTTCCTTGGGAAAGAAGAAGATAGATGGCATGAAATCTTTCGCTTGGCTGCCAAGATAGCACCATTACCCCAGACTGACATTGGAGGTATCTTCCATTCTCTGCAAGGAACAGAGGAGCCCATTCCAACCCCTGCACTCATGGGGTGCTTGGACACATTTGCATGGTATTATTTGGTGTTTTGGGAATGGCAACATGAACATGAGAAACTTGCAGAGCTTGCGAAGCTGCCCACATCTCCTGTCTTTGCAGAAGAGGTGGCTTGGGGAGGTTCTCAAAGCGGGTGGACAAGAGGTGATGGCTTTAAGCTGTGCACAGGTTGGCTATAAGGAAAAATTCCTCTCATAGTGATGAGGTGTTGGTACAGTCTGCCCAGGTTGTGCTCAAGCAAAGGGTGGACGTCGCACTACATAACATAGTCTAGAGCCTGGCATGGTTGGAAGCATGGGTCAGTGGTTGGCTTGATGGTTGCAGTGGTTTTTCCAACCTTAATGATTCAATGATTTTCTGACTTCCTAAGCTGAGCAGATCCTGGCATGCCATGAGCTGGCACTGCTCAACACAGAGGGAACGTGGGAGGCTGTTTGCTTGCGCTGCAAGTGGCAGCCCTGCTGTGCATCACCAAAACAAACCAGGGCTGCAATGCTTCCCAACCCTCCCAGCCCTCCTCACATCCCCAGATTCCCCATCTTCCCATCAGAGATCCTACCCACAGTGCCTTTTCCTGAATACACCTTTTCCCTTCCCTCTGGTTCCCATTTTTCCCCATTTTCCCACTCTGTGATACAGCCAGCCTCTAGTGGCCCATACCTCTTATGTCATGGTGTCCTCACAGCCACAGTAGGAGTGGGAAAAGGAGAATTTATTGGATGCCTTTACATGGGGAGAGAATTTTCCCTGGTAGGAGCAACACAGCACCATGAGTTTGCTGGAAGTCCAATGAGGCAGCTCAGGAGGTGGAGGGATGGGTGCAAAACTATCACTCCTCGCTTCCTAATTTACGGTTCTGACAATGTGAAGCCATTAGTACACATTTATCTTCGAGTATAAGGGGGAAAAAAAAATCAAAATAATAATAAAAAAAATCATTACATGCCTTTCAGCATTGACCAGCCTGAGGAGACAGGAGTTATTCTTAAGAAAGTCATGTATCTTCCTTACTTTGGCATCAACATAAATAAAATTATTTATCTCTCAAATTTAAATGCTCCACACCTTTAGCAGGCAGTAAATCCTTCTCTCTTGTCCCTTTATGTGTTTGTTTCTCACTTCATCCTTCACCAGTGAATGCAGAGCTGCAGTGCCTGGGGACCCGGAGATCCTCCCCATCCATCTCATAATGCCAGTAGGATGCAGGACCCTTCCCAGCACCCACCCTCACTCTCCCATCCCCAGAAGCCCTACCAGGGCTGTAAGCTCTGTCCATACTGGGCCAGTTGGACCACTCCATCATTTGTGTGCTAATGGCTGCCTGGTGCGTGCTGCCCGGATGGGGCTGGGGGCCCCTTCTGATGCCGTGGGTGCTGTCAGCAATTCTCTGCCTCCTGCTGTCTTTAATCCAAAGGAAGATTGACTCACTGGGCTGACAGCAGAGAGGCAGCAAACAGAACGAGGCAGAGCTCATAAACATTGCATCCCATCTGCCTTTCCGCTTCTCTCTGCTCAGCGCTTATCTGACACGATCAACTTCTTCCTCGCTTCGCTTTCCCTCCTGGATTTAGAAGGGAAATAAAATAGTGATAATAATAATCATCTTGCAAATCAATGTATATTCTTGCAATGGTGAAATCATAAAGATTTTAATACAACTTCGATATCACTGTCCGTCTCGTGTAGCGCTGTGAGTTATTGCAGCTGTTGTGAGCCTGGCAGGCTCATGGTCAGTGCCACAGCTGGGAAAGGAGCTGGCAATGGGGTCCCATATAGGGCATCCCGTCAGCGTTGCCATGGCTTTTAGCAGGTGAGATAAATCCCTCTGGAAACCCCACAGATTTTCTGTGAGAAGCTTGAAGCAGAAAATCTCAGTTCCAGTTTGATCTCCTGCTTCTGGGAGCCCCAGGGGATGTGAGACTGGTAGTTTGGTCTGGGACCATGTAGAATCATTCAGTTTGAAAAGGACCTCTGAGATCCCCAACCCAACCCCACCCCACAGTGCCCACTGCCCACATCCCTCAGTGCCACATCCCCATGGCCCTGGAACACCCTCAGGGTTGATCTCGCACTCCCTGGGCAGCTTTGCCAAGAGAAGTGCAGAAGCAAAAGTGCAGTGGGAATCAGCCCTCTCACCTGGATTTATTTTTCCATTCCAAGTCCTTGTTTTTCAAAGCTTTCTCTCTTCCCTCAACCAAAAATAACCCAGCAGCGATGACATTTTAACAGGAAATTAAATGAAAACATTTGTTTTGAATTGACATTTTGACTTGAAATGTTGATTTGTTCTGGATTTTTAAGCTAGACAGCAGCAACATGTTGTTGTTTCAAATGGGAAAAAATGTGATTGTATTGAAGAACAGCAGGGACAAGAGGGACAGAGGGGACACCACACCCCAGGGAGCTCTATGGGAGGGGTGCAGGAACTCAGCTTTGGGAAATGAGGAGCTACTTTTGTGCCTTATGGAAAAACAAGTCTAAAAAGGGCAGTTTTCATGAGAAAGCTAGATGTCCTTGCAGGGCTGGGAGGGGGAAAATGAGGTTTTCCTGTCAGCTGTTCCTTGGCTCCACTCGGAGGGTGATACTACAGACGTACTGAGGTTTTGCCTTCTTTAAATATCACTGGTATTTATTTTCATCACTTGTGCTTAATTGTAATGAAGCTGAAGTCTTCTCTGTGCCCCAGTGGTGAATTTATCCCAAAGAGCCTCTATAAACATTGGGTTTCTTGGTCTGCGAGCATCCTTTCATCTCTCCCGCATCCCATCTGTCTGTCTGCTCCTCCACCGCTTCCTTCCTCCTCCTTGTGATCTCACCACCACGACCCGCTCAGTGAGCGCTGTCAGAAAACCTTCTTTTGCATTTCAAACAAGACAAAGGTGCAGAAACCCACAGGAAAGGAAAAAATCCACCTTTGTTTTCCTGGTTCCTCCCCATTTCTCACATCTGAAGACGTTAAATTTGTCCACAGGTGGGAGACTCAACGTTTCCCCACTTGCTTCCAATGGAAATCCTTTGCTTGCATCCTCGTGTCCCCTTTTGGTGTGGATTTTGTTGGTTGGGTTTTCTTGGCGGTGTGATGAATTTATGCGATGTTGCCCTCTAATGGCTGATCAATGGGAAAACCATCAGACCTGCCCGGGGAATCTTCCTTTATTATACCCCACAGTATAATAATCTATTTTGGAGGTGAAGAAAGAGTGGCTTTGCTCCCCCAGAAGCAAGAAAGAGAAGCACATGCCAGAGCCCTGCAAGGCAACCTCCCCAAACCCCTCAGCCTCAATCCCCCAGACTGGAAGCCACCAGAACTGGGTGTTTGGGAGGCATTTTTCCCCACGGAGCCCTTTCTCTCCCTCGTGGTGCAGTTCCAGCTGCCTCAGTCCTATAGGAGCAGCCTGGGGCACCTGGGCAGATGGCTGAGCAGCGCTGCAGCCCCGCAGACAGGAGCTCCTCCAGGCATTTCTATTTTTTTTCTTCTCACGAGTGAAAACATTTTGACTTGAACTTTCATACATAATAATGAGGGTGAGTTACCAAAACGCGCACATTTTCTTTACTCGGTTTCATTTACTACTGTTTTAAATTATTTCACAGCCTTGTAAAATCTTCTTGTGACAGACGGAGCCCAGGCAGGGGAAGCGAGGGAGAGAGAAGAAAACCCACAAAGTGTTCGTTTTTCCTATAATGTATTCCAATCCTGTTAGGTCGTGCTGGTGAAGGTAATATTTCTGGCATTCATTTAATGAAATTGACAGTGATGAATGGTTAATTATACAAATTACATTCTTATTAAATCCCCTGGAATCAGTGCCTTAGAAAGTCTGAGCTATGGACTTCTCGTGCTATATACATATTATTTTAGGAGCGCCTTTCCTGCTGGCTGCTGCAAAACCGTCTTCTGAAAAACCTTGAAAAGCATTAAAAATCCCCTGGTTAAGTCAATTACTGCAGATAAGTTAATCTTAATGGGATGCTTAAACCCCATCCTTGCATAAGTTTACTTTTCATCCTTCTCTCTCAGCTCTGGAGGCGCCGGAGAGAAAAGTTTTCCGGCAATTGTTGTGACAAATGGATTAGGAGAGGATAAGTAGGGCTGGCTGCAAAACTGCCATCCAAAGAGTCTTTCGGCAGCATTTTCTCCCTGGGAGCATCAAGCTTGCCAATAAATGTCCCATTTGGGGTTGAGATGGTGGGCAGTGCTGCACCCATTGGGTTAATGGCCACTTGGGCTGCAAAGCAGTGCCCCAGCAGCAGGGGATGCCCATGCAGGAGCTCCCACAGAAATAACCCCACGTAACCCTTGCAGGTCTGCAAACACATTGCAGCAGCTTTAATTGCACAGCACGGGACGGGCTGGAAGATATTAGCGGGGCCGTGTATGCTCAGGGAATAAACGTAATAAATAGGCGATTAAGTTAAGCAAGTTTTCAGCTTCAGCAGTGAGAGTGCCCATCTATCTTGCGTGGCTTTCTGCATGCTTCATTACCGCATGTAACCACACTGAAAAAATATGCTTTATCCTTTCTAATTAGATGATAAGTTCCCCCCCGATCTGTGCTAGCGCTGCCAACCACCTGACACTCCGCAGCGGCGCAGTCGCCCGCTTCCAGCAGCTTCTAATGCAATTTATTACCGAGCCTCATATTAGACTAAGTTAACATCACTTAATCTTCGTGCTTGGCAGAGTTCTGTACGAGGCAGTGCAGGAGGTGCTGGGCAGGGCAAAGGGGCTGCAGGGCAGTGAGCTGTGCCATTAGGGGAGGAGGATGCGGTGGGGTCAGGGCAGCCTTTACTCCCCGTGCCACAGCCATCCCCTGATTTCTGCTGAAATCTGCTTATTTCTGCCCCTTAGGGCCAGAGCAATCTTCTGCAACTTCTCTTTTGTTTTTGCTAGCTTGACTGCAGGTGGGCTTTCACTTGCTTAATACAGATAACACAGCAGATAATTAAAACATGAGCCGTGGCCTCTTTGGAGAGGAAGGAGAGAGTGCAACACTACGTGACATGGGCAGTGTCACCAAAGAGCAGCAGCAGTTTCCCCTAACGATGCATCCTGCAGCCATGCTCACTGCGCCACCATTGGGGCACAGCCGCGCTGTGTCAGGGCTGTAGGTGAACAGAATGGCTGCTCCCAGTCTTTCAGCAAAGGGAAAAAAGAGATTTATTTTGCTCCAAGCATTCTTTCTGCTTTTGGTGGGCGGTGCACAGAGGGTGCAGGGAGTTTCCACACTTATTTGGCTTTGGGTTTGGATCTGGGGCTTCATCCCTCTTTCCCCCTACTTCTCCCCAGCTGCTTTGTCTTCATATCAAAGTGCTGAACCCAATAGGGCCAGGGGTAATCATAGAATCATTAAGGCTGGAAAAAGACCTAAGATGCCCAGCCCCACCCCACCGTGCCCACTGCCCACATCCCCACAGTTCTGGAGCACCTCCAGGGAGAGTGGCCACATCTCTGGGCAGTGAGACAGCAGAAATGGTGGAGCTGAGTTGTCTTCCTCCTTCTTTTACTCAGTAAGCTTTATAATGTGTATAACCACCTATATCACAAAGAGACAGGAGGAGCAGGGGGAGCTTTATGAGCTGGTTAGAGCAGGCAACTCCATCACCAGCCGTGACTATTATTATAAAATATTCGGGAAGTTAACTCAATAAAAAAACTAATAATGAGAGGAACCATCTCTGCCTTTGTTTATAGCTTCTTTAAGTGTATAAATGAGCGTGAGGTGATTAATGAGGGTGATCTGAGAGAAAAAGATTTGCATGCACAGTGCTTGAATTATTTCCTTACTGCATGTGCTTCCCGGTCTCTCTGTTTATTGTGCTGCTCGACGCTGTTTAATACGGAATGACTAAAGTTATGAGATCCTATTTATTCCACCTGACATTGTCCCCTCTGCCAGCTCAGCCCCTGGGACAGATAGCGCATGCACAACGAATTCAGAAAATATATTAAAAAGCAATTATAAACTCCCTGCCTTCGGTGTCCTGGCCTTATTCTTCACAGCGCTCTGGAGGAATTAGCATAATGTCTACAGGCTCTCGCAGTTATCAAAACACGGCGGGGCTGTATCTTATTTCCAAGAGCTGATGGACTGCCGAGTTCAAAGTTTCTAAAGGGGTGTTTGGGTGCTCGTGCCCTGGTGCATTGCCTGGTGCCAATGGCATTTTCCCCTTAGCCAGGAGGTGATGGCAGCCTGAGTTTTGCAGCTCAGCATTAAGCAATGTTCTTTATTCTTTGCTCCATGGTGGCTCCAACAGCAGAATTCCATTATGTTCCTAGACTGCTTTCACCACCATCTTGTGGTTTACAGCCTTCTGAAAAGCCGTCTTGTGCCGGAGAATCTTCTTGCTGGATACCATGCTCTTTTTGTTATTAATGTCTCCTCTTAGGTGGAGTAATACATGCATATGTTGCAAACACGAGGCTGGCACGGTGTGTTCCACTTAATTACAGCCTTTTCAGTTTCATTCCAGCTCTGCCATAATTCTCCCCTGCAAACCTCACCCCGGATTTTAACTCACTCCCAGCACAAGCACTTTGTCTCCGTTAAGAGTGAGGGTGTGAGCAAATAAATTAGTGCTTTAGGAAGTACTCGAGGGCTTTCATTGCCTGTCTTTGCCCAGAAACTGTTTATCAAGCGTCTTAATACAGACTGATCTGAATACCTCAAAAATACAATTATTCCATAAATTGTTGATAGAAAAGCAGCAGAAGGAAATGGGCTTCATTGCTGTCGAATTCATTAGGCTGCCTGATTGCCTTTATTCCTTTTAACCTCCCATTGTTTATTTTAATTTGTCTGGTATATTTCATACAGCTTTGGTGGTGGCTGCACTGTGTGTGTTTTGGCCTGAGCTGATGGGAGCAGCCAGCCCACAGCACAGGGCTGGACCTGGGTGATCTTTGAGGTCCCTTCCAACCCAGCCATCATACGGTTCTATGATAATCACCCCCCTGGGATGTACATCGCTGCTTTATTGTGGTTTTCCCCTCTGCAGAGAGGATGCTGTGTGTTGGTCCCCACGCTGTGTTCCATGGGATGGGTCTGAGGGCTGTATGCTGCCAATCCCATCTCTGCATTGCTGTACATACGTGGAGAGCTCTGAAAATCCTTGAGTCCTGTGTTGCTACTTGGGCTTTTATGTCTTCTTCAGGAGGTGAGAAAAAAGCCCAAAGAAAAAGCCATCCAAAAGAATTAATTAGCTCCAATGTGCTTCTCCTTGCATCAAGCAGAGCGTGCCATTGCCGCAATGCATGTCAGAGCTGTGAGGCTGACATGCACTCATCTGAACTGCCCCAGCCAGCCGGGTCACACATAGAAAACTTAATGAAGAAACAAAGGCACCGTAGAGTTCACCACATCTCCTGCATGTTAACCCCATCCTCCTGTCTTGAACCCACACATGGGGCTCACAGGGTTTCTCTGAGTAAAAATCCTACTGGGCTGCCTGCTTAGGGTGGGCACGGTGTGCACTGTGGCTGGATGCTTTGCACACCCCTACCCAAATGTAATCAATCCCGTGCTTTTTCAGGTATTTAAATGCTGGGACCTCACCTCATCAGCAGCCTTCTCAGCAGAGCAGTGCAAGACATAAATGCGGTTCCTTGGCTCAGTGTTTGGGGGATGCTTACAGTTTATATGAGTTTCTGTGGTGCATACCAACAAAGTGCTTGCGCTGGTGTTTGCCTGCAAGAAGTCAAGGCTGCACCCAACTTCTTGTTCCAACCTCTGGAAGCCTGGATTCCTATTTTGTACAAAAACACAAGCAAAAGACCCAGGAGCCTGCCTGCCCTGCAGAAATCCTCCATTTCCCTTTGTTCCCCCTCCCCAGGAAGGCTCACACATTTCTTAAGCCTCCTGGGTGCCACCGTGACTTTGTTCCCACCCCGTGTTCCCGATGTGCCGCATGCAGTGCCAGCCCCGCTCAGCTCCTGGGCTCTGTGCCGCCTGCGGGTGCTCCTTTTGATCAGCACCTTGTACATCTTTCATCACACGCAGCGATGCTTACCTATGCCTTGCATGCAAAGAGAGAGGCTTAAGGAGAGATCGATGGCTTTTGAATCTGGGAGTCAAAGGGAGGCTTTCACCTCCGGGGCTGCCTAGCAAAGCACCTGGAAAGTCGATCAATCCATTACTTGCATTTCCACCTGCCTTCCCCACACGTGTCTCTTTCATTTTCTTCTCCTCCAAGGCACTGGGCTTGGATTTTAGAGCGTGAATGAATAAAATATATATGCTGAGCTCCGAAACATTTTGTGTGTGATGTTGGAAGGAGGAAGGACAAGAGGAAGGCATCCCAGCAGGCAGAGCTACGTGCAGCACAGTGTTGCCATGCAGAGGAGCAGGGGAGCAGCGTCAGTCCCCAGGAGCAGCAACACATCCCTCCCTGCTCAGGTTTCTTGGGATCATAGAATTGTTTGAGTTGGAAGGGAACTTGGAAGGGCAATGAACAGGGACAGAGCTCCAGCAGGTGCTCAGGGCACTGCACAGACAGAAAGAAGGGAGCAAAGGGAGGAAAGGATGGAGAGACAAAGTTTGCATCCTGCAGCCCTGTGTAGAGCGAGGCGTTCCACTGCTCTGCAGTCCTACCCGGCAGCTGAACAGCTGAAAGATGTAGCAGCTTTCTTTATATTCCCCCCCTGCTGTAGCCCCTTTTCTTTGCTTTCTGCATGGTGGGAGTCTCGGTGAGGAAGCCGGCTGGATCCACCCCAGCGCTGTGGTCGTGTTTTCTGTCAGCAAGAGACAAAACTTTCTGCTGAGCTTGACTTCAAAGGCAGACGTCGAGCTGTGAGATATTCATTTTAGTCATTCATGTACAGCTGCATTCGTTAGGGCCTTCACAATGTTTTATCCACTTGTCACGATTAGACATTATTATTATTACTGCAAACAGAGATGGCTGAGAGATAATAATTCTTTATGAACCTTCCGTCACAATTAATGTAGGCTGCATACTTGCCCATTTACTGAGTTTTAAGCTAATCATTCCTTATATGTGTTTCAAGCCTTTAGTGAAGTACAAATAATTTGAACTAATTAGCTTATTAAAAGAAGGGAATGAAAACAAATGGCACATGAATGAATTGTGGGATTTCATATGGAATTAATATCTCACTAATACATGTGGATTCGGTAAATTCATTATGCATTCATAATCAGACCTGATGAATCACCTAACTAATTCAGGAGTAATTAGGCATGAACTGCTGACACTTATTTTAAAGTGCAACCAAACTAGTTGGCTTTATCCTCAGGACTGAATTACGGTCTCTGAGGCCCAGGAAAGCATTAGTGTGTGCCTTGTAAAATCGGCCACTGTTGAACAGAGCTTCACAAAGCCCGCTGTGATCTATGGCTGTGCTGAAGGAGAGTGGGAATGAGGGCATGCGTGGGGTGGGATGCTGGAGGGCTGTCACACCCGGCCATGGGAATAACACCCCCTCAAATTAACAAGTGTACCATTGCTGGCCCGGTGACCAGCTGATTTTTCACCACTTGGTAGCTTGAGTGCATTAATAATAATGAGAATTATTCCTTTTTCTGTTCACATAATGGCTCGTGCAGAATAGCAGCCCCCTGGATGGGCGCAGAGCTGGTGCAGAACTAAAGCAGAGAGGGTGCAGGGAAACATGGGGTTGAGAGAGGAGAAGTGGAGGGAAAGCAGATTTGGGAGATGTTTTAGGGGCAGGGTGGTGATGGGGTTGGTGATCAGGCTCCATGGTCCTAAAGCAATTCACTGAGGTTTGAGGGAGAGGTGGAATGGTGACCTTTGCAATAGGATTCCACATGGGCAGGGAGGGTTTGTGTTTGTGAAGCTCAGAGGAGAGGATGTGGTGGCAACAAGGGATGCAGTGGGGCTTTGCAGGGTCAGTGCCGGGGTTGCAATGCAGTTCTGGTGCCCATAAGGGTGGGATTCAGCCCCTAGGAGCTGGTTGGGATCAATGTGACGGGGAGATGTTGCTGGGGGAGGCAAATTGCATCTCCGGAGCAAATCTCTGCTGCAAATCCGTGAATCATCTGCCCCCAGGTACCAAATTTGTGTTTGCAGATAAGATTATCCAGGGATTAATTGCAGAGGGAGAAGAGAAATGTAGATTAGTCATCCCTTGAGAACAGACATAGATCAACAGCATTTAGAATTACCTTTGGGTGTTTAACAGCCACGGATCACCAGAGTACCTGAACACCTACCATGTAAAATCAACACTCTCGTTAATTATGAAAAATAATTCATGTCACATCACTCCAAACTCACAAAAATCTCTGCATTTGCTGTGAAGGCAGCTGCATCGTTCCTGTGCTCGCCCCGTGGCCAGGCTGGTTGGCCTTTTTCCCATTCTTTCTCCAAAAAACAGCTGCAGGTCTCAGAGCCAGAGATTTGTTGGGTCCAGAGGAGGTCACAAAGATGACCAAAGGGCTGGAACAGCTCTCCAGACATAAAGGTTGAGAGAACTGGGCTTGTTTAGTGTGGAGAGGGCTGTGGGGAGAACACACTGCAGCCTTTCAGTACTTGAAGGGAGCTTACATGTAGGAGGTGATGGTGGTAGGGCAAGTTGTAGATACTCCATCCCTGGAGGTGCTCAAGGCCATGGATGGGGTCTTGGGCAACCGGGTCTGGTAGGGGGCACCCAGCCCACTGCAGGGGGTGGGACTGGATGGTCTTCAAGGTCCCTTCCAACCCAATTCTGTGCTTCTAACAAAACGAAATGGGAACAGATAATCAGTGCATACTGAGTGCTCAAGTTTGCTGCTGGGGCCACAGTGCAGCAGGGCTGGATCCCACCAGGTGCTCGTGATGCTGTGTGCAGATCCAAAGCGCACCGCAATCACAGCGAATAAACAGTAGCAATTACTTAATACTTCATGGTGATGGAGTATTGAAAATTAGCACCGGAGTTAAGCACTAATAAGTCGCATAACAATCCGTAAGCCTGCAGAATTTTATATAGTAGAATCAAGAGTAAATAAAATTACAATTTAAACAAAGGCAGATAATTTAATTATCTTGTAGGCACGGTACTAAAATTTGGAGTGATTGGCTAATCAATACGCTATTACAAAATGCAACAATGCAGCACGCCTGCGAGGTTACAGGAAATGGGCTGCTGGGGCTGACAAGGAGCTGCTGGATTGGGCGGCGGTGGCGGTCCCTGGGCAGGCTGCCATGGCAGCGTTTCTGCAGGAGCATCATCGGCATTCAGATGGCATCTGTCACAGCCTCAGGGTCTGCTCTCCATCCCTCATGTCAAGTGCCATTTCTCAAGGCCATCTGAATTCTTCTCCAGGCCCTTTTGTACTTGGAGATCATAACCCCCGAGCTGCGTGCACACCTCCCTCCTCCATATGTGAGACAAACAGATGTAGGTGGGACAGCTTTGTACCCTCAGAGGGATACGATCACATCACCCCGTTGACTCTGAGGGTCCTCAGCTGGCCCAGGGTTGGGTTCCATGCCAAAATTCTCCACCTGAGGATGTGGCCGCAGCTCAGAGCTGGCGATGCTGGGAGCCAAGTGAGATCCTGCTTCATCCCAGCGTGAAATGCCCTCCTTTGGTTCCGCACCGATGCCAATCTTCTAAGGGAAAGCAGATCTTCTTTCCAGCCCATTGTATTTTGCTAATTTAATTCCATTCTGTATGTCAAATCGCATTATATATTCACACCGATGGAAAGTCTATTTTTTCCTTTATTAATATTAAGACATTTATTTGTCATTTTTTTGCAAAATTGAAAAGGAATCAAAACCTCATTTTCTGGAGGAGCAGCGCTCTCCGTGTGCGTGTGCAGCAGCAGCTGTAGCTCTGTGCACCAGTTTGCTTATTTTTTCTGCAATCTCTTTTCTCCCATTCCCAAAAGCCATCTGATAAAACCAACCCCACACACCAAACAAAACTCCTCACTCCTGCAAAACTCAACTCAGGAATGGGAGGTGGCTGCAGATGAGCTGGGAGCTGGGGGCATGTCAGCATCACCCCTCCAGCTCCCTACCCAGGGCTCTGTCCCCTTGTCCCTACATTGCTGCCCCCAGCTACCCACCCCTTCACTGCTGAAGCCGAAAAGCATCACAGAGACCTTTGCTCTGCTGCAAAGGTTGAGTTTGCTGGACTAGAGTTGATTGGACTCAGGTTATCTTGGCTGCTATACCATTGCTCTTGTGAGGCTGATGGCACCTCAGTGAGGTGTACCCAGTCCCTGTGTCATTCCCTCCCCACTGCTTCTTCTCCTCCAAAAAAATAATGGTTGTTGGAAGAAAGAAAGAGAAAACACAATTATTTTACAGCTGTACTGATATTGCTGCAACGTAACCTGATAGAAACCCACTGCTTTGATGAAGTCTGTGTGTTTCCTTCCTACTTTATGGCGTCCTGTGATTATTAAGATAATAGAGGCAAACCAAAGTCCTTTGATATCATGAAGATAAGAAACATTTGGGGTTTGGCTGAAATGAAATATTGCTGAACCTCAAATGAGTGCTGGGAAGTTGAGGATTGCCTTGTGATGTGTGCTGAAAAAAGCTTTGAATTAAGTTTATCATCCCAATGTTTTACTGTGAGAAAACAGAGACAAAACCTTCCAGATCTCCCCAGTTTCCCAGGGAAAAAAGCTGAGTGTTTCCCATCAGAGGTTTTTCAGACCAGGTGCCAGCAATCTGGGGGCAGCGTCTGACTCTTCTGCATTCAGCAAATGAGGTTTCTGATTGGAAGGAGCTTGCCCATCTGTAAGAGAATGTCCTATATACAGGACTAATAATATTGGCATGAATAATTCATTTGTCTTTATTACATGGAAAGGTGTGTGAGACATATGCAGTTGCATCAAAGTAAGGCATATTTTGTTAGAAAAGGATTAATTTTACTGTGGGTTTTGGAGCACTGTGTTCAGTTCTCTGTAGGTCAGCTCACGTCCAGCGAATCAGTCTGCAAACTCTACTTTTGTTTGTCTCTACCCGATCTGTAGGGAGATTATTAATATCATGTAACATTCAGTTAATAGGTCAGATGTGAGACCTTATTACAGATCTAGGATAAATTGCCTCTCCAGCAGTGTATAGCGTGACCTTCACGGACTTTGGAGTTCAATATTCAACCTTCATACATTCAGCCTTAATTACTGTGTGCTCGGGCATTAGTGCTGCCAGGAAAGGTCTGGGTGCAGTTGGCTGGGACCTTGCTTTGCATCGTTGTTTCCTATGCTGCTGAATGGGGAGGGATGCAGGGAGCTCTTTGCTGGGGCAATTTAGAGCCGAGCTCTTGTTTTGCTGTCATTACTGCTCTCTCTTCTAGCTTTCCCCCTGGGGGGATGCAGTGCTGTGGCAATGTGGGGCTGGCTGCCCTGGGAACACAGCAATCTGGATTTGGGGGATGCATTGGAAGGGATTTGCACAGCATTCCCCATGTTCAGTGATGTGTCCCTCCCTGTTCCAGCCATGGGAACTCAGCATTGGTGGCACTCTGGCAGTGTCCCAGGAGCCCTTCCCTGGAATGCACCTTTTTGGCTTTCCTACATTCTGCTTGTTTTGCTGGGGGAAAGTCGATGGCCTTCATTATGAGTCAGAGCAGGTGACATAATTCTCCCTCAGTGCTTTCAAATCTATGAACACATGAACTTAATATTAGCAACACAGATACAAATAGCATTTTAACGCAGTATTTATCACAGCGCTTTCTCAGGAGGAAATCTATCAAAGCTTTAAATCTAAAACTCTCCCATTCTTCTTGAGCAACAAGATCAATTCATTAATATTTGGAAAGCTCACAGCGTTATTAATCATCAGTTATTATTTCATTTATGTACCTCTCAGTAAGGAAAAGGCGGACAAACCAAGGCCAGCCTCGCTAATGGTGTTTTTTGACTGGAGGGGGGGGTTGCAGGGAAGAAGGATGGGACCGTTTGCATGGGGTGAAAACCCATCCTTTGTGCTCAGGTTTTTGTGGTGGAGGTAATAAAGGATGCTGCAAGTCATCTGCAGGCTCGGAGGGGTAGGAGGTTAATTGTCTTAGCATTACAAATTCACTTCATATTCACAGTCACGGAGTGGCTCATAATGAATTCATTTGATATTCATGCAGATGTCGCAGCCCCTTCCTTCCATAGGATCTGCGTTGCGGACACCTGCACCGCAGGGCAGTGCTGTGGGGGTGGTCCCAGCCTGACGTAAGGTGCACAGAGCAGAGAAATCATTAAACCCTGCTGCCAACCACTCACCAGCGAGGTCAGCCCCTAAATGAGTTTAGCTCCTTCCCCAAGTCTATCTCAGTAGAGTACCCACGGCTCGAAAATAAGTTTGTAATTGACTGATCCAGACAGATGAGTTTGGGAAGAGGTGATTGATGTCAGCAATATATTTGAACGCATTCAGCCTGCCCAGGAATACTGATTTTTACAGGCTGGTTGGGTGAACAGACCTGCTGCTCGCACACATGTTGGCAAACAGGTTGGGTTCTGGTGGCCGTGCTCTGGCCAAATTGAGGTCTCACCCCAGGCTTTTGCTGTGGGGAAGTGGTGTGGGGTCAGGAGTTGTGCACTACGCTGTGTTTGGTTGGCTCAGAGCTACTGTTGGGGTCTGGATGCCCCTGAGCTCTCCCTTGTGTCTACACTGGAGCTCTGCTAATATCGAGAGGCATAATCCACCCCAAAATGTCAAGAATGTGCAAGTACTGCACTGAATCAGGCCAGGTGCAGACCCAGCAAGTTACGTGTGTGTTGGGAAACAGGAGGTAGCGGGGCCAGCAAGCTTAAGGGATTTAGATAGAATTGTGGAAAAGAACAGGGAGAGCCTTTTGCTAAGCTTAAAGGGCAGAGAGACAGAGTTGAGGGTTATCACTGAGCGTGTTGTTGGTATGGAACACAGACCGAGTGTGTTCACCATGGGCTGTGAGCGGTGACAGCAGTCCCTGGGCTGGGGCTGCTCCAGGCATGGAGCTCTGCAGGGAAATTGGGGATGGGGTGACTGCAGCAGAGCATCCCAGGGCCTGGACAGGGGGAATGGGAATCACAGAATGGATAATGGGAAAATCCATGTGTTCACCACTCCCATACTTTCTATAACCATGACAATAACTCAGACAAATCATGGTTTAGTTGCTTTACTGCAGGACCAGCATTAAGTGCCGGCGATTCTTCACCTTGAGGAGCAATGTAAAGGAGCTTTTTCCCTTTATATTTTCTGGATAATTAGATTAATGTTGCACTCTGGGTGAGTTTTAATGTAAGAAGGCTATGTTAGATCACTGTAATTTGTTCCTTTGCCAGCTAAAGTGCTCCAAGGCCGGGATGCGTGCGGGTGAGTTCAGGGCTACAGCCGATCTCCCTTGGCTAAAGTGACAAAGGTCTCTGCAGCTATCACTGGAAGATGAGGAGTTGCCAAGAGCAACGCCTGCACAGCTCCCTCAGGAAGACAAAATGGAAACTTGGAGAGCTGGGGCCCGTGATGCAGCACAGTGCTGTGACAACAGAATATGGTACTGGGTGGGCATCCGCTACACAGGGATGGAGCTCCCACCCTTTCCCCATCTAATGCTGAGCACCTTTGCCACGTCTTCATCTCATGCCTCCTTTGCTCTCTTTCAGCCTCCCCTCTTTGCCCCTTGTCTTCCTCACCAGATGTGAGAAAGCAACAGAAATCCCATTTCAAGGTATCCATCAAGAGGGGATTTTTTTTTTCTATCATCCTTCTCCCCTCCTTGAAATGAAGTTTCTTGCACTGCTCATTAGATGATAAGTGAATATAGAAAACCTTTGAGCGAAGGTAATTCCTGGCGTGCAGAAGAGGGCCGTGGTGCTGGCTGCACATTTATGAATGCAAACGAGTCCAGGCGTCCTATGGGGATGCTTTGTCGGTCCTTTTATCTCCAAAACCAAAGTTCAAACCGACTTCCTGAGTCAAGAACCATAAAATTATTCCACTGAAAGAATTCTCAAATGCCGTCTGTGGAGGGGGAGACCTTCATTTATCAGCCTCTGAACTGGTCCGTGCATGCGCGAGGGAAATGAAAGAGCCCCTCATTATCAGGGTCCTATTCAGCTTCATGCTGCTCTCTTATAATTGACGGAATATATTATGCTCCAGCAGGGAAAGTCCTGGTGACTCAAATGGAAATCCGTAATAATAATAACCCGGTGTACTTCTGTAGCCCGTTTCATCTCCAGATCTCAAAGCGCTTTTGAGACAATTAAGCAAGACCCACAGAAATCCCTGTGAGATTGGGAAGTCTTTAGCACAGAATTTGCCTTTACTGCAAACTGAACATGAGTTGTGGATGGAGAGCCGTCCCCTCCTCTGAGTGCCCGTGACGTGGGAATGTGTGGAAGTGCCATTGATGGGGATGTTTGTGTGCATAGGCTAAAAGTTGAGAGCATATTGCTTGGTAGGTGCCAACACAGCCATGGACGTGGGCTGAGGATGCTGAGGTTCTGGGCACGCTTGTCCTTTGAGGAGCGTTAACAGGATCTGCTATTGAAAAGCTTCAGAACTGTGGGTTGGGGCATTTGTGTGTGACCTTGGAGGTTTCAACCCAGTGTGTGGGGCTGTTTCCTTCAGGGTATGGGTAACCACAAAGGTTGAGCATCCCACACATGAGATAGTGCCAAATGCAGGGTGCGTGCCTTGTTCCTGCAGTGGAATGTCAAAGCACAAGTACATAAAGCAGAGGGATGACACTGGAGAAGGAGGAGTGCAGCTGGTGTCATTGCCAATGTGTCTGTCCTGGTTACTTCCCATCACCTTGCCAATGCCGTCCTCGTTACGAGTCACTTCTGCCAAATACTGGGAATGTTATGGAGATTATTTACAGCTGTAATTAACAGGCTGGTTTGCAGTCAGTGTGCTCTTTTGTGTATATTCAAGGTATTTTAAATTCATCACTTTTTTAGCTGCTCTTCCCACAAGTTGTTGTTGCTGCCATCCCAGTAGGGTCCAGCTGTGGTCTGTGTCCCAACCGTGTCATTGAGGTGATCAAACCCAGCTCCTGAAAACACACCTGCAGCAGACAGAAACCTTCTGGGGCTGAATGGAGAGCTCGGGCTCCATCCCCTTTAATCAGGGAGAGCTGGAGGACGCTCCCCTTCCATCCAGCTGGTCGCTTGCACCATCTCCCAGTACAGCCTAAAGGTGGAGGACCCTATTTAATTAAGTAATGAGAATCGAATATGATTGCTACAAGCAGCAGCTAATTAAAAGGAGGGAAACTGCAAATGAGAAGTGCCATGAATTCAGTAAAAATCAATCAAATTAGAGCGTCTCATCATCCCTTCAAATGGGCCTGATCTACTCCCTTGTTAACCCCTTGAATGCCGAGATTGTGCTCAGTGTTAGGAGAGGGAGGTGGACATCAGTGGTGCCACCAGCAGAAGTGACACTTGGCACTCAGAAGGTGTGTGGTTGTCCCCGTGCTCCCCGTTTCTTTTCCTTTGAGTCCCAGCTGAAGAGGTGGGCAGCAGCGCTCAGCTGAAGAGGAGGAAGAAAAATCCCACTTAATCAAAGAGAATATTAAAGCTGAGCTTTTTGTACAGCACAGGCCTCAGATTGAGAAATCCCCTCCATCGGCAGGGGGGAGAGCGAGGGAGAGGGAAGGAGATAAAAAGGCATCAGAGTTTTAATTAGAGAGCCGCATCCCATCTTCGTTAGTGCCTGGTTTCTGGATGCCTTCATTAGGCTTCACCCTTTAAACGCTCGTTATCAAAGATTTACAAAACCCACCAATTTGATGCCTACATCTACTTGAAGAGTTTGGATTCCAGGGCAGCTGGTTGGGGTAGTACATGGGGGCTGCAATTCCCATCCCGTAGCCATAAGAGCTCCCACCAGAGCTTGAGAATCGCTGTGTTCTGGCTGAGCTCCTGAGCACCTTGCAGGGGGTGCTGTGCTCTGTGCTGCTGGCACTGCATGGAGCTCAATGCATGCTCCCTGCATGCTGCAACAAAGAGGGCCAGGCTGGTGCCAGGGTGCCCAGCCCCACTTTGGAGGAGCACCACGGGGCCTTTCTCAGCCACTGATCCATGCCTTAGTTTCAATTAAAGAGCTAACGATCCCTTCCAAATTGGGTTGAATAGAAATGTGCTGTTTTCACCCCCAGGAAACCAGATGTATTCTAGGATCCAGAATAAAAGGACGGCCTATAAAGCAGGCAAAAATGCCTCATTGCCCACATTTCTCCCCATTCTGGCTGTGTTTCATAGGGTTTTGTGCTGCGTGGCACAGGGCTGGCAGTTGTGCAGCCTCCAGCAGCGATAAATGTTTAATCCTGAGAAGAGCTGAGGGGCCGGGGCACCTGGGCTGTGTGCTCCTGCCTGCCAAGCTGTCGTGCCTAATAATTAGCAGAGCAGCAGGAGTTGGGGAGCAAGTTCAGATCCTGAATATGTCAAATCCAGTGCTGAGGACGGCAAGCTCCAAAGGGATGCAAGACCTTTGGCCACACTCCTGCTTCTGCCCTGAGAAGCTTTCTCCATCCCTTGTGCATCATTGCTGTGGGATGAGAGTGGGATGGCAAAGCTTGCTTTCCTAGCCCAGCCCCGATGCTGGGAGCCCCCACCACCTCTCCATCCTGCAGTGAGGCTCTCTGCCCTTTTCCCCTTACATGAAATCCTCTCTGCAGCCCTGGTCCGTGTATGGGATCCCAGTGACAGCTGCTAGCAGTGTGACACCATAGACAGCGGTTGGACCTGACAAGATGTGTTAATTAGGATGTGATGTACCACGGGGTGACATGGCTCAGCACAGCCAAATTGGCAGCGTCAGTCACTGTGGAGAGAGGGGGCCACTCCTGGGGTGTTTAATTATGACAGCATGCACTGGTGGGGCTGTGCACGTTGTCCCCAGGCTGTGGGCTGAGCCGGGCACCAGCTCTGGATTTTTGCATTCCAAAGGAAGGGCAAAGCCAGAACATCAGCCTATGGGGTGACCATGCTGTCACCTGCATTCAGCGTCTCCTTTAGGTCAAGCATCCTTGGATGTGGGAGGTTTGACTTACAGCAAAGCCACTGAGCGCTTTGGCTGTGCTGGTGTCAGCGCCCTTGGGGTGAGCTGTGCGTTTGGCTGAGCTGGGTGTGCTCACGTCCATGTTCATTGCAGTGGAGTTGGGCTGGGTGACCTTTAATGGTCCCTTCCAACTCAGATGGTTCTGTGATTGTAAGGGAATGGGGCAGAGCATTGGGGCTGACCTGCAAGGATTGGGGCTCTGAAATGACTTCTCCAACCTGAATGATCCTGTGATTTTCTCATAACCTCCTTGGGATTAATGGGACCAGCAGAGCTTTTGCAGTGACTTAAGTAAATCTTCACTAGTTTATTTATGAGAACAATTTGTGCCTCTTTGTCTGTTTTAAAACCAAAGGCATCTTCCCATTTGGTGTAACTGCACTGAAGTAAAGCAGGGAGGGATGTGGCCCTCCTTTGGTGCAGACAAAAAAACCCAGAGGCTGCTTCTGAAACAGAATCTGTCTCCACAGCTCTAAGAGGCGATGGAAATGATTTCCCAGTTCACCCCACACTGCACACAGGGGCCCCGTTAGCAGGTGGATGCTGTAGCTGACGCACTGATGTTGTACGATAATAGCATTGCTTTTCCAGGAGTTCTGGCTGTAGCTCAAGTGGAAATAACATCTCCAATTTTACAGGAACATAGAAATATGTACCCGAACCTGCTTCCATCCAAGGGCACGGCCGCCTCCCCCAGCTCCATGTATACACTGCTTTTTCCTGCTCCATGGGAGCTTCTCCTGAGCAAACAATGTGCATTCCCTTTTCTATACAACATGTATGAGCTTCAACAAAAGGAAAAGAAAGGCCAGTGGTGGTGTGGGCAATGAGTGAGGCTTCTGCAGGAGAAAATCTCTCCAAAGCACAACACTTGGCCTGCCTTCATGGGTCACAAGCTGGATCTGCAGAGCCACAAGTCACCCTATCAGATACACTGGAGGTCATCCATTGGTATTTCTATAGGGAACCAGCCCCCAGAGCAGACAGTCAGCACGCCCTTGGCTCGGAATCTAAGTGGGTGCAGACAGACTCAGCCTTGCTAAGTTGCTAAGGACCTGCTCACCCTCTGCCCGTGGTCTCCACATTCCATGGCCTGCTCCCCCAGCACTTACAGACCATCATCCATGGGGTGGAGCTGAGGGCTGGGGGTGGGCAGGGCTTTCTGCCTTCCTCACCAAAGGATTGGGAAATAAAAGCAAAGAGACCTTTGTGATTTGGGCTGGGGAATAAAATGCGGCGGGGGGGGAGAGGGAAAGAATATCTCAACATAATGAAAACACAAATGGACAAGATAATTATCTTCATAAGGGCTTGGATCCATGACAATACATCTCATTTTATAAAGCCCATTAGAGTTGGAATTTTATGCAAAACACTAAAAGAAATCTAAAAATGTAACGCAATAGAGTCAAAGCAATGGGGTTTATTAAAGGGGGGGGTTTGTTATATTGGAGGCAATAAACCCTGTAAGAACCAGGAAAACAACGTTCTGGTAACACCATCATAAATTACCATGGTTTAATCACTCGGTAAATAACTAAGATATTTCTGCAGGTTTTATCATGTTGCTAAAGAGGCAAATCCCATCTCCCCATGCACTGGGGATTCAGCAGGGATGAGCTCTGCAGAGGCAGAATGGCAGGAGATGTCATTGTAGCAATTTACTTTTTTAAATAACAGTATATTATTTTCTGCATGAATCCACTTTTTCAACCTCTCCCATGCTTTTAAGATATCATTTACCATTAGTTGTCTCTTTTCCCTTTCCCCACTCAGCCAACTCTCGAGTCTTTGAACACACAAAATTACATTATTCCGAGCAATCTTCCCCACCACAGCAAAAAGCAAACACTTACGGAAACTCCTGGAGGGTCTCAGTTCTAATAATGATCCTCCGTGTGCTTGGGCCCTAATTGCAAGTTATTATATGGGTGGGTGAGAAAACATAAGCGTATTTTGCATGACTTTCTCTTTACCTATTAAGTAGCTGGCATCAAAGGGATGCCTGCTCTCCCCCCAAGTGATGGTGCATTCTATTAAAACGAAGTGCCTTCATTTAATGTGCTTTCCTTTCTTCTGAATTGCTCCGCTGCAGCTGAATGGAACCCAACATCGGGCTTAATTCCTGAATTAAGTGTGAGAATTGAGGTTAAGTGCAGGAGGAGGTGCTCATGTCAGGTGTGCGTCCCATCACCTGCTCCATAGGGGACAGCCACCCCCTGCCCCACACCTGGCTGTGTGCCACACCATGGGGAGATGCTTTGGGGTGTCTCATTCCCTGCTTTGCAGCACTGACCCCTTATGGAGCTGCCCTTCATGCTCACATCTCGTGGCTTTGGCATCCTGCTGGCAGATCAGCTCCTCAGGGCTGGCACTGCGGGTGGGAGCAGACACAGCAGCAGCCCCATGGCAGGGATGCACAGTGCTCTCCATCCCCTCCATCTCCATGTCATCCCCCAACACAACATGCAGACGCCCACAGGGCAGCAGCTGCACGTTCCAGTAGCTCAGGTGGATCCAAACTTCCCCTGCAGCCACTACAAAGTAGGGCCCCGTAAAGCTCTCAAAGCTTAGAAGGGAAATAAACAGCCGGCCCTAAACTTTACTATATTTTTTTTAAGTGCCCATGATTTTTTATTTATTTGTTCTACCCAGTCCCGTGAGGTGGGGCCATAAATCCCATTTTATTGGCTCGGAAAATCCATCTCTCCCTTTTCTGCTCGGAGCCAGAGAGCAATGGGGGCGTGGGGCTCATGTGGGTCCAAACTGTGCCCCCCGCAGTGCTCAGTGATGCTCAGCACTCTGGGCTCAGCACCCATCACCCAGGACACGCTTTGATTCCCATCTGATTCTGCAGAGAGAAAGGGCTCTCCACCATAAACCAAAAGCCAGAAACCACTCTTAAAAGTGAAATGAAAAGTCCCAGACACGGGGCTTAAAGAAGGAAATAGCAAACCCACTGGGCTCGGTCCCTGGCTGCCAGGGAGGGAAATAAATGAATAAAGGCTGGAATTGAAATGCCGGGGAAGTCATCCAAAATAAATATGCCATATTTCCCTGCAAAAGACCATCATATTTCTATTTTTCCACTCGTGGGCCGCTTTACATTTGAATAAATGCACGGTTTTGAAAGGGAAAATGGTATTGCTTTGATACGGCGAAGATTATTTGATCAAATAACATTATTAGAACTTTTGAGGGCTGCATTCTGGAGGGAGAATGTTTGTTTCTGTGCAGCATTCGTCTATCTAATAGGCAATGATTGCAAACAAATAATTATACGCTGGAACAAATGGGGAAAAATTAAGGTTATCTGGCATGGAACAGCAGAAAAAAAAATGTGAGCTAACAATAAGGGAGTAATGTATGGCTGAGTGCTGCAGGGATAATTGCCTATCAATTGGCTGATTGCGGGTTGAAGCCTGGAGGCGGTGATTGCATGGGGTGGGGATCTCCATGCTCTGAAATCAGCACAGAGGAGTTTGGAGGTGGCACCACAGGGCACTGCTGTCCCCAGCGTGTCACCTTCTGCTCTGGAGCAATGGGAAACCTTCCCCACTCTGAGTGCAGCTCTGCCTTTATTCTCAGCCTCCCTTTGGGCTCCCGGTGCAGCTCTGCTTCCATCTCTTTCTGTCTTCGCCTCTTTTCTGCTCTCTGCCTGATGACTGAACTCTCGCTCAGAAGATACTGTTACATTAATATTATCATTATCGTTCTTCTTTCCGCCGCCTCAGATCTTGTGAGGAATGTAATTGCTGAAGCAGATTTCAAGTTACGTCATGAGAGCTGAGCGAGTTGCAGGGGAGTTTCAGCTGTTGCTTTGCTCTGTGGTTTCAGTTTCCCTTCTGTGCTCCTCTCCAAAGGACCCTGCGGTGCAGTGAAGGCAGATCCCACCTTCCCCAGTGCATTATTAACGCTGTTGTTCTGATGTACCGCTGTGGTGTCTGGCTGTTCCAATTAGGGGCTGCAGTCCCATGGCTGTTTCCCTCTCCATCAGTTGCAGGCCCTGCATTCCAGCTCCTTCTGCTCCCACATTTTCTCTCTTGCTTTAGTCCACGTGTTCCCAGGCAGAGTGTTTTCCTCTGCTCTTTCCCCAGAGGACCACGGAATGAGGTTCCTGTGCAGATAATAATGTGCCCTGCGATGTTTATTCCTCTCCATCGCAACGGAGTTAATAGTCTCTGTGGGCTTTGTACCTGCCTGAAATTCATCTTCATTTTGTGCCAGGCTGAGGGATGCGGCCCCACTCCCATCCTTGGTGCGGTTCCTGCGGGTTTGGGGTTAATGGGACGTGAACGGGCAGCACCCCTGGTGCAGGGCTGTGTGTGATGCAGCAGCTCCATCACTGCCCACCCTCCCCACCCCTCAGTAATGCAGGTAATCACACCATCACTGTATGGGGTGCCTCAGGAATGCCCATGGGGTGCTCAGGGCAGTGCAGGTGGATCTGGCTGGGTGCACCTGTCTGCAGGGCAGTGCAGCCTCACGTGCAGGGCTGCCAGTATCTTGGCAGGCGGAGGAAAGAGGCAGCAGATGTGGGCTGTCAGACGGAGCAGATGCCTCATTAGCCACAGCACTGTGCTGCAGCAGCCCTGCTCCTGCCCAGCTGTGCCAAGGGGCAGCCGGCAGCAGCCTGCCTTGGAGAAATGAAGTTGTTCTTTGCTTCTCCCCTTCACTTTCCCCTCCTCTCCCTGTGCTTTGCAACAGCTACAGCTCCCTGTGTTCTTCCTCTTCATCCTCATCACCATTGCAACTGTCTTGGCTTAGCCCCTGAGCACTGCTGCATGGGAGCCAAAAAGTGATTGATTGCCCATTGCAACCATCCCCTTTTGCCAGGAGCATCTCTGTGTGGAGGGGGAGAAAGGACCTGAACCAAAGAGCAATGGATTCCTGCCAACATCCAGCATGGAATCCCCCAGCTGTTTGGGTGGGAGGGGGCTGGCAATGAATGTGTTATCTCCAACCTTATTCCTCTGGACATTTGAGATGTCCTATTTCTGTCTTTCCTGGGGTTTGCTTCTGTTGGACAAAAAGACCATCATCATTCTGGATTTGCTTTTTGTGAGCCACTGCAGGATTAGTGAACTGGAAATCCCTCAGAGTTTTGTCTCTGAACCAGTCCCTTGGGAGCACTGCTGTAGTAAGTGATTTTTCTGTTCTAGCCCAAGGAATTGGATCTGCATCCAGTAGCCAAATTGAATTCATTCAGGCAAGGTTAAGAACCATTTGATATAGTTTTAGATTAGGTGAAGGCAGCCATATATATTTCATATTCTGGACTAACTGCTGCACAGTGAGTGGGGATAGGCTGGCAGAGCGCTTATTGACTGCTCCCTGGTGATCCCGCACTTACAAATGGATGTTACTCAATGAGAGAATGGATCCTAAATCTCTCCCTGCTGAAAGGCAGCGGAAATAACATGGAGCAATGGGTGAAGGAGTTGGTTGGGTTCCAAATGAAGGGCTGAGGTAGTTGCGAGGGCAGTTATAGGATCTGCTGAGGTTCAGACTGCATGGAACCCTATGGAAAGTGTGGCTGCCCAGAGAAGTTGTAGATGCCTCATTCATAGAGGTTTTCAAGGCTGTGCTGGACGGGGCTCTGGGTAACCTGATCTAATGGCTGATATAGGGGTCGGTAAGCCTGCCCACAGGGCAGCCCAAGACCTATGATTCAGTGATAGGGTTGTACTGTGTCACCAACATGTTACCCAATGGTGGTGCTCTGTTAGTGCTATAATATGGGGATGGTTGGGAACCTTCTGTACCATACCTGCCTTCAGGCTTGCAGAGAGCCAAAGCAATGTAGGTTTGTGTGTGCCAGTGCTGGGAAGGCTGATTTGTGTCATCAGAGAACACAGACACGAGTTTGAATAGAACAACAAATGGGTTTCTCTGTTTTCTTAAGGTGAGCCCATCCATAATCGCAGCGATGTGCAGTCACCATCTGCTCCCTGCTGGAAAGAGCTCCAGAGCTGAATCCCCTGTGGCTGGAGACCTTCTGCACTTGGCCCAGTGCAGGAAAAAGGAAACAGCCCTGTAAATCCTCCCTTGGGCAGAGAGCTGCTGCCATGGGAGCCCCACACAGGGGCACAGGGCTGAACATCTCAGCAGGCACTTCCAGCCAAGGAAAAATGGGAGAAATCTCACAATGTCTCCCATTGGTGCAGGAGGGCGTATTTACAGCAGTGCCATGTGCATAGGCTTTATCACAAGCCAAGATGAGCCTGCCTGATGAAAAAGGGCTTTGAAAAAGAATGAAAGGAAGAATAAAAAAAAGAAGAAGGTTTTATTTAGGATAACAAAAACTCCCCTTTGAAGGATCCTGAGGAAAAGAAAAAATGACACTTAGGGCCCGTAACATTCTGTACTTATTCACAAATCTTGTCCATACGCAGAAGCATCAGTCCCTGATGTATATGGCCATTCTGAGGGCACCAGCTCCCCGGGCTGTGACCTGAAGGGAGGAGCTCAGTGTTCTCTGCTATTCTCTGTTGGGTCTTGGTGGGGAAAATCTGGAAAATATAACCTTTGCGTTGTGCAGAGCCACGGAGCGAATAGAAAGGACTTGTGGGCAGTTTGCTATTTATTTCTATTTCTAAAGAATCTCAGAGTTCCTTTTTGTAAAAGCACACCTGAGCCTCTCTCTTCTTCTTTGCTGGGAGCTGAGATGTGTAAATAATGACTGGATTTGGGCCTTTGTGTGCATCCCCTGAGCTGCACCAGGTAGGCGGGAGGAAAAGAGCCATGGAAAGAAAACTGAGCCATTGGGTGGAGGATAAGATGGGTGTGGAGTGAGGGTGCTTGAACCCAACCATTGCATCACACTGAAGGAGCTCTTCAGTGCCTGCAGTGATGCTGGAGTGCTGTCGGGTTTGTGACAGCAGCCACAGCACCAGGAGAGCTGCTGGGGTCAAATCCCACTCCACAGCTGCTGCTTCCATGTGGAAATTCAGCAGCCCTTTGTCAGTGCAGCACAGCCTTCCTCCTCCATCCATCTTCATCACTCAAATGCCACCAGGAGGTTTGGTTTTCCATGTTTGCTCTATGAGCAGCATCACCTCCGGGCTCTGCTGGGCCTCCTCTTCCCCATGCTAATGTCAGGATGCTTCCATCCAGGAGCTCCCACTTCTCATTTTCTTGGCCAAAAACCCACTTCCACTTTTCACATCTGTTTACCCTTGTGTTAAGATGGCACTGGGACTGGGAGGGAAAACAGAGAGTGAATGGAGAAAGGGAGAATCACAGAACTATAGAATCATTAAAGTTGGAAAAGACCACTAAGATCAAATCCAATGATCAACACATTGAGTGGTGGACGGAGAACGAATGGAGAGAAAGCATTCTGCCCGCTCAGCATCCCTGACAAATTCCTTTGTCATTGCTTGGTTTGTTATCTTTTTTTTTTTAGTAAAACAGTTCAAAACCACCATTTTTCATTTGAGTTTCAGATGAGTGCAATCCAGGCAGGAGCATTTTTGCTTGAGGGGTTTTCCAACCTGAAAAGAAAGAGGAGGAAGCGGGGAAGGAAGCGTGCAAGAAACAAAGCTCAGCAACGCAGCCTCGCAACTCTCATTGAACAGGGAGTTCAACATCGCTGCTGTTCAGTTGTTGCTCAGAGAAGAGCAGCCACTGTGAACGCTATGACAAATGCATTTGTGTGTTTGATGGCTGGCATGGGCTGAGCCCTGCTTTAAAATGCTGGGCTGCAGGGTGACAGCATGGAGTGATCCACCAGCAAGACCCCATTGGTAGTAAGGGACATTGCAGGCACTTGTCTGACTGACGTGACACCAGCCTGACTCCCATCTATGCAGTGTCACACAGCAGGAGGAGTCTGTGGGTATTGATCTCAACTTTCCAGCCCTGAAGCTGCCGCACAGCGCTGAGGCACCCATGGGTGCTGGCACCAGCAGCTCTATTTGTTGCTCAAATGGCAGAAACCGGATGGGCCATGCCATATCCAGCCCTGTGTTTTGGTGGTTGTGGCCATAAAACACCCAGAGGAGGAAGGTTAGCAGCCATCTGCCTCAGCGGTGCCATTGGGGCGATGCTGTGTGTACACACATACACACACATGCTCGCCCCTGCAGCCTGCTGTTCCTGCAGCTCTCTCCAAGGAGATCCCAGCTGCTCTCAGCACTCCATCTGCAGCCTCCCAACAGTTGCTGCAGGAGGGGGAAAACATAAAAAATTGCATTCGGGCTTGGGGAAAAATAGCAAAAAAGCAAAAAAAATCCGCTCTTCTGGCAACCCATAAATCTCTATTTATCCGTCCCTTTGTCTTTATTGAAGCAGGAAGGGAAGCGGAACCTCCTTGGAAGCAAATGTGTCTCTGCTGTGTGCAGTCATGGGTTTAGGGAAACCTCTGTGGGTGCTGCACCCAGAGCAGCACTACAGCTACTACTGGGTGCACAGTGCTGGAGGGCACGGAAAGGGCACATGGATGCACTGCCCCAGGGCAGGTGGTGCTGCATCAGGAGTTAACAAAGGGGTGGAAGGTTCTGGTAGGATCCAGTTGCAAGGGCTGGAAGGTTCTAGTAGGGCCCAGGTGTGAGGAGTGCTCGTTAGATCCAAGTGCTGACACTCAGCTAATGAGGCTCCAGGCAGCGGTTCCTCACTGCTGACGAGCCCTGGAGTGGAGCAGTGTTGTTGTGCTGTGGGGATGAGATTGGAGCTCAAGATCCATGTGATGGAGGCACAGTGGGGAACAGGTACTGTGTGATTTCTTCTTTATGGAGGCTTTTAAATATTGGGTTATTTCAGTGTAGCTTTGCTGTGGAGTTTGCTTGCAAGCAGACAGAGTGGGGCTTGATTCCTCTTCACCTGGAGCTCTTCTTGCTGCTTGAAGAGCAGCTCTGATTTTCCTGAGCTGGTGGAGAGCTTTGTTAAGATGTCTGCATTTTGCAGTGCTGTGTTTGCTGTGCTATGCAGTGGGAAACTGGGGTCTCGCTGTGTTCTGCTGGAGCTGCTTTGGTTGCTGCTGGGTTGGGGTGTTTTAGACTGTGTGGTTGTTGTGATTCAGCCCCACAGGAGCAGGTCTGAGTGCTGCAGGATGTGTGTTGGGAGCAGGGAGGGCAGCAAGCTGATGGATGGGGCTGTGTCGCTCCCCTAGTATCTCCTATGTGCAGATGGATGATGGATTGGGTGAGTGGGAGCTGACACCCCTTGTTGCTTCCCTTTCTTCCCTCCTACCGCACTTGTGCCCCTGCCTTTGGATTTCTAGGTTAGGATATTTGCAACTTGTGAGCTGTCGTGCAGCAGTAATTACGCTCTCCATCACTTTCCCATCAAGAAATAAATGGAAGAAAATCACACCCCAAGTACCAGTGCTGACCTTCATTTCAGAAGGCAGCACATGCTCAGCCAGGCTATCATCCAGCCTTACCTTTACCAGGGACTGCCTGTTCCCTGGGGCTCATTAGAGCTGCAAAGTGGAGCAGCTGCTGGCATTGAAGCCTGCTGGACACAGGTGTGTGGAATGGAGAGCTGCCTCCTCCTTCCCAAAAGGTTCCTTAGAGTCATGAAGGTTGGAGGAGGCCACTAAGATGGAGTCCAACCACCAACCCATCCCCACAGTGCCCACTGACCACGCCACTTGTGGGAGGTGGGATCTATGTGTCGCTTAATGTACACCCTTGCTGCCAGAGGTTGCATTCTTTGTGTATGACTGAGGAGCATTTGGGTGAGAGATGCTATTTTGATGCCCTTGGACAAGATTTAGGACAGGAACAGGCCCTGGTGCCTTTATTCTTCCCCTAGACCTGCCTTGTGCTTGCTGTCTTGCATTTGGTAATTGATGGCAGTAAGAATTGTGTTCGGCTATTTTATTTGTCATAATCTTTCCTAATCTGAATGTGCAGGAACTGTATTGCACAGCCTAATCAGTCACATAGATTGTACTGCACTTCAGGCTTTGTGAAAAGCAAAAGCCATCTTGGAGGCAGAAATATGTTAAATGTGCTTCTTGGAGGCTGTGCACCTTTTGTCGATGGGCAGAGCCGCTCTGTCTGGTGGCTTTTGCAGACTACGGGGTCTGATCCATCCTGGGATGTGAGTGATGGAGGGAATGACAGTGCTGCCTGTCCTTGCTGCAGGCAATGGGTGACAGCACGGCCTGAGGGGACACCTGCAGCTGCAGGAGGGAGGCATGGGCAATGGGGTTGTACTGGAGCAGACTGCAGAGGGATGTTCAGCCACAGAGCTGTGATTCTCTGCCTCCCTATTGTCCTTTATACACGTTTTCCAATCCCAGGAGGGCTGAGCTGCCCCACATGGGGAATTCCATACCCCAAAAGTGTGGCTTCATGGTCCCAGAGCCAGTGGAGGGAGGGCTGGAGAGGATCCAGCTTCCTCCATCGCATCGTGTTTGTTCTCCACATTAGCCAGAAGCACCCTTGTTTATTTCATCAGCTAAATGCTGAAAACCAGCTGCCTGCCTTCCATCGAGACACTTAATGGTGATGATCATCGCTTCCTCTATTGCAGCCCCTCCGAGCGTGGGGCGATGCCATGGCAGTGCACAGCTGTTGACCGATGGGTGCCCGGCTGTTCCTAAGGCATTTCTGGGCTCTGTTTTTTGCTGAGTTGCAGAAGTCCTGAGCTGGAATGTGGCAGCTGCTTCAGGATGCCCAGTGCATGCTGAAATATGGGATCGCTGCCTTCATTTGGAAGCTGAGCAGTGCTGCTGTTCCTTCCTGTTTGGAATAGGAGCATCTAGCAGGGATGGAGAACAGAGATGAAGCCTCTGGGGCAGGGCTGGGAGGGATGGTGTTTGTCTTGGAGGTTTACTTGTGACACAGAGACGTTTCCCTCTCTTACTGCTTGGCTCTTGGGGGTGGTGGCTGCTTTAAGATTGTGCAATGAATAATTTCATGTCAGATTTCCACCTGACTTTGATATCTGTTGAACAAAACGTTGGCACAGAGCACTCAGATACCCGGATTTGTTTTAACTTACAATTTAGGCTTCAAAAAAACTAGTATGAAATGAATTAGCAAATGATGTTGATTGCTCCGCTCCTGCCTGCAGCCAGTCAGCACGTTCCAGGTGGAGAGCTGGAAAAAGGAGCGGAATTTATTTCTTTAGATAAATGGATCTGGGATAAAAGTCGTCTTTATTTTCCTTTTCGTTTCAACTGCAAAGGATGAAAAGTGTCTGTTCTGCTCTTCTGTGCCAGAGATAAAACGGGAAGGAACTTTGCATTGCTGTGCCAATGGCTTTCAAGGAAAAGTTTCTTCCCCCACCCAAACCTCCTCTCCTGCAAGGAGCACCTCGGACTGGAGATCAGAGCGCTGTTTAATGTTCCCGTCGCAATGCTGCTGGATCCCGGCGCTGTCACTCTTGCTATGATTCTGTTCCATGCACACACGCTGCCTTTGATCTCTCTACTTTGTCCTTGTTTTATTTTATATCTCTTCTTTCTTTCCCCATCTCACTCACAGTGGTGGCTTTGGGATGAAGCATCATTTCATTTCCCTGAGGTCCCGCGAGGGCGCCGGCAGATCTCCTCTGCTGGGTGTCTGCTGTGTGAAATGAACACATTCAGATCAGTGCCAATCCCTGCTACACACAACAAACGCAGAGGAGATAATACGTGGCCGAACCCACCAGTAGTGCCTGGTATCCTCATGAAGGCAGCTGTGTGTGCACTCAGGGTATTGGGGAAGGTACATGAAGCAGCTTTGTGGAGGGGAAGACCTATAGCAGTTGGTTTAGGTGGAACTAACAACAACCTTCTGGCTATAAATGCCATGTAATGCTACAAATAAAGGCCAAAATTTGCTTTGTGACTCCTGCTATCCAAGGTCCCTTAGAGGCACTGGTCCCTGTGTTGCAGCAATGGAGGACATTGTTCTGCTAGTTGCTGATACATCCATCCTGTTCTCCACAGCTGGCACTGTGCTTAATCTCCCATGCAGTACAGGAAACTCATTCCCTTGTTTTATCTTGGGCCGAGCTTGAAGGAAAGTGAAGTTCTTGAGGCTTGACTGGCAGCTGGAATAGGTTTTGTTTGGTCTAAATGAGTTGAGAGCTCAAGCTGAGGCAGGTAATGGAGCGGTTCCCTGCCTTGCTCCCTCTGCGGGCACTGCAGCCCTGGCTGCCTGGGTCAGGACAATTTCCAGGTGCAGCCACGCTGACAAGAAGAGCATCCCTTTGAAAATGAGATTTCTTGAATTGCCATGTGTGGAGCGCGCTCCCTACAAGCTGCTGCTGACCTCGGAGTTGAGCTGTTTGCTCACTCGTGTGAACTCTGCAGTGAAAACATATTAAGGTTCCCCTTTTTTCTGTGGCTTGCTTTATTTATTTTTTTTTCCACCAGGTATTTAATCTTAGTTTACAGATGAAATGTGCAGTGGAGAAAAAGATGCTAATCACACAGTTACTGCTCTCTGCTCCAGCCACTGAAAAATTTATTACCATCTGCCCTGGATTGGACAGGGCTGTGAGCATCGACGTGTTTGTGTCTGAGCAGCAGCAGATAGACACAGCACTGCAGTGGGGCACTGTGCTGTGTCCAGCAGGAGCTGCTGTGGCCGTGATGTTCTGTGCCCCTCCTTTTCTTATGGGCAGGGGTGAGAAAAACCCCACACTGTGCTCAGAACTTCCATCCCTTGGCTTGAAGTGTCACCCCAGCAAGATTATGGTGTGTAACAGTGATGGGAATGTTCAGCTCTCCTCACTTCTTGCTTTCTGCCTGTATTGAGGTGACTGTTGGTGTTTTGATGGCTGTGGATGTAGTTACTCAGTGGATCACAGGCACAAGGTGTTGGGTTCTGCCAGGCTTTAATGAAGCCAAAGCAGAAGGAGAGGTCAGGAACAGGGTCACAGGTGGGATTTCTCTGGCTCCTGTGGTGCTTTGCCATGAGGCTTTTTGAGCGTGTTGCAATTTCAAGCTGCCTTGGAAGCAGAGCGCTTTGATTTGTGCCCAGTCTCTGCCCTCAGCGTGTTGTTGGACGTACAGTTCAGAAGTGCTCAAACTACAGCTCCCGTGATGCATCTTAAATATACGGTTTGCACTTGGCTTTTTGCACAAGCTGTGCTTCTCCCCAGCCAGCTCTTCCTGCAGATGTACTTCCTTACAGCAGCACGAGACCAGCTGAATATTGGAGCACATAACTGTTCCACAAAGTGCCTCTCCCGTGGCTGTGTTTGCATTTGTTTTTCCTCTCTTGTTGTTTTCAAAGAAATTCAGGTATTCTTGTAAAACTTCACACCTTTAAAGTCATCCCCTTAAAACGAAGAACTGCTGAGCAAGGAAATAATTGTCAGCAAGGCGTACTTTTGTCTCTCCTGCAGCAATTAACAAAGCGAAGAGCAGGCTTGGCTGTCTGTCCAATTAAACACTGGCAAGCTGGCATCCATGATGTGATAATGAAGCAGAGAGTTTTGGAGCTGCTCTGCTTGCTATTTTGAGGATACGGGAGCTTTAGGTTGTCTGGCTGAAACAAAGCCATTGAAAGTAATGGGCTGGACAATCTCACCCCATTACTTTTAATGGGATGGAGAGACTGCGCGTTCGGGAGCAGCACACTGACACCAGGAGAACCTTTTCACATATATACACGTTATGGCCAATGCTGGGAAACGGCACCCAGCAGGGGATGGCCAACTGCCTGCAGTAAGTTATGGTGCTTGGCAGCAGATGGGGGGTGTATAGCAGTGGGGATGTGCCCAAGGCATCAGGGCTCAGTTCAGATAAGACTTGTTCATAGATTGGATATTAAGAAACACTTATTCTCTGAAAGAGCAGTGCTGCAGTGGCACAGACTGCATGGGGGTGGTGGGGTCACAGCCCCAGGAGTGTTCCAGGCCTGTGGGGGGTTCTGTATGTAATGGTTGAGAGTGGGGGAATTATGGTGTATGGGGCTCCCACTGCTCTGTGTGCATGAGGGCATGAGCAGAGTGCAAGGTTCCTCCACTGTCCATGTCCTGTGATTCACCTTCCTGCCTCTTGCCTTCAGTAACTGTGCCTGTATGCACAGAAGCAGCCTCTAATGTTCTGTGAGCTGTTAGTCTGGTGTTGCATTTGTTCCTTGTGGTGGGGCTGAATCTGCTGCCGCTGGGGTCTGAAGGAGTGTGGTCAGAAAAGCAATCAGCCTCCCACAGCCTGACATTTGCCCTCTTGTTTTCCTTGCTCCTGTGGCCAAATGTGGCCAAAGGTCTCTGCCAGCGTGCGGAGGAGCTCAGTGCCCCAATCAGAGTAGGAGAGGATGGAGCACACTGATTAGCAAACCCCTTCAGTCCCATAGCTTCCTCCCATGCCCCTTAATTGGGGTCTTGTTTTTGCCAGCAGGCAGGGACCTGTTTTCCTGCTGCCCTGTCCATCTTAGCACCATGCACTCTTTGAGCAAGTTCCAGCAAAGGGGAAAAATAAACAGGCTACAGTGAAGACCTGCACCTCTGGCTGGGACCCATCCCTCCATCTGCTGCTCCTGCAGCCATGTTACTTACCTGCACCAATTGGGCCCCGCCTCCAGCAGTGAGGTTCCCCATGGAGCTTACTCTGCTATTTAAACCACCCAGGGGCTTAAATAAATCAGGAGGGGATCATCTGTATATAAAACCTGCTGTGAACAGTGGGATGTGGTGGGATGAGGGAGAGAGCCACGGCCCAGGAAGGGATGGTTTGGCACAGGGATGCTGCACTGTGAGCTCCCCACCTACTTCCTCGCCTCACAAGTTTGCTGAAATTGCTGAGGCTTGGCAAGGAGGGGAGAATAAAAAGGAAGCTGAAAAAAGCCTTGGATGCACAAGAATTGCAGGCGTGCTGTGAGGTAACCGGCAAATACAATTTAATTATAGGATACACGGGAGTAATGGCATTTGCGAGGCTGGAGCATGATTTCCCAGTAATAGACGGACTGCAGGGGTCCCTGTCTCTGTTGTTGTGGCTTCGAATGAGAGCACAACTGCACTCAGTGCTTTCTGTGCCTTTGGAGGGGCTTTAAGGGCCCTTCTTGTGCATGCTCCAGGTCACTGTGTTGTGTTGGAGAGGGGAGGCAATGGGCTCAGTAGGAAGATCTGGGGGCTGCAGGGCTCTGAGGTCAGGCAGTGGTTGTCTGTGCTTGCTGGGTGTTTCCAGCACTTGTTCTTTGCCCACACTCCTGAAGTGAATGGCTCGGCTGCTTTCCAAGTGGAGGAGCTGCTGATCCAGAGCACTGCAATGGATGTGACCTTTACAGCGCTGTGGTTTTATTTTTATCATTTTTTGCTCCAGTGTGTCCACAATCTGTCAGAGCCACGTGGGGACTTTGGGGCTCATCACAAAGTGCTCCCATTGCCGAGCTCTGCAGTGGTGTTATGGGGTGCTCCAGTAGGGCTGGTTCTGCGTTCTGCAGGTTTCCTGGCCTTGGCAAATGTGGGGACTGGGCAGCCTGGCTGCCTTGGTACAAACGTGAATCGGTCTGATGTTGCTGGTAAAGGGAACGCTCTGTTTCTATGTAACCTTTTGTTTGTTTCTTTTGACTAATACAAATGCCTGCGAATGTTACAACTTTGACAAGGGGAAATTCAGTGTTTTTCCAGCGTGCCAGGCTTAGTTACAGTGTGGAATTGCTGCCACAAGACCTTGTCATAGCGAGGCATTGAAGAGGATTTGACTGGAGCAAATGTGTTCCTGTTTATGCAAGGAACTTCAGGTGCTGAGCGCTCTCTTACTCTGGGGTAAATTGCATTTTGCTGTAGCAGCTCCTTCAGAGTCCTTTATTTCTCCCTGCCATTCCCTGCTGGGAAGCAGCTTTCATTGGGCTGGGATGGGAGCAGAGCTGGTGTTTGAGGAGCCCTCCTTACCACGTGGCTCCTTAAGTCCTGGTGTTGCTGGTAGCCTTTGGGGCAGCTCTAACCTGCTACAGAACGACCCTCCTGCACAGTTGCATTTTCCATCTCAGAGCAATGAGCTGGCAAACACCTCTGCTCCATCTGTTTTCCTTCATTGATGGATTCTTCTGAAGTCAGATTGTGGTCCCACAGGGACACACTCAACTAATCCTCCGCTTTTAAGATTTTATTTGTGCAATAAATGGATGACAAGGTGGTTTGCAAGTACATAACACAATAAATGGGTTTATAAATGCAACTTTTCTGCAGAGCACTGTAGAATAAAATACAATATTGCTACAGCATTTAACACTGATCTTTACTTCATTCATATTTCAAACAGTAATGTGCCCATTTTCTCATCTGGGAAGCCTCTTTGGTTTTTCTTTAATATGTTTTTATAAATTAACCAGGCACAGATTTAATAACAACTTGCATTCATACAGCTTGTTCATCTCGGAAGGCTTTGCAGCCTTAATGGCAGAGCAGCCCAATTGTGTGCTGGAGGATCCGTTTGTTCTCTGTCAAAATGAAGCAGTGGTTGGGATTGCTGAGCTGTGTTTGTGGATGAAGGGAGGAAGCTGGAATGCCAGTGGCTGAGCTAAGACCCAGCAGGAAGACATGGACCTTCTTCCTTTGCAAACGTTTGCATTCCTTTGGCAGCTCCCATCCAACCATCTTCTTGGCCTCATAGTTCTGCAGCCCTTTGCCTTTCCCAGCCGCCATGTTGGGGTATCTCCATAGAGGTTGCCCATTCCCATCTTCTTCCTTTTCAAAAGACCAGAAGGAGATTTATAACTCTGAGATGCTGTTGGGAAAATATTTGCTGATAGCAAATCATAACCTCTGCAGGAGGAAAAGCACCAGAAAAGGGAAATGTGATATTTATTTCGATACAATATTTTTAAGATTTAATTTAAGAGACCAGCTGCTTCTGCTTCTCTTATAAGAGCTTAATTGGTATATAATAGCATAGTTAATTAAATACAAATCAATAGTTTAAAGCAGCTAATTGATATTTAATATGTATGGGAAAATATAACTTAGTTATAATATAATTACCTCAATATTAAATAAGCAATGGAATTGCAATTATGACTTTACAGTGATTATAAAGTTTATCGTTCTTTAATAAACTTGAGATTAGACAGGATGAACTGAAAAATTATTGAACAGGTATTATTGGGCTATTAAACATTTATTATCATTCCTGGTGGGAGATACAGCCATACAATAGTAGGCATTATGATTGTGTTTACAAACCTTCATTGCTCCTTTGCAGGTTTAGCCCTTAATGATCTGAAACTTGGTTCCCTCTCTGACTTGAGGGTGGGAGAATTGCTCTGGGAGAGCAAACTCGCTCCCCCTGATGCTTTGGGGTTGCTTTTCCTTTGTCCAAGTGGCTCTTCTGTAGGTTATGGGATGAGTCAATGGGAGTACTTCTATTAGCCAGTCAAAATGTGTTTCTGCCACGTGTTGTCTACATGAGACATTTGAGCTCACACCTTTCCAAAGTAGCCAGGTTGACAAAGCTCCACTGTAACTCAATCTACTGTGCTGGAAAAAAACTAATAGTTGTTGCATGGAAGTGGATGGATTTTGTTTCAGGAGATGGATGGGTTAAAATATATGTTTTTCCATGGTATCTCAGCAGGCCCCTAAGCCAAAACATTTAAAATGCTGGGGTATCTGCTTCGCTATTAATGTTTTAGGCAGCTGCTAAAAGCCATGAAGTGGTGAGGCATCCTTAGGCATCAGCGTCACCTCAAAGTGTTTTACCTTTTAAAGGCACTGTCAGGTATTTAAAGGTGCCTTTAGCTATAAAGATTTTTGCATGTTCTCACAAATTTATGGTATGAATTATTATAATGTGGCGCTCTTGTATAGCTCCTTTCATCATGGGATATCAAAGTCTTTTATAAGCATTAATTATAGCACCCCTTAGGGAGGCACTCGGACGATCGACACCCATTCCAGCTCCATGTGGGGAAGAGCTCAGATCTCACTGGAGCTTCCATCCCTCCTGCAGGGTGAAGTTGTGCTCTGGGTTCCTTGGGCAGCACTGCCATCACCTTTGGCAGTAACCCATTGCCATCACCTCTAAAGCACAGATTCTTTCTTGGGAATGTTTATCTCTGTGCAATTGGAAGGTGAGAGCTGGACTGCTGAGTTCTGGGTGCTTTGAGTTTATACAAGACTGGAACTGTACACTCAGAATGGCTTGGAAGGGACCTTGAAGATCACTTCATTCCACTGTAGTACCCTTCTTTCCTTCTCTTAAGCTTCGTGTATTACTGTCTCTGTCTCAGCTCCATTCCCTTCTGCATTGGCTCTTGTAGAACTTTATGGCAGCCTCTGTCATTCCAGGTCTCTGTGACCAGAAGAGCCCCACACGTGTCTATGTGCATGATGTACGCCTGAATAAGCAAGATAGTGATGCTGGCTGGATCAGCTCCGCTGTGAACTGTGCTGCCTTGCGTGACACTAATCTAATTGTGTTGTTTTAATTATGCCTCGATACCTCAGTGCTCGTTGAAGGCTCAATAGGAATCGATGCTATTTGTCTTTCCTATCAATAAAGATATAAGTGTGTTGCTGGCTCTGTTAGCAGAGGGAGGCTGGGGAGTCTGTCAGCAGCTCACAGCTCATGTGTGTGGGGTGGCTGGCTCTATGGGATCCCCAGCCCCTGGGCTCTTATTGCAGCACAACCTGTGCTGAATGCCTTTCAGCCAGACCAACTGGGAATGTTGAACTCTAATGCTTTGCAATTGATGCCTTTCTGGGTGTATTTGCAGCTGTGCAGAGGGCTGGATTCCATCACTGCTTCAGGTAGGAGATGGCTGCTGTCTGCCTGGTGCTGATGGGTGTGACTGAGTCAAGAAGCTGCTGAGAATGTAGATGTTGGCATTACCTGCCTGAAAGTGTCTGATCTTTGAGCATCCTCATCTGAGTTGTTTCCCCCCCACTTTTTATGGCCAGTGAGAGAGCCGTGGGTACCTCCAGCATCCCTGAGAGGCTGCCTGGGGATACCCTCTGGATTACTACTTTAAGTGGCAATATGGATTTAAGGTGCAATTAAATTTCAGCTGTCTTTAATCATCTCAAGAGACATCAATCTGTATGAGCATTGGCTTCAGTGGGATTGCACACAGTCTTTCTTCCTTCTGCAGATTGACATCTGCTCTGATGGGAGCATTAGGATCAGGAGCTGTTGCTTCTTGTGAGATGGAGCCTGGTTCTGTTAGGGAATTCTCTTTATCTTGTCCTGCTCATGACCTGGTGTCACAAGGCATCTCTGTTCTCTGCATTTTGGCTCTGGTTCTGCCCCAGGTAGTGAGGAGGATGCTGCCCCTCCTGCCTGAGTGCCCCATCAGCACTGGGGAGGAGCAGTGCTCTCAGAGCTCTATGCCTCAAGTTGTCCTCCTGCACATCCTGCGGCACTGAGTGACCTTTCCTGCTCCAGCAGACTCAGCCCAGACCTGCAGTCCATCTCCAGGGACCTGAAATCAGCACACAGCTTCACACAGCACTGCCTCGCTGCTCCCATCCCACTGCCCCACCGCCTTCCCCTCCTGTGGAGATCCCTCACGCTCCATCCTCACAGAACAGGGCTCTATGGAGGCTGCATTAAGCAAACATCAAAGGGACTTTGATCAGCGAGGCCCTGCAGAGCGCAGCAGCCCCCAAGGACTGTTCTGGGGCAGCAGTGGGGATGCGCTACCTTGATTTCCTACTCTGCGACACAATTTGTTTGAAGAATGGGAGCTGTCCGCCACCGAGATGCATGTGGGCAAACACAGCCTGCTTCTGGAAGAGCCACACTCACATCTTTCTCTCTTGGTTACCAGAAAGCCCCATTAAGGAATCAAGGCATCAAAGGCTTAGGCATCCTCAGCCCAGGGCGCTTCTGCTTGTTGGGCCACCTGTGTGTTTCCAGCCCTCAAGCCTTGGCTGATCTTCCCTTTTGAGGACCAAGTCCCGGTTGCTGCACTGCTCCCCATGCACCCACTCCTGCCCCCAGCCTTCTAACACCGCTCTCTCTTCTCTTGCAGAACTGGGGCTCCCAGGAAGAGGATGCTGCCTAGTGCTGGGGTTCATGTACAAGGAGAAGTACCGCAGGATGACTGAAGGTGAGCGGCTTCCCCACCTTCTCTTCATCCTTCCTTCTTAATGGTCTCATCACAGAGGTTCGTTATTGCCGGGAATGTGTGAAGGTCTTACTTGTCCCTTAGTTCCCTTTTGTTTCTTAAAGCATCTTAATGGACACAGATTGGGGAGAAGCAGTCAGAGGAGAACAGGAGGCTGATACCTTCATTCGTCCCTCATTCATTGTCTACTCCCTTGGATTTGTCATGCAAGAAGCTCTTTCAGCACCTGGTCTTTGTATTCTGGTTTTCATTCCACCCTTCAACTGGTGCATCCAGCCCTACTGGAGAGGTGCTCAACTTATCATCACCCTAATGCATTAAACTACATCATCCTAGGGCTTGTGTGGACAACCTCGGTGGATGAATGTCCTTCTAATTAGCAGCCTGGTTATAGAAGCCACTGGGAGTCAGGCTTAGCCTTGCTGTGTTCCAAAGCTGATGGTGTTTGCTTGGGCAAATCTCTCACCTGGGATCAGTGCTGCTGTGCCTTCTCTAAAGCATCATTGTTCTGCTTGTCAAACCCCTGCGCTGTGGCAGAGATGTCTCTAAAAAGTTTCCCTGTTTTATATTCTGGTCATCCCCCCAGGTACTTTATGAGCATTGATTAATCCATAGAAACACCATAAATAATTATGAAGCATAATAACTAAACAAAAACTATTTATGCTTGGAAGGATTGGCATCCCTGCTGCTGGTAGCATCGTTGCTTGGCTGCTTTCTTTGAAGCAGCCCCTGGTTTAGCCCCATCTCTGCTGAACGTGGGGGTTTAGGGGATGTCCCTTCCAGGGGAAGGTGCATCGTGGTGATGGCTTTGGGGGTTTGCTCAACCCAAACAGGGCTGAGCTGTTTCCAGCTCTCGTTTTGGTGGTAGATAGGAAATGCTTTGGACAGAGGAGTGCTGATGTGCCATGCTGTGCATTTGTTCCTTGGAGCAGGACAGGGAGCAGCCCAGCAGCTGACTGCAGGAAGCCTTGTCTGCACGAGAAAGGGTGCATTAGCTTGCAGGGGGTGAAGCTCCAGTGGAGGCAAGCTTATGGTTTGAATACCAGCCATGAGATCAAAGGTTCCCTTGGTTCCCCAGGAGCCCTGAGACCGAGATAATAACACGGGGAAAGCACTTCACAAGTTTTTCACCTCATGTTTGTTAATTATCCCGTGCTTTTTAAACATGGATTAGAATATTTTTTAACTGCATGGCTCTGCCCCTTGGGTGCCATGGGAAGGTTCAATCTCTTGATGGTTTTGGGTCCCTCAAGCTTCCCAGGGATGCTCGTAGGTGTCACATGTGGGCATCCCAATGCACCCTGTGGGACTGCTCCAGCCAGGCAGACTGGGAGTCCTGCAGAGCGAACCCCTTTGGCTTTTGGGGGGAGAGAACAAAGCCAGATGAAAGGCGCAAAGTAAAACCTTTGTGCGGGGAAGGGAACAAAGCGATGAGTTTCAGGCCCCTGCGGGCTGCAGGGCTGTGACGTTTAAAGGTACAATCTTCCCAAAAGAACACAGTCAGGGGATTTCCATGGCTACAAAGACTGCCCTGGACTTGTTTCCACTCTGGATGACAGATGCAGACCTGAAGCCTCCTGCAATCCAGGCTGTATGGGACGGGCTGAATGTTGATGGGAGCAGAGGGGTGTCAGGTGTGCAGCCATCCTGGGGCAGCCCCTGCAAGCAGCTCCTGAGCCATTCCTTAGGAGGGATAAGGAGCGAGACAGCTTCCCCTTGGTGTCTTTGCCAAATGAGAGCTTTTTCTCCTTTATTGCATTGTTATGCTAATGAACAACCCTATTTGTAATGGCAGGGTAGCTGGAAGAGCTGAAAGCAGAAGTAGGCAGTGGGGCAATGGGATAATTATGAGGTGTGGGGTCTTCCTGGTAGTGGAAATGGATAATTACAGGGTTCATTAGAACCTTACTGTCACTTAATGGAGTCAAGTACAGAGTGAGCTTCAGAGGTAGAGAAGGAGAGGACTTTGAGCTCATGGCAGCTGCACCGTGCTGTACTGCTGCTGACCCTGGAAAGAAGCAAAAATAAATGTCCAAGAACTCACCTCTGCTAGTGCGAGTTAACACTTAGCATAGAATCATTAAGGCTGGAGAAGACCTCTGTCATTAAGTCCAGCTGTTAACTTAGCACTTCATACTGCCACGTATCAACCTGCATCCTGAAGATCTGGTCTGGACAAGGTGTGTAACACTGCTGTGAAGTGTGCAGCAGGAAAGCGAACAGGGTTTGGGTGTGATTTGGGGCACACAGAGGAAGGGGACGCTCCGCTGTGGCTGCCATGTGCCTGTCCCTTTGCTGTGATTGACAGATACCTTGCTGAGCTGTGGGTCGAAATGGAGCTGGTGACAGTTGCAGATAGAGGAAGAGCTGACTGCGGTGACGGCCTTGCAATAGAGACACTTTAGAGTTAATCCTCCACCATCTGTCTTCATTCTGCTAATAACCCACTCAATCAGCTGCTGCTGACTGTTTGTTAGCATTCAGAAACAGATACGGAATTGGCAGGAACATGCACATGGGGCTGGATTTCACCCCAGCTATGGTGGTGGGTCAGCAGGGCTGCACCCTGGGGATCACAAAGCACGTGGCCATAAGGCAGAGGTTCTGCTGTATTGGGCTGCAGAAAGGTTGCACTGCTGTAGTCCCCAAGAACAAGCAACTCTGACCAACCTAAGAACTGAGACTGGTTTTCTGTTCCCTCTTTCCTTCCCATTCTATCGGCTTCCCAAAGCTGGCAGTCTCTGAGCTCAGAAGTAGGGGCTGTGCTGCAGGACCCCTCTCTGCTGCCCACCATCCCATCCCTGCCCATCCAGCTTTCTCCTTTGGGGTGGCCAAGGGCAGGTATTCACCTCTCACTCCTGCTGTTTTCCTTCATCCCTCCTTCCTTTGACTTCTCTCCGGATCTAACACAAGTCATTAGCAAGCATCGCTGCAGTAATTATGGCACTTTTTGGCTGTCATTCATAAAGCTACTAACGGAACGATGGAGCACTCGGTGTCATTCTGTGCCTTCGCCACCTGTTCCCAGCACCCACCAGCTGCTGGAGGTCCCTTTTTGGAGTTGTTGGTGACTCTGGGGTCCTTCTGTATATTCCCCTTCACTGTGACAGCCTATCCCACCATACAGCCACCTCCTGCTGTGTCTTGGAGGCGGTTTTTGGTCCTCAGCTCCCCTATCTCCAGCCTGCAGAGAGGTTTCGGTTCTGCCCAGGCACAGGGAGAGAGTCGTGTATGAATATGAAAGCTGTTTTTATGGCTTATAATTATCTCGTCCCCATCCTTAGAATAATTATAGCTCCTCCATTATTAATAATTGGAATTCCAGTCCTTGTCATAGATCACAAAATGGAGAGGAAGCTCAACCCAGGGTTTGCATAATGTGCCTTGGTCTCAATTGAGTAATTGGTAAAATGGTGAAAATCGTTAGTTTTCCTCCATTCCTTGGTGCTGGAATTAGTGAGATATTAGTGCAATTAGCCACTGCTTCCATTTGAGGCTGCAATCATTTGGTTTGTAATTTAGAATAAATGTAAAAGCCCACTTGTGCTGCTGAACAGAGCATTTGTCCTGTTTAAAAGTATCTAATGGGGTGGCTGTCATCTAAGCAAGATACATTTGACCCATTTCAATTTGTTTCCCTTTTAATCTGCTATCTGTTTTCCTGGATCTTTTTTTAATAAAAACATAAAGAAGGAACAGGGGAGGGAGAGCAAAGAGGGAGAGAATAGAAGCGTCATAGATCTGGAGTTTATCATAAGCCAAAGTAACTTGAAATCAAGCCTGTTAAACGGCAGAAAGCAATAAAAAGCAAACACTGTTTGGAGATCGTTTAAAGGGCCGAGTGACTTGTCAATGAAAGGTTGCTCTGTTCGACTGCTCCTTAATAGCTTCTCAGAGGGAATCTGCAGCTCTTGCAAGAAGGAAGGCTGCGGCAGCTCTGTGCTGGGGCAGGAGGTGGGGGAATCCAGCACCAAAAAGCTGGAAATGGGAGGCAGGGATTTAAACCCAAAATGGGATTTAGGCTTTAAAATGTATCCTAAATATCAAAGCCTTGGATCTACTGAGGCTGGAAGCTTTGCTGTCACTTGGGCACAGATCAATAGCACTGTGCCCTCCTCCATCAGAGAGTTCTGTGCTTTCCCTCCCACGGGCTGAGCATCCTTCCAGGGACTGTCTGATTCAAAGCTCGTTGCTGTCAGGCTCCATATTGCTGCCTGGAGAGCAACCAGCTGGGGCTCTGGGCTGGAGTCCCTGCTGTGTGGGGACAAATGGCTTGTTCAGAGGAGCTGGCTGTGTTCTGCTCCAAATATCTCTGCTTGAACACCACTTCTGCTGCCTGCAGTAGTTCAAAGCGGGTTCAGTGAATGCTTCCTGCCAGGAAAACGTCCTATTAGAGTGGCACTGAGATGCGATGACGTATTTGTGCCACCCAGAAGCTGCCCAGCAAGGCTGTTTCAGCCTCAGAATTGCCTGGATTTATGGGGTGAGATCCTGTGAGTGACTTAGTAGCACAGGCTGTGTGTGAATCCGTCTCAGTTCTATGGCAAAGCAGAGCCAACTCCTTTATCCCAGGAGAAGCACCCAGCATCTTCTCATCCCTCACCCCAAGAGGTTTGGGCAAGGTGCAGGACCCCCAGCATCAGCTTGGGGTTGGGGCATCCTGCTGTGTTTTGTTAAGAGCTCCTTAGAAAGTCACCCACTGGGATCAACTGCAGCTGCTCTCCAATGCGCCCTGCAGGATCCCATGCAAGTTTTGCACTGCTGACTCTGCTGTCATCACCAATAAAGTGCTGTGTGCTCCAGGGCTTGGCAGCTCTGTGATAGCAAAGCTTGCCTTACCCCAAGCCCTGTCACTTGTGTCTGCCCACAAAGACACAGTCGCAATTGATTAGGGCAAGCATCTTCCCATATGAGCCACATTGGGCCTTTTGTTCTTCATCTGACAGAGGCACTTGAGACAGAATAGAAGAGTGGATGGAGCAGGCTCTGGGGCTGTTGTTAGAGATGCAGTGTTATCAACAGAGGTCTCATTGACACCTCTCCTGTGTGTGTCAGCTCAGTGGGGTGGGGATGGAAGTTAAATCCCAGGAAAAACAGCAAGCACATCACTGCCTTGTCTGGTGTCAGATGGGAGGGATCCATGTGCTCCCGTTCAGGTGGTGGGAAGCTCCTGCCTTCAGGTTCCTCCATGCCCGTGGGGAGGCAGGCTGGGTTTTGTCTTTGCTGCTGAGGTGGAGTGCTGTGCTTGTGCTGAGCAGCTCCACTGCTTATAAAGCTGGTACCGAGCTGGTGTGATGACAGAACTGTAAAAGTTTTAGGTTGGAAGGGGCCTCAAAAATCACCCACTGCTGCAGGCAGGGTTGCCAGCCACTAAATTGGGCATGAGATCAGGTTGCCCAGAGTCCCATCCAACACAGCCTGCGGTTCTATGGCAACAGTGGTAGTGTAGCAGTTAATGGTCTAAGGATCTAATTTTATCTGTTGATTTTTGACTAGTGCTCCCCTATGGTCTTAAATTAAGACTGTACTTTTACACTCCCCAAGTGCTCTTCAGGAGCTGCTGCTGCTACTATGGAGCCTGCAGGGCATGAGCACCACGCGCATCCCTTTGGTGTTCTAGGGATGCCACAGGGGTGTGATGTCAACAAGGACAGACTGACATCTCAGGATGGGTGTAGACTATCTTGGCTGTTTGAACCCCGCTGTCCTTGTGCAACTCTTTATGTCCTTTGCAGTGCTTGAAGTGTGATGAGCATCTAAGGGACGTGTAGCAAGATGTTGGGAAGAATCCCGTTAAGATTCATATGGAAAAAGGCAGAGATAAGGCTACGTGCTTCACCCTCCCTGTGAAGTCTCTTTGTTGATGACTTTACTGGGTCCAGGGTGATTTATTTTTCAGGCATCAGGGGGCAGTGGGGAACTAAAGGCAATACGAGCTGCTGTCTGAAGGCAGTGACTGCAGCTTCTCATCTCTGTGCTGCCTCCAGGCTACCTGCAGAGTTTGCCTTTGTGCTCATGGATTTGTTGATGGTTCTCCCCTCCCTGCAGAGCTGCTGCTGCAGCCCAGGGCTATTATTCAGCTTTCCTTCCTCGGTGTCTGCGGGGACCCTGCTGCAGAGGTGGCTGGCAGCTGGATTTCATCAGCAAAATGGGTCACAGAGCTGACATGGTGCCCACCAGAGCCGAACCTGGTCAGCAGGCTGGCTGTGCCGTTACGCCAAGTGCTGATGATGCTGTAAATCCTCCTGTAGCTCTCATGGTGTGGTGTACTGAGGATAGGAGGGTGTCAGTGTATCCTGGGGACAGGAGGAGAATTCTTCTACCTCTCATGGGAGTCCTTGATGACTCATCCTTGTGTGCCAGGTGCCCATCCCTGCTCTGGACCTGGGGCACACACATGCAGGCTCATTTAGAATTGAGGTGGAATACCCGGTTTTGCAGCACAGATCTGTTGCTTTGGCGTGCTGTGAAGGAAGTCAAAGTCCTGGTGCTGAGGCTGCTTTGTCCACTGGTTTCCCTGGCTTAGGTCACATAGCATCACCTCTGCTCTGCAGTCCAAACCTTCCTTTCTGGAGCAGAGCAAGAGAGCTGGATTTTGCAGTTCTAACAACAAACTGGGTTACAGCCCAGCACAAAATGACCCCGTTCCCATTTTGCAGCTTGGCACTGACTGAAAGGTGCAGCAGCGAAATACCCTGCTTTGTTTGGGTTGGCTTTTCTTCTAAATCCTTCTGCAAATCTTTTCTCATTGTAAGGAAATAGCAAAATATTGTTGGAAGGCATCAAGCTGAATGTGGCAAGTCCTGTTCTGTCTCCCCCTGAGCGACGTGCAGTGTTTGGCCAAAGCCTGCCTTGTATTCAGTAAATAAAGTCCTTCGGAAGCCTTTGGGCTGAGGCTGATGGACACAGAGGGAAGAAACGTGGTCAGAAAACCTATGGAGAAGGTGGGGTGCTGGGGGGAGCTGGAGGAACCCCCTGGAAGCAGCAGCAGTGGGGTTATTAGTGGGATCCTGTGCTGAGAGAAGGGCTCCAAGCACAGACCTGAGCAGTGCCAATGTTGGGGCTGTGCGCGTATCCTTCTGCACCTGGTATCTGCTCCCATTGGTATTTACCCAATCTATAAATGTATTAATGGGTCTCATCTGAAAATGCAGCCAGAGATGGAACTTGCGATGGGCTTTTTTTTTCCCTTTAACAAAGATGAAGGTTTTATATAGACAGGGGAAAGGGAAGGGAAGTGAAATGTTCGGTGACTAATGATCCTCATCAATATTCATGAGAGATGGTATGCACTTGGAGATTTAAAATAAAGGAAGGAAGAAAGGGAGAAAGGAATTGACTTCTTGAGAAGCTAAATGAAATATTTAGGTTGACCTGGAGATAAATCTGCCAGCTCTTTGTCGCCATCGGCTCGGACCTGCCTTCCATTGAGCCCTACAGGAGCTGCCTGTGGAGGTTCCTGGAGCTGAATAGTGGGGAAAGCATTGATACTGCTCTGCATTGCTGCACGGGGATGGGGGGTCACAAATACCTGGGGGTGTCCCAGAGCAACTTGTCCCTTCCCTGTTTTGGTTTTCAGCCAGCTGTGGTGGGAGCAAATCATCTGCAGGGAAAATGCCTGAAACAGGGCTTTGCCAGGAGGATCCAGCTCCAGATTTACAGCAGCATCAGTGGGGGGTAGGATCACCGTGATGGTAATCACCTGATTTAATTGCTGAAGGAACGTATCAGAAAGGCTTTTCTCTGCCTTCTGCATTTCTCTTCTCCTGTGTTTTTTCTCTTTCTGCACATTGCCCTTCTCTCCACTCCAGAGCTGCTCCCTCTCCTTTCCATGCCATCCCTTCCTCAAGTGACAGCTGTCCCACCCCCCAAGGTCGCTCGCCCTTGAGACAGCCGTTGATCTGTGCCCTGATAGAAGGGCTGAGTATTGACTTTGGCTTCAGCTTCATTACGAAGCAGCCTCATTTGTCAACTTGTTTGTTCCGAGAGCTGCTTGGGAGAGATGCAGTGCTACCCCAGCACCACTCCCTCTACAAGGGTTGGCAGGCAAGGTCATTGCAGGTGGCCCTGCACTATCAGCTCCTCCTCATTAATTGATGTCACGGCACTTTGGGCAAGGTCAGACCCCAAATGAGTCTGGGTGCTACAAGGGGCTGCGGTGCATGATATGATCCCAGCTGGGAACACAGCACAGAGTGCTCCCTTGCAGCTCAGAGATGGGGCTGAACCATCATGGTGACATGGCAGTGCAGGAGGAGCCTTGCTGGAAGGATTCCTCCCAGTTCCTCTTAGCGCTGCATGCAGTGGAACCACCAGCCCTCAGTGCTTCCTGATGGGAACTTGTTCCTAAGCCCAGTGCTCTGAAGCTGGGCTGTGCTGCAGGGGTTAACACCAACCCAGTGCTGGGTTTGACAGCAGCCAGGGAGCTGAGGGAAAGATGTTCTCCGTGTTGCCACAGGCACTTTGCTTGGACATGTAGCAGGCTGCAGCCAGGCAGCAAGAAGGGAAGGGTACAAGCAATGGGAAGGAAGGGCACGAGGAGCAAGAGGAGGTGAATTTGTATCATCTGGAGGAAGCTCAAGGGGAGACACGACCAGAGTCTATAAATACGTGCAGCCACAGAAACAAAGGGAAGGAATTATTCATGGCCTCAGAAGGCAGGAGGACAAGGAGCAGCGCCTGGAGCAGAAACAAGGGAAGTTTATCCTGGGTCTGGAGCAGGAGAAGGGCTTTTGGGGTCAGTGTTGTGATGGAGAAGGTGCCTCCACCATGACTGCTTCCCCCATGCAGCCCCTGGAGCAGCTCTCTCCCCCAGCCCAGCATTGCTTTGCAGCAGCCCCTCCTGCTCCCTCCCCATGTGCTGGGAGGGTTATTCACGCTGAGGGAGAGGCAGTGGGGATCGTGGGGTGACCATGTGGCCCCCAGGACAGGGACACTCAGTCCCGGTGTGTGCCAGCACTGCCAGCCCGCGGCTCAGCACAAGTCATCTCCGATGAGTAACGCAGCCAATGAATGTCTGCCTGCGTGCATCTTCCTCCCCTATAGAATAATTTAATGTTATCTCCGGGCCTCCTGCTTCTGAGATGAAGAGATTTGCTTCAAACCTGCAGCCCACAGCCACCGCCATTGGTTTCAAACGTCATTAAGTTTCATTATAACAAATAAACACTGCAATGACATTTATAAGTTACCAGAGAGCACGGAAACGCAAATATGAAGCAGATAAACTGCATTTGATCCAAATAATTACTGCAGGCAATATCGAGCTGGGGCTGAGCTGGCAGCCAGGGGCCAAGTAATTTATAGGTGTCTGTATGGTGTGGGGCTGCGTGCTGCATCTCACAGTGATGGAGCTGGAGCAGGTCTGCCTCCAGCTGCCTTTTCCCTTTGTTTTGACTCCCAGCTGCACACCGCCTGCTCTCAGCTCCAGGCAGGGAATCCTTTACCAGTAAACCGGGTGGGAAAAAAATCTCATCTGGAAAGAAAAGCCACCCTGATTTTGGTGCTTTAGGTGAATTTGGCTGTTTGTTGGGTGAACTCCGGCCAAGAGTCAACTTGATGTGTGGAGGAAGCGTGTTGTGTCCTAAGCGAGCACATTAGGATGGAAAGCTTGTGTCCTGCAGGTGTGGTGCTCAGCCCAGGAGGGGGTTCAGCAGCAGCTGGGCTTATTGACAAGCATCTCTCATTACCTGCTAATTAGCTCAGCAGGGCAGAATGTGCTTGTCATCCCTTAGACTGGGGTTTTACACAAGCACGCCATTGGCTCTGCAGTGGGGTCCTTTGTAAAGGAGCCAGGAAAAAGAAAAGAAAACAAAAAAGAACAGTGAAATCTTGTGCTTAAATACATTTGAGGCCCCTCCTGGTGGGGGTCAGGCAGAGAAGTCACAGCTATGAGGGCACATCCCCATTCTGCTCCCAGGGCTGCATGTGATGGAGCACATTCAGGGCTGTGAATACTGACAGAGTTCACTCTTTTTCTTAAGTGGTTCTGGGTTGGGTTGGGTCAATCCCAGGCAAAAAGCAGAACCTGGCTGTTCACTGGTGCTGGTGGCCGCACTCCAGAACACCTGTCAATGGCACTCCTTCCTCTTATCTGAGGGACAGATGCATTTTTTGGCGTTTTCTGGGTCTAAGGATGTTGTGGCAGCAATGGTTCTTCAGGCAGGGAACGGCTTTGTGCACACATAGAAGTGAGTGAGGTTTCAGCGCCTTCCTTGGGTTGTGGGGATGGATGCGCAAGAAGCGTTCCCTGCCCAACTGCTGCTCTGCTCCTTCTGTTCCTCTTGGCATCTCCTCCTCCTCTTCCCCCCAGCACATTTTGTTGTGCATTCCACGTGCTTACCTTTAGAATTGAAACAAATTATTCCAAAGAACAGCCTGCATATGAATGTTGCATGTATAAAAGAAAAGGCAGTACACATATTTACAATTATTTCCGCTCGGAAAAATCCAAACAAACAATAATTATGGCAGAAAGTCGCTAATTCTCCCTCTGCTTCATTGTCAGACTTGCTAATTGGTGCAGCACAACCTGCAGCCATCTCACCTCGCTCTTCAGCTCAGGTCCCAGTGCCCACGTCATGTCGGGGCCCCCCAAGCAACACGGTTGGGGTTTCATGCAGCATCACCTCTCAATGTCTCATTGCAAGAGTTGGGTTTTGGAGTAGCATGTGGGAGTTGGGAGGAGAATCCTGCAGTGGTTTTGGTATTAATAGCTGCATTTTTCTGTTCTGAAGTGAATCTTGGTTTTGATTTCTCTCTGCGACTCAAAGCGTGCGATAACAGATTGGGAAAGACGAGGACGGAAGCAAAGCATCGCGCAACCCAGGGCGAGCTCTTTGGTCTGATTTTCCGCCCCATAGACTGCACAACTTGCTGCTTCTGCTCTTCCTGGGAGCTGAGCCAGCCTTTGAAATCTCCAAATCGTTTGTGAAATGGATTATTCATCCTCCTGCTCTTCCTACAGCCGAGCGTCCTGTGTGCCCTCTAACTTGGGGATGCACTGAGTTTTGTGGGGCTGGGTGTGAGACAGGGCTGAGAGAAAGGTCCTGATGGATTTTATTAATAAATCCCACAGGATTGCTGAGAAGAGCAGAAGCTTGAGGTGTTAGCTGTTACACATTAAAGCTGTACTCATATCCTGTATTGCAGCTGAGCACCTCCGGCTCCTTTGCTTTGCGTGGCATCACCGCTTGGTTTGCATTGCAGGGAGCCTTCCCTTGTCCCTGCCCCAGCTGCATAGCGCTATCTCCAGCCCAGCAACAGCTCTGCGTGCCCCAGAGCTCAGCTCTTGTTCCACCTCCATTGGTCTGTCCGACACAAGATGATGATCCTGCACTGTGGGGCAGTGGGTAAGCACTGCGGTGATGGAGCAGAGAAGCCTGAAAGTTCAGTGGCGCCCTGTCCCTAAGGTCACAGAGCAGGGCTCAGTGGGAGCTGTGTTCTCTCCCTCCTTGATGCAGCACATTAGTTTGTTTTCTATCAGCACAGCACCACGAACGGGCATTTAATCTCACAGGAGGTAATTCTGAGCACTGGTGCTGGCGGGACATTGCCAATAAATATCCCTCGGTAAGTGTAGTCTTACACCTTTCCCAATTGGTAGCTAATAAGAGAGCAGGCGATGACATTTCAGCCCTTTCTGCATGGCTGACCAAACTGCTGGCGGTGACTTTGAAAGCAGTGCTGGGATTTCATGTGGGTATCAAAGCGAGCACAGTGCTCGACGGTTCAGATCACTCGCCTGTGTGACTAATAGACAGAAAGATTCCTAAAAGGTCCAATGTCTTACTTGTAATGTCTGCGTCTCCTGTCTGCAGCTGCTTAGTGGACACAGCGGGATGCGGATGTTTTCTGTAAGCAGTGTTTGGGGAGTAGCAGGGAGAGCTCGGGTTTGCTTGGAGATGTGGTCAAGAGGCAAAGGGCTGTGCCAGGAGCAGAGTGTGGTCCTCACATTGCACTCCAGAGATGGCATAAATGGGGGCACAGCTGGAGGTGGCATGGGGCTGCTGTGACCCATCCCTGGGCCGTGGGGTGGCAGTGGGGCTGGCTTCTTCCTTTGGGTTGAAATAATTCAGCATGTCAAAGCCACATGAGCTGCACTTACACAGTCAAACTAAAAAAGGCCAAACTGACATTTTTGTTCAAACAGATTTATTTTTTTTCCCCTCCAGGGAAACAAAACAAAATAATGGAAAGCTTTGTGCAAGTGAGGAGCTCAGGCTGCAGCTGGTTTCCTTCCATAAGGCAGGAGGGCAGGGCAGGACGTGGCTCTGGTCATCCCCACCACGTGTCCCCTTCTGGGGGCTGCTCCTTGTCCTGGGATGCATCCATAGCTTCACTGGTGGGACTCAGCTCTCCTGCCTGGGGACCCATCTGTCCTCCAGTCCTACAGAGGTGCAAGAAAAGCGTGGTCCTGCACTGAGAAAACCCTTGCTGTGCCCCAGAGCATCTTTGAAATGCTTCCCCAGGTGGCACTTCTAACTGGGGGCAAATGAAGGACAGGCACATTGGTGACTGAGGACCACGGTGAGGGAACATGGCACGGCCATGTGAGTGACAGCTCCTGAGAGCGCTGTAAATAATGGAACACTTTTGTCTGCCTGCTTTTCCCAGCCATAGAAAAATCAATGTGGGCACCGCTCTGCACAGCAGGATGGCGTCCTGTGGGGAGCACAGTGGCCTTGGCTCCCAGTTTGGACCTATGGGAGGACCCATGTCATGGGCAGATGGGGTCAATAGAAGGATGGGAATATGAAGGGGAGATAATTGGCTGCTGAGAAAGGGGATGGAGCCCTTCCTTAGGCATGTCCTGCTGCATCCACCCGAGATATGCTGAGACTCAGAGCCAGCATCATTGTGTTGTGATGTCCCTGTCCCAAAGAGGCAAGAGGAGTTGGATTCAGCAACCTTTATGGGTCCCCTCCAGCTCCGGATATTCAATGATTCAAAGAGGGACCTCCTAGGATGGTCTCTGGGCTTCAGTTCCCCCACAGCAGAGGCAGGACAGCCCCTTGCTCACCTTCAGCCACGCAGTGCTAGCTCTGAATCAAGGGATGAGGAAGGCATCCCACCACCCCCTGTCCCCAGCCTTTCATTTCCAAACAGTTCGGTTCCTACCAGTCCTCCTTCAGCACTTCTATCCCCTCCTCAACAAAAAGAGCTAATTCTTTTCAAAACACAATGGAAATTCAAAGCTCTGCTTACATAAAAGCAGCCGTGGTGTCTCCATTTCTAATGAGTCATTGTTCCCTCTGCAAGTCCCTTGCTTCTTATTACAATACTCACTTCTCTTGGGTAATGAAAATTTAACTATCTGCTGTTCCCACTTGCCTCTTCTCTTCTTGCAGCACGACGTCTGCTTTGTGCACAGGGGGCTGCAAGTGGAAATCATTCAGGCAAGGACTCGTGCAAACACTGCAGCCCTCAGAGGTCTGAAGGAGCAGGGAGCTGCTGAGGGTGTTGGGGATGGGCTGAGTGCTGTGGAAGTGCCTCTTGTTGGCTACCAATGGGTTTGGGTTCTTGGAACTGCATGGGGACATTGGGGCTTCTCTGGAAGCCTTGCAGTGGTAACGATGTGATTTCCCTTGGAAGTCCCAGACGTGGCGGAGTATCAGTCTTTGTTTGAGAGAACAAGGCAACATTACAGAGCAGCACTGAAAAACAGGAACCACAGGTGCAAAATCCATTAAGGAAATATAAAGAGTTCTGAAGCGATTCTCTGTTTTGGTTGGGGTTTTTTTTTCCTTTCTCTTTTTTCTTACACTTTTATGACATGCTTGTGACTTCATAGGGCTCCTGCTTGTGATTTTTGAAAGCAGGGTTAGCATTACTGCTGGCTCGCTGTTCGCAGCGGGTGCTTTATTCTCCTGTTTTGTTCCCAGCATTTAGGATTTCAATAGCTGCACAAGTGCCCCCCGCTTTTGCCTTCAAGAGATTTCTCCAGGAGGGCAGGAAGCAGCCAGGCCAGCACAGCAGCTCCCGTGGTGTCCTGGGCTGCAAACAGCTCCTCAAGCCATGCAGCAAAGCCAGCAGCCAGCAGAGGATGCGATCTGGGCACAAAGGGTCCCTGGTACCTTCTCCACTTCCAGAGCCCCCTTACCCAACACTGGGACCCCAGAGGCATGGTTAGCATCTTGTCTGCATGCCCCTTGGTGGAGTAATTTGAGGGTTTTTTTCTCTAGTGGTTGGTTTTAACTCCAGTCTCTACAAGGATTTGGGGCTGGGTTGTATTTTAAAACCAGATTCCTATGGTTAATGTTGTTCTGTGCCACGTGGGGCATGGGAAGGCTGTGGGAAATAGGACTTCTTGTGGACCCACAGCATCTCATGTGATGGGTGAAATCATAGAGCCAGAGGATGGTTTGGGTTGGAAGGGACCTTTGAGGTCATGCAATCCCAACCCCTTACAGTGCCCGTTCTGTTTTGGCTTTGAGACTGCAGAGCTCTGTTCTGAAGCCCAACTGCCAGGTTGTAATTATGCTGTAAAAGTTCATGGGGATGAAGAAGCCAAACTGGAGCATTTCAGCCCATGTCCTTGCAGCTGAAACCACTCACTCTGCGTTTGTAGATCATCCTTTCCCAATTCCCTGTTTCCAGCTATTTTCCGTCAAGTATCTTATCTCCCTTAAAACTTTCTGCAAATTACTTGTTCCTTTGACATTAAGACATAAGACAGCTAAAAGCTGCATCGCGAGCAGCCCTCTGATCTCCCAAACCCAATTAAACCCAGTAATCGTGCATTAAGCTGATTTGAAGGCGAGTTGAGCTCTGCCTTTGGTACTCCTTATTTTGGCTTTTTTATGGAGCAGTGTGGAGCGGGGCTGGGCCGGGTGCTGCTCTCTGTGTCCCTCCCCTCTCCCTCCTCTGCTGCCAGCGTCACTCAGCCCTGAGATGGATCCATGTGCTGTAAAAGTTCCCACAGACCATTTTTCACACTGAGCAAACAGAGGGAAGGACAGGACAGCAGACATATGTCGTGTTCTCACTCTGATTTCCCATGGCCGTCAGCTGCTCTCTAAAACAAATCAAGAAAGGAAAAAAATGGGGGGAAAGCACAAAAATGGCTTCATTTCCAACAGCAATTACCAAACGAAGCCTCTGCTTAATGGGCATTTTCAGAGGGCACAGCCACCACTTTGCGCTGCTGCTTTCTCATTACAGCTCTTGTAGATCCCAGCTGATGAACTGATAATTTCTGGCCTGAAAAATGATCTTTGTTTGGTGACTGCTGCGTTGCAGCGCTGTCCCTGCCTGCCTTTAGGAATGGTTGGGATTATGGAGTGAGCCATGAAACATAGCGAGTGGATATAGTAGAAATAGTAATGCACAGCATCGTGCTGGGGCCCAGCACTGTGACCTCTTGGAGCACCCATGATGAAAACCAGGCTGCCCTGCAAGTGTGGGAGCGGTGGAGTCTCTGAAATACCTGGGAATAAGGTGCTGCAGGTGCATCTGAATTCACAAATATTTCCACAGGGCTTTTCAATCTGCTGTGTAGAACTGGTAGGAATCCCCAAAGGATGGCTCTGCTCCTTCCCACGTATCCTCAGCTGGCTGGGAGCGAGTCAAGCTGCAATAAATTAAGTGAAATATAAGTATTCACATGGGGAGCTCAGGCTGGTTTAGCTGCACGAGTTGGAAAACGGCTGAGCTTTGCAGCTTTGCCCTGTAGGCAAGGCCCAGCAACTCCTTTGGAAACAAGTTCAGTTGCTAGAACTTGTGTCACACTTAACCTTGGTTTAGGATTAATCATCAGTCAATGATTAAATTGAGTTAATGCAAATTAGGATTGAATTGATCGAGGGTGGTTCGTGTGGAGGCTGTCCTGGTTTTAACGCATTGATTTTGAAGCACCTTTTCCTGCAGCCTGGTGTGATGCGGGGTATTGAGCTGTCATTGAGCTCTGGGTGTGAGTTTCCTGTTCTGTGCTTGTTCCAGAGCAATAATTAACACCCAGCAGGGCTCCTGAGTGCTGAAGCCCCGAGGTGGCACAGCAAGGGGCAGTCCAACTGCTCTCATCTCTATTCCGATCTCTCCCTTCCCACGACTGAGCACAGCTCAGATGCTCATCACATACAAAGCACTGCCCTCCAAAGTGCCCAAACACCAGCAGAGCCTAAGATTGGGTAAGAGCGGGGCATTTAAGGCTATAGCATCAGACAGCAGCGCTGCATCCCCATGCAGTCCTCTGGGATAGCCCAGGTTCAGTTCAGGGATGCTTTGCAGGCATTTCTTCTTGCTCTTGTGCTATTCTCTTTGCAGGATGACAGAGGTAGGCGGCAGCATTCACACCTCGAGCGACTGCAAAGCAGAGCACTCATTCTGGGGGAAAAAAAAAGGAAAAAAGATTTAACACCCGGAATGGTTTTCAGTCATGACGAAGCGAAGGAAGGATGATGAATTTCAAGGGGTGAAAATAAAACATAATGCCAGCACTTAGCGCGCCCTGACGGGAAATGGGTTAGAGTGAACCAGCAAGGTTCTGGTGGAAAATGAGAGACTCTGCCCCCTCTGGAGGTGTCAGACATCTCCATGGAGCAGAGGTGTCCCAAAGGCTTGGAGCTGTCACTGCATCCTTAGGGGATCATAGAACCGTGACCGCAGAGGTTGGAGTTCAGCCCCCTGCAGTTTGGGGCTGCTGCACCCTGAGGTGCCGCTGGGGTCTGACAGCTTCGTCCTCTCTCATCCCATCTCCAGGTCAAGCGTCCTCCTTCACGCAGCAGCCCCAGGACCAGGTGGTGATTGCTGGGCAGCCCGTGACGCTGCTGTGTGCCATCCCTGAGTACAATGGCGTTGTGCTGTGGATCAAGGATGGACTCGCCCTCGGCATCGGACGGGATCTCTCCAGTAAGTGGTGGCACTGCGGTGCCCAGGCAGGAGGTGCTGCCTGGGTGCAGAGCTCGGGCCTTTACATTGTCATTAATCACAGGTCGGGGTAATGGATGTTTGGGAACACCTCTGGAAAAATAAAAAGGAAAGGTGTGCTTGCCGCGGGTGAAAACCATTTCTCATTAACGGCCTGAAAACAAATATTTGTTCTGAGAATAATGATTGTTCTCATTGGAACTGCAGAACCCTCCGGCTGCACCCACACGAGCGTTCAGATTTGGAATGAGCAAAGCCTTGGCTGTGGCTCGAGGCCGGGCAGTTGGTTTCCCACAGGTGGGAGGAGGGAGGTGTCCTGTTTCCAGACCAGGCTGAAATGCTCCATAAGCACTGACAGTGCCTGCTTTGGCTTTCTCGAAAATAAAAAGAAGTGTTTGGATAAATGTATTTATTGGGATCCAGCAGAGCCCTCAAATCACAGTTTGGTAATAAAGCTCCTCAGATTTTGCTTTATTTAATCCCACTGTATGGGACTGTGAATGGCTTTCTTGCCACTGGAGAAGACTGGAGCAACGGTGGAGTGGAGATTCAATGTATCCAATATATTTTGCTGAAAAATACAATCAGTTTTTAAAACATTTCCTCATAGTGAAGGGGAAGGGCTCACATGGGAGCCAGCAGCCTGTGCCCCGCTGTGCAGAGCCAGCAGCAGCCACAAACCAAGGGAGAAATCACGGTTCTTGGTTTCGAAGGGCTCTGCTTTCCTCTCAGCAGAATGCTGCCTCTCCTTTTCTTTGTGTTTGCTGTTGCTTTATTAAAATGTGTATAATGATGCATTTACCTGAGTGAGCAGCCCCTTCTTCAGACGTTTTTCAAAGCTCGGTGCCACAGCTCTTACCCACAGCAGAGCTGATCCTTCCCTACGAGGCCTTGCAGCACGGATGGGTGACAGCAGCTCCACTGAAGTATGTGGCTCATGTGAACAAGTTCCACAATTAGCAGAGCTGGGGCTGCTTCAGCAAGAGGAACTGCCAGCTCGTGTGCTGCCGGCTCAGCCAGTCATCTAATTAGCTAAATACAAACAAACCCATCATTTGTATTTCTCGCGGTTCAGGAGAGCAAATCTTGCTGCTGATAGCTTGCGAAACAACAGAAACACGGGAGCGTGCCAGGCTGCCTGCACAGCACAGAGCATCAATCAGCAGCACGAGGAGGGACGCACTGACGGCCGCTTTCCTTCCGTGGTGCTTTGGGTGTCACGCTGAGCTGTGCATAGGGCAAGCTGCTCCATGGCAGGTCTGGGAGGACAGGAAAGTGGTCCTAAATCAGGGGATGCATTCACATCCCAGTGCTCTGCAGTGTCTGCTTTTGGCACTAAGAGTGTTAGGTTTCTTGATAGCCCAAGGTCAGGATTGATCCATTCGTCAACCAAGATTCTGCCTTGCTCCAGCTGTGTTTTGCCCCTTGGGAAATAAAGGCAAACCCTGGGCTATGCCAATCCCATCCCTTTTTCTAGGGATTTCATCTAGTTGAGCAAAATCTGGGTTTGAAATGCAACTGGAAGCTCATCTATCCCACCCTTTGCATCCTACAGGCTACCCTCGCTACCTGGTTGTAGGAGACCATCAGTCTGGAGAGCATCACTTGAAAATCCTGAGGGCTGATCTCCAGGATGATGCTGTCTATGAGTGCCAGGCCATCCAAGCGGCCATCCGATCCCGACCGGCCCGGCTGACCGTCCTCGGTAAGTCTGCTGTTCCCATCACTCACAGCTTTATTCTGGGCTTCCTGTCCTCACACTGCAAGGTGTTTTGTTGCTGAGTCAGGACAGCTGGAGAAGAGCCCGTGGTGAGAGCAATGTGCTGTGATCCCAAATGTGACAGCAGAGAGAGCAGGGCTGTTGTGGAAGGTGTAACGTAGGCATGGTGTTTAGTATTTCAGCTATACAAATACAGGGACACTCACACACGTTCAAGGGTATCAGTGGTGTAGCCCAGTACTAGTGCCCAGTCCCTACCCCCAAACTCCCTCGGATGCACCCTCTCCCCTCCCTGGCCTGCTAACATTGATGGTTTCCATTTGACTCATCCTTCTGCTCAATGAAGCAGCAGCTCCAAGTCCCAGCATGGCCCCGTATGGGAACAAAGCTCCCGTCAGCCCCTACAAGCTGTGCCTCCTCCTTCTGCTGAGAAGTCAGGAGACGTTGTTGGAGCCAGACAAAAGAAATAATGTTATTTAATTAGAGCTAAAGATTTCAAAACTAATTTAGTCCCAGGGAGCACAGGCGTACGTCAGCGCTCTGAGTGTTGATTGAGCAGAGAGATGCTTTTGTGGATCAAAAGGAAATCGTTATTATCTTTGGGGTTATGGAATGTGTTGAATAGATGGTAGTTAATGTTTATGTGCGTATACATGGTAGCTGCTAATTGGTACATTTACCTAAGATGTTCAGCAACTTATGTTTGCAGCATGTTTTCCTTTTAGGAAAATTAAAGTTGGAGCATATTTAGAGTAAACCCAATCAATGAGAGGATGGGGCTCTGCAGCCTGCTGGTTCCTATTGCTCCTGCTGGATGTGTGACTGCAGATGTTATGGGGAAACTTAGGGCTGGTCGGGGGGGAAGGAAGGGGACACAAGGTGGGGAGATGCTTCCATCCATTGCCCACTGCTGGGAGCTGGCACTGTCTCCCACTGTTCGGCTGCTGTAGCCATGGGCAGTATATGTGTGCGGTGCACTGCTGGGCCGTTTCACCCCATCCTCCTCTGACACATCCAGGCTGTATCCTCTGGAGCATACTTTGCTCACCTGGCTTTCCGCATGGGTTGGTGCTGCTTTGTCCATTCTTGCCAGCTTTTCCACTTCCTTGCTATCAAGAAATCCCCTAATGCCTCAGAATTCAGATTCCAACTGCTGTCATTCATGTCTGACAACAGCTCTATGGGGCTGCTGCCTCCTACTCCCCTGCTCGGATGCAGAGCTACACCATATTTTAATTAAATATTTAAGGTTCTGTCACATTGTTTTCAAGTCTACATGGTTAAATGTAGTGGAACGGATCATTCCATAGCCTTGGAAGTCCAAGCACTCAAACAGATGAGCCTATTGGTGTCATCAGCATTGGAAGAAGTCTTGTATCTGTGGGATCTCAGGGATAGGCACTGCTTGGGAACCCAGCCAACCCATCCTGAAGCTGAAGGAGCCCCTTTCTGCATCCTCCCATCACCCCACGATGATTCCAGGGCACTGACATTCCTGGGGACATCTGTCCTACAAGGAAGGCAGTGTAGGGACGGGTGGTAGGATGGGGTTTGGGAGATACAGAGATACAGTCATCTGCCCTTGGAAAGGATAAGGGGACTCAGAGCAGCTTGGAAGATGCACTGTGTGCTCCCCAGACCACGTGCTGGGAGGGCGGGGGCTGTTGGGTTGATTTCAAAAGCTGCAGGAGGTCTATTTGCTACCTGGTACGTCTTTAATGGCAGGGTTTCTTAATTTATGATCTCTTTAACCAAGCTGGGGGTATTAATTAAATAAAGTAAGAGCCTGATTAGGACTTGGAGAAATTTAAAAATAAAATCAGACAGCAATCGAGCGAAATTGCAAAGCAAACACTTCGGCTGTAACCACCGGAGAGTTCCCTCCGGTCTTCCATCAAAGCTGGGAGCAGGGAGGGCAAATACAAGAGATTATATAGCCAACAGATGTGTGTTGTTAAAATATGCATCTGCCAGCCGTGTAGCTGGAGGAGCCGCAGGGATGGCTTGTGGAGCCTTCTGCACCCGGGGGACCGTGAAGGAACCGGCGGCCCCGCCAGCCGAGCTGGGATTTGCAGGCACGTTAATTAGTGTTGAGTTCCCAGCTCTTGGATGCAACCAAGCGAGGAGAAGCTGGGAAGAGAGGGAGGAAAAGGGGGGCACGGGGTGAGCCCCGGCAGCAGGAGGGCGAGAAAAGGAACCAGGAACCAGAATGTGGGAATTTGAAGGCTCCAGGTGGTGAAATGTAGGAATTCAATGGCTTTGTGGCTCTGTGTACCACCATGGGGAAAGGGCAAGGCATTGCAGCCTGGTGGTGGCCATAAGTGGGGGACCACAGGGCTGTGAGGATGGGTGCAGCAGTCAGCTGATAGCAGTCAATTCATACGTCACCTTCCACTGCCTCAATTCTCCACATCCATGGCTCCTTCCAGCCTTAATTCTGCCTTTGTGTGCATCCCATTAGAAATGAAGCTTTCTTAAATCAACATGAATTATTGAACAGTACAGATTAAGTTAATTTGAAGTGAGAGCTCCTGCCTTAGAAGATGGCACAAGGCAGGGGTGGGAACATGGGAAGGTCTCCTCGATGCCACACGGTTCCCATTCAGCCACAACCCTTTTCCTCTTCTTCTTTCAGCTTCTTATTTTATTGAAATGTTTCCTTCCATCCCAGCCTCAACAGCTCCCCCCCCCCTTTAGAGCAGAGTGAGCTGTTTCTATTACCAGAATGATCACTGGCAGCTCGCGACATCTGCATTTCCCAGCTTTCCTGCTCTTTAGCAGAGTTTGATCAGAAAATGAAGAGGTTATGGCCCAGGAAAGGCCATTTTTCCATCTTAGTTTGTAATGCCAGGCTGCAGTGAGAAACTGGAACAGGGGCTGTTTCAAAGCGTGAACCAGTCCAACCTGGAACTATCTCAACTCTTTTCCTGTGCTTTTTAACAGAATTAAATTCTTTGAATGCAAAATTCAGGCTGAACCAGCATGTAGAGTCAGAATGTCAATGTGGAACAGAAAAAAAGAAGGGATAGAAACGCAATCGTTTTCTTCCTGATAGCCTGAAAAGCCTTGAAACAGTTTCTGTCTTCATGAAGCTGCCTTCTCTGCTGGGAATTTTTTCAGTGGCAAAACAGTAACCGGGTCTGCTGAGAATGAAACAGCAACATCAAACAATCGAGCGCAAATCCCAAATAACTTAAATGTTTGATGCTGTGTCTGAGCAGCTTAAGTTTACAGCGCTCAGAGCCGGCTCAGAGCCTGCAATGGGGGAGGGGGGTGTCCTGAGGGTGAGGTGGGTGCTGAGCTCCCTGGTGCAGGAGGATGGGGGGCAGCCCCGTGAGCGCTGCTTTCTTGCCTTGGAAGGGCATCCTAGGGATAACATCAGCTGGTTTTGCCCATCTCACAGCATTGTGGTGTTGGGTTCATGCTATGTGGGCACAACTCCTTTGTTACCATGGTTTAATGTCTTATTGATCACACTCTTGACACATGTAGGGGACTGTAAACAGGGCTTGATTTCCTCGTAAAGCTGTATCTGCCCTTCTCCTGCCTTCTTCTCACTGATGTAAAGATGGGGTAGCTCAGGGCTTTTGTAAGCACAAGCCTGGAGTGATTATTTCACGGTATTTTATGGACAAACCTGCAGAATTCAGGCTTCTTCCAAGCCCCATACCCTGGGGTTAGGCGAGTCTGTCTTGTGCTGTAGGTAAATTAATGGATAGCCCTGGGGACACAGAGCCAGGTTGGATGCTGAAGGGAGAATTGGGCACCTGGCAGCTCATCTCTTCTCTCTGGACTCTGTCCCTTGGTCTTCCAGCAATGCCACCTCCCATCAAACTTCACCTTGCCTCTGTCCTCAGCACTCCTACCCGCGTGCTGAAGAGTGAGCAGCCAGTAAATGGGAGGCGACGCATTTAGGAATGATTAATGTCAGGATTCTTGCACTTAGCTGTGATTTCTTGTCTCGATGCAGGGAGGGCCTGACCTGTACATTTAGCAAGCACGGAACATTCAGCTCTGCCATGGAGAGTCTTGTGCTCTGTACCGAGCTGATGGATGCCATGCTCATAGAGCTTGTGGAAAGCCCTCTTTGCTTTGCACACCCACACATCTCTCCCTATTCCCAATCACAAAATCCCCCCATCTGTACCCTGCTCACGCTCCCCTGCATCTGCATCACACACGTCTCCTGCATCGCTCCCCACACTGCACAGGCTGCAGTGCTGTGGGGTTGGGCATCACATGCAGGTTGTTAGTGACCTGACACCAGCACTGCTGCTGTCCCCTTGGCAGCTGGCAGAGAGCAATGAGCCCCTCGGAGCGTGACATCCCTGCAACAACAGCCCCCGCTTCCCCATCGATCCCCCCAGATGAAAAATGAGCCCGAGGCTCTGCAAGGGCAGGGATAGCTGGGAAGCAAGAGAGGTTGTGGGAGAGGCTGCAGGAAAGCATCAGGTGCTCCTGCTGCCCACCAGCTCCAGGGCTGAATGTCAGTTTCCGTACCCCCCAAGGCCAGGACAGGGATTGCCTGGGGCTGAACTTCACATCTAATTAATCATCTTGTGATTCACCCATTGGTGTCTTTTGTGATTGATGGGAAATAGCCTCACCCCAGGGAAATCCATCTCATGCTATGGCAGATGTTGGACAAATGGTCCTCTAGCATTTGGCATTAAGGATGCTCAGGTTATTGGCTGATGTCTCCCATCCATCTGGAATGGGTGAAAGCACCCCAAGACCCAGCCTTTGCCCCACACTGCCTCACCATGATGTCCAGACTCTGCTGGCTCTCCATAGCCACAGCTGCCATGAGATGAGGACTCTGCTCATTCCCCAGGCTGAGGTTTGCAATATGGGACAAGGATGGGGTGCAGAGCTTAGCACAGATGCTGCTCTCAACCCTGAGCTCAGCGGGTGAGGTGGGGGAGTCATGGCAAATCATGGATTTAACACCTCTGATGAATCTCCATTGCAGCATGAAATGAGAAAGGAAAAGGTAGCTAAATGGAAGATCTCCCCTGGGCAGCAGGAGGCTGAAGCTCCGGAGTGCTGGGGAACACAAAAAAATACACAAGGAAAAGAAAAACAGGAGCCAGGGAAATCTTGTTTCCTTTAACTAAATACTGCAGAACCCTGGTAGGTTGGGAGGGACCTGGGCTCAGGCCTATGGATATCAATCAGAACTCTGCATCTCCATCTCTTCTGCTTATTATGACCAGGGGAGATGAAATTCCACAAGTCCCTCTGAACTTTGTTGCTCTGTCATTGTACCACAGAGGCTGATATCAGCCATCTCCTTTTGGGAAGTGTCAGTGGAGCTGAATGACCTTGAGTGAATCCTTCAGGCTTGGATCCTGCAGAAAGGAAGAAAGTAGAAGCTGCAGGCAGCCTGGGGCTGCAAGCACTGGTTGCAGTATGGCCAACATCCAAAAGAAAGCAGTTCCATGCATTCAGTTTTCTGGGGCTGGGCAGAAATGCTGCTGAGCTGTGATTTTGGCCACAGGTATCTGTATTCTTTTAGTCATAAATCATGCAGCCCTGCTGCATGGGGATGCTTTCAGGTGCTCACCCCCAGCCGTGCTGCAGGACACTGCTCACAGAGGGTTCAAATAGCGCAGGAGCACCCGCGCAGCCCCGGCAGCTGCTTCTTATTCAGGTTGTTGCTAGGGGAGCCTGCGCAACTTCCTCGTGGTGGGCGAGAAGTGACTTTCAAGTCAAGAGGCAGCATGCAAAATTGCAGAGGGAAAATAAAGCCTTTTATGACAGCACGTTTAATTGCTAACAAAGGCAAAAAATCGCCCCTCTCACGTTTTGTTCAGCGGCTCCAGCCCAGACAGCAGCTGCCCCGCACGCCTCCAATTCCAACTGGTGGGCTGAAAAGATGCAGAAGGTATTTAATGATAATGATAATGATTTACATTTATATAGTGCCTTGCATCCATTGGGATCACAAAGTGCTTTATGTATCTATGGATAGATATATACCGGAGAAGAAGCGCTGCATCCATCCCCAAATCACAGCTGCTTCCACCGCTTTGGGGCGGGCTGTGCTCTCCTCCCACTTGCTGTGGCACTTGGGGTGCCACGCGGTAATTCTGCAATAAAACCAGGTGATAAAACCACTTTAAGAACAACAATGTCATAAAAAGGAGAACCCTGGCTGTCATAAAGCTGCACACAGCAGAACAGGAGGGGAGAAGGTTATAAATAGGGATCGTCGTTGGCATGAAAGCAGCTTGGGAGGAGGGAAGTCTGAGAGCTGTGCGGGTCCGGGGGCTCCTCCAGCAGAGCAGGTTCCTTTTGAGGCTGTGGTGGTTGGGCTCCATGACCTAAGAGGCCTTTTCCAACCCGCTCCCAGCAGCCTGCCCCTCTCAGTGTCGTTTTGGGCTGGCTCTGAGCACTTTCAGTGCATTCCCCACCACTGTGTTCCCTTCCAAGCACCATTCTCAGCAGCGCCGCGCAGCTTCCCAAGCGCTCAGCTCCAGGTTGGCGGCTGGTGAAGGCAGCATTATCAGCCCAGGAGGGCACAGCTCCTCCTCCTTATCCACACTCGCATCTTATCTAAACTGGTTCAGGTGGCAGAGCCAAGAGAGGGAAACAATTAAGCAAAAGACAGCTGAAACGCCGACGTTATTTCTTAAACGGCCCAAACCTTTTACCTCAAGTGTTTGTTTTTCATTTACTTTTTTTGTTACGGTGACACATTACAGGGGAGAAATGGGCTTCTCCACATTATCTCACCCATCCACACACACCGAACCCCCCTTCTCCTCCTCCCCACCAAAATATAAATCTATTTTAACTGGTCCTGTTGGCAAGACGGAGAAATAATTAAGGCGAAGGTGGCTGAAATGTTGATGTTATTACTGTAATGCAGCCGCCTGTTTAGGTTCTGTGCCGATGAAATGCAACCAGGGGAAAATCAGTTTTAAAGATTGCCTCCCCGAGATGCAAATTGAGGAGCAGAAACCATGTAGTCAGGAAGAAATGGTCTCAAACCAGGAAACATTTCAAAGTCGGTGAGTCTCTTAGGGGCTTTTAAGACCACAATTTACCTTTTGACTGCATTCTATTTTCTCTGAAATCCTTTATTTCCCTCTTATTTATTGACTGGAGAGACAGCACAAAAACGAGAAAGTGATTCTCCAGCCGCTGGTCTTAAAAATCCATAGAAGAAAATTATTCTCCAGGGGGCATTTTTTTCGGTGTTGTTGGGCGCTCGCTCGCTCGCTTGATTTTCTTTTAGCACTCTCTGTGAACCGGCGCTTAATTGAATCACTTTGCACAGAGCTGGGAAGCCGTCGGGGTCGGTGCTGTGAGAGACAAGGGATTGTGGTGGGAGGAATGGGAGCCCAGCAGCACCCAACCACGGTGCCACGGGATCTCATCTCCCACAGGTCGGGAGCTGGAGGCTGGGGGCAGCTCTGCTGCAGGGGGAGCAGCTCCTGGCCAGCATCCCCACACCCAGCACTTGGATTAGAACCCAGCTCCTGGGTGAGCATCCCTCAGAGATTAACATCCCTCCTGGATTAGCATCTTTTGCCTTGATGAGCATCTCTCCGTGATTAGCATCCCCCCATGCCCACCCCACTATTTGGGCATCCTCCTCCTGGATGAGTACCCTACTCTTAGATCAGCATCCTTCTCTTCAATCCACATCCCTTCAACATCCCTCTCTTGGGTTAATACCCTTCTCCTGGAAGTCCTTTCCCAATCCTGGTGCGTTCCCAGGTGCTCATCTTCAACTCTTCCCATTCTGCTCCTCTTCCCCAGCTCCCAAAGCATCTCCAACTCCAGCAGAGTGCCCCCGAGGATGCACCCCCAGCACCTTGGTCTCTGTGCTCACAGCACCATCTCCTGTCTCAGCTGCCTGCACTGCATTTCCAGCTCTCTTCTTTGCACACTGGTATCCTGTGCTCAGGGTGAGGCTGTGGGTCCAGAACCCAGCACTGCTCCTCGAGCTCTGCAGCACTGCTGGGAGAACTGGGGCATATTTAACTAAAAGCCATTTCTAGCAGAGGTTTGTTATAATTACTAATTAGATCTGGTTATAATTATCTCTCTCTGCAATCCCATACCTGCCACAGAACAGCTCCGCTTCCTCCTAACAATTAGCAGTGAAACTCTTTTATGATGCGCTGGGTGATTACATTGCAATTGCCGTGCTGACTTATTAAAGAAGGGCTGATATTTACAGAAGAACAAATTAGGCTAAAATTAACTAGAGTAAATGAAGAATTCTGGCTTTCTCATCTGCTTCCCTTTCTTTCCTGCCTCTGGGCTCACTCCTGATGCTCTCAGTACAGAATTGAAGCCCAGCGCAGCAGAGATCCCCTCCTTGGCTGTCTCTCTGCCTACCTGTGCGTTCATTCAGTGCAATGAACAGTTAAACACAGCACTAGAAATGAGCCCAGGGCAGAGGCAGCAGCATCCCCAGAGATGGATGGATCGGTGTCAACAGAAATAGCATTGCATCCTCTGACGGGGTCATTTCTGCTCAGACCATTGGGGTCTGAAGGGTCATAGGGGTTTAGGGGAGGTGCTGCCTTCCAGCCCATGGCATTTCAGGGGTCTTAGAGAGAGGAAGAATATCTCAAAGCAAATGAATGAGTTTGGTACAGTGGGGATGTGCTCAAAGAAGAGAAGCCAGGGGGGGATCCCCTTCCAGCTGAGCTTTGAAAACTTGGGTGACTGGTCTTAAAGAGGGGTTCGTGCAGGGACAGGTGACCTCAGGACATGTTGCATGGGGGAGGGCAGACAAGGGCATCCCAGGGCTGCACCTGTGGGACCGAACCTCTCTGTACTGCATACACAGAGCTGTGTGGCCGCTGATAACCAGCTTCAGAGGGCCGAGACGTGTCAGCACTGGGAACATTGTGATTGATCGCGGCAGGGCTGTGCTGGCTTCCTTCAGAACATCTGGCCCTGGCCAGTCTCAGAGATAAGGCAGTGCTGTGCATTGATCAACCCCATCCAATGCGTCCCGGCTTCATCCGTAACGATTTGCTGTGCCCTTTATTGCTTTGCGTGGCTGAAGGACGGAGCGCTGCGCTGAGGTGCAGCCTTGGCTCTGTGGCTAATTCATGACAAAGCTGAACTCAGTCACTGATGGGGGATTTGGGGGTATGGAGCTGGGGACAGAGGGCCGTGCTCTGGGTGTGTCCCATCATCAAGGTGTGTCCTTCCAGATGGGGACACCCAGTTCCCATCTCAGCACAGCAGTGTGGATGCTGTGAGGTTGTGCATCCATGTGGCTGAGCCTCAGTTTCCCCTCACTGTGCACCCACATTGCACTGTGCTCAATGGGAACTGCTCCGTCAGCTCTGATGGATTTGCTGGCTTGGTGTTTTCTTTTCAGCTGGAAGAGGAAATGTGGAGTTTGTTGCTCTTTGTGCCGAGAATCTTTCAAGCAGGCGATCAATAGCCGGGCAGCCACCTGTGTGCTTTGTCAGAGCTCGGAGGGGCTGCGAAAACTTCTGCTTTTTCCTCATAGAAAAGGTTTTTTCAGTAGAATACAAATGCTCGCTTATCCCGTGTCAGATCCGCTTGTGTTTCCTCTGACAGCCCTTGCAGCCAGAAATTGGGTTTAATCCCAATGGGGGTGGAAAAGCCCAATATTTAAACACTGTTCATTTGCTGGATGGGAACTGAGATCTTTAATGGGGGGGGAACATTGTAGGAAATCTTAGCGTGGAGGTTTGCGATGTGAGGAGGGTCCGTGCACTGCAGACAGGTGGAGCCAGCAGGAGGGATGTGGGAGGCACAGAGCTGCCCCCCTCCTGTACCTCTGTCCCCTGTGTGGGATGGAGGGGCTGTGTGGCTGCTGAGCCCACCCACACTCTCGCTGCCTCCAACACTCACCAAGCAAATAGGACCGAGGGAGAGATGCACTATTTAAACTTTCATCACTATTTTTCTCCCTTGCTCCCCTTGTTTCTTTTGATTTATTTTTCAGCGTGTTTTCCCCAGGCTGCACTGCCTGCATCTTTTTCCTCTCCTCCTTCCCTCTGCCAGGCAGCTTCCAGAGAGAGCTCTGCATTCTGCAGGCTGCCCGCAGCCCCATCCTATTGCCAGCCTTCCCAAAGTGCAGCAGGGGCTGGGAAAGCTCTGGACTGTGGGCACTCAGATACTGAGCAGCTCACAGGCAGATGCAGGATGCAAAGGGAAATCTGACTGACCCCATCTGCAGACTCAGCGCTGTCCCCCTGCTGTCAGGTCTCTTTTTTCCTTACCTGCCAGGCTCCTCTGCAAAGGAATTGCAATGCTAGCTCCATTTTTCTGTCTACGTCCAACTGTTCCTTCTTATTCCCTTCTCCCAGCCTTCCCCAGCCCACAACCAGATAGACTCTCTCCCATCCTCATTTTATTTGGTAGAATGAAGGCAACCTCATTTGCTCCCACCTGGCAGGGAAGCAGCTCAGGTCATCTCTTGCTCCATCCCTGTTTTGAAGGAGGATGCATCCTCCCAGGAGACTGCAGGTCACACCCTGCTCTTTGCAGGCTGTCAGCCTGGTCCTGGAGCATGAGGTTGGACCTGCAAGGGTTTGCTTTGCAGAATGCTCCAGCCAGCAAGCAGCTGCATGCAGATCAGGACAGTGCCCACGTACACTCACTCTGAGCAAGTGTAGCATGATGCCCTCATAAGCTTGACTTGTCTACAAGAGGCAAACATGCCTCCTTGACAAGCCTGCAGTGCACTTCTGAATACACAAACACTTCTCTGTGCCAGAGCAAAGCCTCCGAGTCCCTCTGGCTGCCACTGAGGGCAGGGAGGGTCCTGGGGGTGGCACCCAGCAGCGGGCTGGGATGCTCATTGGGTGCTCAGCCCCTCTGCTTTGGGGCTAGCAAACAACTGTTTTGTGATCACTGCAGGCATCTGTTTCTGGCCTCCTGCAGAGCCCTGCACACCACCTGCCCCTCCTCAAAGATGAGCAGCACAGCAGCAGCCCTTCCCCAGGGAGGTGTTGGGCTCAATGGGGGCACACATCTCATAGCAGCTCTATATTCCTTCCAACACGTCGCACACAGTGCTCCTCGGGGGCCACTCAGCAGCTGCTGCTCCATCCCAGCACCAGGTGCCGTCCCCACCGGGAGCACTTTGGGTGGGATGCTGGCACTGCCTGCAGGAGGCTTTGTGCACCCTGGCCCAGCAGCCAGGAGATGCTGGCAGCCACACAAAAAGGCAGTCAGCATTAATTAGGAAGCAGTGCTGGCGGCTGGAGGGGCTTTTGCTTTCCCTACTTGCAGGAGGAGATTCCTGCCCACAGGATCTTGTTATCTCAATAAATATTGAGGGCAATTGAGGCTCCGTCTGCCTGCTGCAGAGCTGTCCAGCTGCCCAATGGCCAGCAGCATGCAGACATGAATGCTCATTCTTGGTCAGAGCAGTGCTAGCCTTGGGTACCAGCTCGGTGCCATTGGTTAATGACACAGGTAAAGCCTGCAGGCAGAGCTGCGAACAGGAAGGCCTGTAACTCACCACCTGGTGGAAGTGCTGTGCTTTGACAGAAAACCGTGGATTTGATGATGGGAAACTTGGCATGTTTTCTTCTGCAAGTTTTGCTTATGGTCAGAAAAAGAGCAGATCTCCAGCTTGAGGCTCAGGAGCTCTGCAGAAGGTTCCTTTGGAGAGACCCCCCCCTCCATGCATCTTGCCCAGCTCTGCCCATGGGGTGCAGTGATGGCCACAGCCATGCTCTGCTCATCCATCCCTGTTCTTATTCCTTGTAGATGTTCCAGTCATGTGCAGGTTAACTCCCTGCTCTTTGCTGTCAGGATTAAGAAGCCCACAACCCCAAACAGCTCTTCCTATTTATATCCCTGCATTAATCAGGAAGGCTAGCATTTCTACCTCTACGTGATTAAAAATTAGGAGACCAGATTCCGTACTGGTGTCTTATAATAACAACAATCCTGGGAGCACGGGATGAATAATGGATCATGGCTCTGCGCTGCCGGCTCCTTGCTTCCCTTTATTCCTTCCCCTCTTCATCTTCTGATCTTCTCCCATCTCCAGCCTGGGGAAGGTGCGCATCCCCCTTCACTTTACAGGAGTTAGGGCTGCTGGGAGACATCACTGATTGCAGCCCCTCTCCTCCCATGCTTAGAGAGCCTGGAAACCATGGATAATGCATAGCCATGTGGGTACCTGGGGATGAGAACCACTTGGGACTGTGATGTCCCACGAGCTCTATCAGCAGCGTTATGCTGGCACTGCAGGAGGATGCTCTGGGCTGGGGGGAGCAGCCACTGGCAGGACATCAGCCAGGAACATTCAGCATCCCTATGAGAGTCCCTTCATTTCATTCTGAAAGGCTCTTCAGTGCAAGGCTCGAGGGCTGGGCTTCTTCCTTCTGCACAAGATGAGTTTCCAATATTTCACAAGCTGAGGTCAAATTCAATTAATAGCTTCAGTGAGGGGGAAAAGAGCGACTGGAAAACATGCTGGGGTTATGGTGGGTATTTTTTGACAGTGTTATAAATGCATTCAGTGGAATGGCTGCTTTTGATGAAGTGAAAGCACTTCCTTAGTAGTTAAACAGCATCAGAACGAAGCACAGCTTCCACATCCTCCTGTTCTGGGGACTGATGCAGTTTGACTAACCCCAAAAACACAGATTTTCACCTTTTTCACTCTTGTTGCCTGAGAAATACACATTCAGGATCCATGTGGAAAAGCTTTTTTCCCTACAGTTCTTGGGTTCCACCCGTTGAGCCAAAAAATCCCATTACTCACCACGTTTGGCAGACGCCCGTGTGAGCAGCCTGGTGTGCAGGCAGCACATCTGCTCACTGCAAGCCCTGTGCTGAGGTGGGCGATCACCTCTGGGTTATCAGAGAGCATAATCCATGCTCTCTGACACCATGCCCTCCCTTATCTCCTTCTTCCCCAGCTGATATAGAGATGCTTTTGGCTGTGGTAGCAGCAGAGCTGGGTCCTGTGATGAGGATACAGCTCACACAGGCTGTCAGACTGTGGCTGTTTCAAAGGCATGTTGAGATCTTAAATATCTCCTCGCCGCCCCCAGCAACGCCTGCTTTAAGGGCTGGAGATGCTTGAAAGACTTGGCAGTGGTGAGCCTGAGCGAGAGGAATTTCACAGCCTTTTGTGCAGCCAGAGGGTGGCACAGAGGATAAAGTGAAAGCAAAAGGAGGATCAAAGCTGCACAAGCATGTTCAGCACTATTCTGCCCCACCATGATGAAGGCTGCCAGGGGAGCCCTGCTTGGGGCACTGCTGATGCCCACAGTAAGTGGGGGCAAAGCTTTTACTTGAGAGCATCCCATGGGGATGACGTGATGTCCCCATCACAGCCACTGACACAGTGTGAGCTCCCAGCCCTGGCAGCAGGTTTGTTTAATGCTGGCATGTCGTCACCTCCTTCACTCCTTGCCTTGCAGTTCCTCCAGATGATCCTGTCATTATGGGGGGACCCATCATCAGCCTGAGAGCAGGGGACCCCCTCAACCTGACCTGCCATGCAGACAACGCCAAGCCAGCAGCCTCCATCATCTGGATGCGGAAAGGAGAAGTTGTCAATGGAGCCACCTACTCCAAGGTGAGGCAGGGAGTGCTAGGGACACACTGTGCTCCTCCCTTGCTTCAGGAAGGGTCTTGGGGTCCTCCATGCAGCCCCAAAGCCGTCGGAGCAGCACCTTCAGCTCCGCAGCCCATGTCATTTCATGCAGCATCCCCAGTGGGATGAAGATGCACCACCAGCTGGTGCTGAGCTGGGCTCTGCCCAGAATCAAGCTGGCTTTCTGCACCCTCACTTCGCTTATACATCACCTGGAAGGCCCGCTTCTCCCCCCCTGCATCCTATCTGGGTGTTGTGTTTGTATTGCTCAAGGAGCAAAGCCAGCACTGACCTTGGCTGCAGCAGAAGCTTTGAAACAGAAGGGTTTTTTCCCAGTGACATATGTCCCCGCCTCCAGCTGCAGTTTTCTATGAAAAATTGTCAGGGTTGTTGGCATTTTTTAATTTAAACGGAAAGCCTTTATTGGGTCATAAAGGAAAACATCAAAGAGCAATCAGCAGCCGACTCGGAATGGGTGCCCACATGTTCTCCTGTTTATCAAAGCCCGACGCCTGGTAAGTGCTGAGGATTCAGGAACACTTGACATTTCTAATGAAAATTTCCAAAGCACAAAATGCAAGGCACAAAATGGGTCAGTTTGCAGCCATTTGTAATGCAGGCAACTTCAAAGTTCAGAGTGGAACACATTCCTCTTGAGCTCCTGATGATCCTTTTAATAAACATTTCTCCCCACCGCCACCATTCAGGCTCCGTGCCACCTCTTTACATCTCTGTGTCCCTTCACAGACCCTTCTCCGTGATGGCAAGAGGGAGAGCATCATGAGCACCCTTTTCATCGCCCCTTCAGACATTGAGAATGGGGAGAACATCGTCTGCCGCGCCACCAACAAAGCCATCCCCAGCGGGAAGGAGACCTCGGTCACTATTGACATCCAGCGTGAGTAGCAGCCAGTCCCTGCCACCCAGCCTCCATCACAGGGATGGGGATGGAGATTTCCTATCACTGATGCAGAGGGGTCATAGGATCATCGCAGAATGGCTTGGGTTGGACATGACCCTTCTCCAGCCCGGTTCCATTCACACACACAATTCCTCCAGCTGTATTTACCAACAATTTGCAAATGCAGGGTGCTCAATATTAGCATGCCAGCTGCTTTCCAGAGTCCAATTAAAACTGCCTGAACAAACTCAAGCACAGCAGAAAATTCACCATTTAAGATTTCCAGCTTTTTGCTGCCGGAAGATGAGCAGGCTCTTGGGTCGCTGTGTAGCACGTCCTGACAGATAAAATGAGATAATAGCACGGGTTATTTCACAGCCTGCAAACAGTGACAATGGCTGGAGATGCACGTGCATCCTCACAAACAACACAGAGCTGGAGACACCGTTACACCATGCGGTGCAGTGCAGAGATATGAGCTGCATCCCTGAGCATGATGGGGTCTGCTGTAGAGTGAAGGACCCAATAAGGAACAGCAAGCCATTAAATACTGTGTGCTGTGAAAGTCATAGTAATAATATCCTATCCAGCTATTAAAAGTATGTCGTTGTTAATGGGGTCTAACAAGGAGATCAATTTCCCAGGGCTGGATGGGTGATGGAGGGGTAGGAAAACACCGGGATGGATTAAGTCCTACGTGGGCTCTGCCAGTCTTAGCCTGGGCAGCTGGGAAAGAGCTGAGTCATAAACAGCTTCACCTTCCAAAGAAATAGAAAAGAGAGAAAGGAACCAAAAGGGGGGGAAAAAGCGAGAGTCTGTAATGGGAACACTAAGCAACTCCAGCTGGAACATCTGTTCAATGTGATTTCTGTTCCACCAGCCACATCAAAGTCAGCCTCCTGTGAGTTATGCACCGAACATCACAAGTGGGATTAAAATCGTGTTTAATAGTTTGATATGCCATAAACTATTTATACTGCCAGAGCCCAGTGGCTCTATGGAAACTCACATCCAGCGTGCTGGGATGGGAGGAGCCGGGTTATTGCTTATCCAAAGCCATTTGCTCCAAGCCTCTGCACATGTGTGTAGTTCCTCATTTTTCCACCTTGGTTTCATGGCTGGGATGCGAGCTCTCCCTGGCTCTGACCCCATTGCACACGTGAATTGCGAGACATCGGGCAGGGCTTATAACTGTAACCGAGTGGAATTACATCCTGATGAGTGACGATTTCTTTCCCCTAAAATACCCCCAAACACTCTCACTCGCACGGACGCTCATCGCGGCACCTCGTGGGAAGCCGGGCGGCCTCGCTGTGCTGCTGGAGAGCCCAATCCCATTTGCGAAAGGGAAGATCAAAGAGTTTAATTCATTTCCTTTGCTCCTTCTCCTTTTTAATCTACGTTTTTTATTATTGTTTGGAGTGCGAGGGGGGAGCCGGGCTCATTTTAATACAAAGAGGCTCCTCTGTAAATCGTAGGCACAGCCACTAAACCATCAAACAATGGGGAAGCTACTAAAGAGAAGTGTGATTCATACTTAACAAAGGAAGGTGATTAGCTGTTGTTGTATAACAATGGGGAAGTGTCAGGATGCCTGCAAATGAATTAGGAGCACGCTATATATCTCTGGGCTGTTATGTTAGTGAAGCTCATTTATATTCCCAACTGCGCCCATCTTTATTGTCATTTGAATTGCACATTTTAAAATGAGATTAGGGTAAATTGAAAATACCTATAATTTCCCGTCATAATTTCCCATCAAAAAGGCAGGTGGTTCTGCTGGCAACAACCCAGGGCTCCGGCTGGGTAAATTACCTTGGGGTCATGGGGACACAGTGCAGGGTGGTACCCAACACTGCAGGGGTGTCAATGAGGATGGGGATGGAAGGGTCAGCGAGGATGAGGACGGAGGGCAGAGCTGGCAGCCCGATGTTGTCACATGAAGTTTTTTCTTCCCTTTAATGAGCTCTAATTCTCCAAACCTCAAGATGGAGGTCCACCCCCACCCACCCACCCCCCGAGACACCAGGAGAAATTAAAACCATTCTAGATATTATTATCCATCGCAGTGCTGCACCCTTCTCTCATTTGTTTCTCATTCTTTCATCAATTCTCCTCTAAATTTTGTTTGCTGCTGAAGCACTTGGATGCTTATCTTGTAAAAGGAAAAGAGAAACAGAGCGGCAGCCGGGAGAACCGAGAGGCCTGTGACACCAATAAGGACTTGGTAGAGATGATTAGGCTGATGAAAGAGCAGAAATGCCACTTTCAAGTTAGCGGGTAGACAAAAGATCATCATTACCCAGCAAGATATTAGATGGGAGCTCTTCAAAGTGGGTTGATTTCCTTAAACGGGAATCAGAGCCTGTGCTAATGGTTTTGAAGGGAGATGCTGTGTCAAGCGGCGCGTGGCGTGGCAATGAGGAGGGAGCAGCTTGGATTGAAGCAGGGATTGGAGGCTGGTGAGGAGAGGAGAGGAGCCCCAGAGCAACAGGACAACTCCTCATGGCCCAAAGGGGTCTTATAGGTCTTGTAGCCCATTCTTCTATGCCATCAGAACTTCAGTGCTGCTTTGCCTTTTGCCTTCTATATGTGGTAGCATGAGTGATGGGCTCATCCCTGTCTCTTTGCAGACCCCCCCCTGGTGAACCTGTCTGTGGAGCCACAGCCGGTGCTGGAGGACAACACTGTCAAGTTCCACTGCTCTGCCAAGGCCAACCCCGCTGTCACACAGTACAGGTAAGGCAGCCTCACCGTCACCACGCATCGCAGCAGGCAAAACAAGGTAAAATTCAGCTGTCCAGGTTCAGTCTCCTCCCATTGTGCATCTCCAGAATGATCACTGGCAGGGTGCTATGAGAAGCAAACTGTCCTAAATCCAAAGCACAGCCCCACGGTGGCTACTAGGAAGAAAATTAACTCCATCCCAGCTGAAAGCAGGACAGAGGCCTGGCACAGAGCTGGCAGAGCCATCTGTTCAGGAATGGAACGAGCAGAATGGGCAAAAAAATCTATTATGTGAAAATTGGAAAATGCCTTTTCTTTGTGCACTCTTTTGTGGTTTGAACAATAGCACTGCAGTGCCATCAGCACGTACAGGAGCAGCCATGTGCAGCCCCAGCAGAGCTTAGCAGGGAAGTGTGGGCTGGAGCTGCACTTTGGCACTGGCAAGGCCAAAAAGGGGAGAATGAGAGGAGGAGAAACATAGACAGAAGGTGGTGCAGGAGCTCCATAGCCGGACCAAATGAGCAGTGTGGTAGGGAGTGATGAGCAGGGGGCACCATGGCCTCCCATGCAGGCTGTCCCATTGCAGAGGGAAGCAGGGCTGGCAGCCCATGTTTGTGTGGGTTTGTAGCAGCAGAGGCTCCTCTGGGGATGGGTTACCACGACCCACCTCCTGTTTGGCACGGACGCCTTAATTGGTACGATCAAGTTTGCTGGTAGGAACGATTCCTTCCGGCTGGATATCTGCTATCAGCACAACAATGCCATAATTGCATTCCTAGTTACACAGAAGAGTTATTAATTTCAGAAGTCAATTAATGTCAAAGATACAAATGGCCCTGTTTTCATATTTACCATTGGGAGGGGAAGCAGCCGGGCTATCCCTGCACCACCCACAGCCCTCCCTGTGCCTTCGGCCCCATCTCACAGCCCCATCCCTTTGCCATCCCCAGGGCTGCTGCCTGCTTTCGTGCTCTTAGTTAATGGTACATATTTTGGGTTATGTTTTCCCATAAAAGCTTGGGCTGGTTTGGGTTTCTTCAAAAAAGACGAGGAGGCATGAAAAATTCAAGCACTTTGGGCTTTTGATTTCTTAAGTTTCCCTAACATGTTAACATCACACACAGCTTTTTCCCTACCACTGTGACAAGCAAACAGGATTCAGCAGCGCGCGGCAGGGCTTCCTTCCTCCTAATGGCTCTGATTGATCGAGGGCAATTCATTTCCCTCCCCAGAGACCCCATGGTCCCCACTAGTTACATCGAGGCAGCAGAATTCTCAGCACTGATGCTCAGCACGGGATATCCCAGCTGAGAGGAGGGAGGAGGATTTAAGGCTTTAGCATCACGTTGCACTGGGATGCAGGAATCCATGGCTCAGGGGCACCCCAGGGAGAGCAGAGCAGGAAAGCCCTCTGCCATGCACCAGGAGCTGCAAGGGTGGGAAGCATGAGCCAGGATGAGCTTAGTCTGCCTTAAAAATGAACATGGAGAAGCACGCTGGGAACAGAGAGGAAGAGTGCTGGATTTTCCCCCCTGGGAAGAAGCAGGCTGATATATTTCCTATGGCTTCCCTCATCCTCAGATAGAAATATCAGATCGTGGTCGTCAGCCGGCATTTATTTTTAATACCTCCCAATATGTTTGTCGGTAAACAGCTCTGAACACAAAGGAAAATGTCTAAACGCCATAAATCCCCTTTTCTGGGCATAAATCCATAGGCAGCACCATCCATGCTGTGAATACATGAGCAAGCTGTCCTCTCGCTCTGCATTTGCATGTACAGTCGCGCGGTGCCACATCTCCTCCTGCATAGAGGTGCTGGAGGACCATAGGGGGCATCAGTAGGGGACAACTTCCACAGCCCATCCCTGGAGGTGCCCAAGGCCACAGATGGGGCTCTGGCAGTTTGGTCTGGGGGGCACAACCAGCCCCTGGCAGGGGTGGAACTGGGTGGGCTGTAAGATACCTTCCAACCCAACCTTTCTGTGTTCCTATCCTATGATCCTATGACCTCTCCCATGTGCTTCAGCATCACTGCCGGGCTGTGCACACCCAAAAGCCGTCGGGCAATTTCCTGCCTTGCTCCTGCTGCAAACCAACAGGCAGGAATGGGAAGGCAAGAGAGTAATTAGCTGTCGCCGTGGTTCTGCCACCTGTGATGGCAAATAAAATTAATGGAAAGCAACACAAGTCAGAGCGACGTGAACTGACTCCCAACCAGCCCTCCTCTTTGCTCACTTCAGATCTCTCCATTTGCCAATCTTCCCTTGGTGTTTGATGTCTGTTGTGTGTCTGTGGGGTGTTTTGTTTTTTGCTGTTATTATTTATCACTTGCGGTAAGAAAGAGAATCTTTAAGATGGCAGAAGAAAATGGGAAAGTTGAATATTGCACGAGGCAGAGTCCCTCAGCCTTTTGGGCTCCTGTGATGATGATTATTTTTGCAGCGATGGGGAGCAGCTGCAGGCAGGGCAGTAATAAATGCCTCGCTCCGGTGCATTGATACAGCGCTCTGATCCTCAGGGCTGTCAGACATCTCCATACAATGTTCCTTTTGCAGTCACAGTGAGGATGGGGCATTTTGAGCCACCCTCCTGCATGACACACCAGGCTGGGGTGCAGGGTGCAATTCCCCATCCTACAGCCAAAGGGGGACTGTGTTTGGTGTGGGCACAAGTGATCTCCCTTTGCCATCATCGAGCTGAATTTGAATGTCCAAATGGGCCGAGCTCCTCCTGCATCCCCACTGCAGGTCAGGGCTGGGCTTTCCCATTCCCCACCCCTGGGCTGGCAGCAGGGGGGGGGCAGGGAGGGAGCGATGTTTGTTTGTTTGCTCAGCGGGTTCCGCTCTGCAGAAAGGACCTTTGTGTTTGGAAAACACCGTTTTATCTTTGAATCAACAGCACGCTGTCACTCATCAAATATTAATCCGAACTCAACTGCTTTTTAAGAGCTTTTCTTTAAAGGCAGTGGGGCTTGAAGGCGCCCAGTGGGAGGCAGTGTCCTGCCTTCAGCAGGGAAAAGGAAAAGATGCGACTTGCTGTGCTTGCAAAGGGACAAGCAGGGAGATGCTGTTCTGAGGGGCTGAGTGCAGGTCTTGGTGGGGTTTGGGTAGACATTGCAGTGGTAATGCTGAGTCACAGCCTGAAGCAGTGATGGAGCACCTGGTGGGAAGGCAGGGCCAGCCCAGGGCAGCTCAGGTGCATGCAATGTACTGAGTGATGGAAGGGCTGGAGCCAGGATCCACCCCTTCCCAGCCCTCATTTAAGGGTTGGCTGTGGGGGTGAAGGGATCTTGTTGGAGATCCCTGTCTACCTGAAGCCTTCCAAAGGTAAGTTGGTTTTTTCCTTTGTTTTTGTGTCTTTGTCTTTTGCATTGAGCCACACCACCACAGCTTAGAGTTAACTGAGATGGCTCCAGCCCAGTCCTGGTGGCTTGGCACTGTTCAGCTCTGTGCACTCAGTGCATGCTGCTGAGCAGGTTGGCAAGAAGCAAAGCCAGGAGCACATCAGAATAGGGAGAGCATTACCACAGGGTGAGGAATAGAGGGGCTTCAGGAGGAAAGAATCTTGGGAAGGATTTTCTGCTGCCAGGATCACACAGTAGGAGGAGTTTTGTGGGCATGAGGAGTTATCATGTGGGTATGAGGAGTAGATCTTGCTTCAGCTCTCTCCATAGCTCCTTTAATGTACTGCACAGCATCTTTGCCCCCATGTGAAGGCCTGGATTCAGATAGCTTGGATAAGTGTCTCCTGGGAGCTGAGTGCTGCTGTCTGCTGACTTTCTGCTGCCCTGTTGGAGTCCCAGTGCAAACATCCCCCTGGTCTGACATTCTTTGGGGCTTCCTATTGCTGGGACCACACCATGATTGGTGCCATCCTTCATCTCCCCAGCTGCCTCTTAAAGGAGATCTGCAATATTAAGCTTGTATTAAATGACAGCCATGTCTCTATTACTATTTAAAAGGGGCTGTAAGGCCTCAAAATGTGCTTATGGAGCAGCCAGCAGTGTGTGAGCCCTGCATCCATCTCACCGCAGCCCCGTGCAGGAGCTGAAATGAATGCAAAGCACACAGAGGTCTGAAGTCATCAGAGCTGTAGTATTTTCCTGACTGTCTCTGTTTTCCTGCCTGGGTTTGCCTTTGTAGCTTCCTCCCAGACAGCCGGACCTTTGCTCTGAAATGAAAATGAAAGCTGGGGAAGTAACAAAAAATAAGGGGAAGTGAATTCTTCAGATCTCCTCCACGACGCGTCAGCCCCATCTGCCAACAGGGAGAGGGGAGCTGGGAAAAGACATGAACTAAAACAAAAGGCACAGAGCTCACAGCTGCTGGGATGAAGCTGCAGGTGACACCGGGAATGGTGAGGTGTGGGGATGGGGAGATTTGTCATCCCGCTCCCCGGCTTGTCAGGGTAATGGGAACACGCGTGTGGGAGACGCTCGGAGGCAGCTCAGACTAATGAGGAGAGAGTGTAATGGAGGGAGAATCTGACAGAAAGCAGCAAAAAACGGGGAGGGAGGAAAACGCTTTGTAGTGGTGAGCATCGCTTCCTGATGGAGCGGTGATTAAAGATAACCAAGGAAATGAGTGATGAAGCGGCTGGCGCGGGCTGCTGGTGCTGGAGCCTTTCAGATCGGCTTTTTGGGGTGTGGGGTGGCTTTAAACTGGAAGAGACTTAGGTGAGATGTGAGGAGGAACGTCTTTATTCAGTGGCAGTGGGGCCCTGGCAGTGCCCAGATCTGTGGAGCCCCATCCCTGCTGGTGCCTGAGGCCATGGGTAGACCCCTGGCAGCCTGAGCTGGGGTTGCACCCAGCCCATGTCAGGGGTGGGGTGATGAGCTGTGGGGTGCCTTCCAATCCAAGCATGATACTGCGGTTGTGTTCCTTGTGCTGTGGGGTTTGCCAGTGTTGGAATGAGCCTGATCCAGGGCAATTCATTTCCAGCAAGCTTTGCTCTGGGCATGAGCAGAGACCATATGGCTTTGACCATGCCAAGCTGCTGACACCACTTCTAGCCAGGAGGGTTGGGAGCAACCCAGAGCTGTGTTTTCCCCAGCCTATCAGTCACCTCTCCTTCAAGAGAGGCTCCTGGAGATGGGAAGGGGACAGGGAGTGGAGCATCACTGACGATGCTGGCCACAGCTCTGCTTTCCTTGTGAGGAGCTGGGAGCTCCTCAAGCCCAATTTAGCAGTCTTTAATCTGAGATATTCCCAACCACACTTGCCACTTCCTTCCTGCGCTCCCGCAGGGTGATGGGCTGATTTCACAGAATGAAAAGCCTTAAGCAAATCTTGTCACACAAGAAAATTGATTTTTTTCAAAACTGACTTTTACAAGATTACTGGCTCCCTCCTCCCCCCCATCTTTCTTCTCTATCGTTCCCTTCCAGTCTCACAAGGTGGCTTCAGATCTGAGAAATTAGAGATGCTGTGACTAAAGTGTAAGTGTAAAAAAGGGGAAAGGAAAGAAAAGACGCGCAGCACCTGCTGCCACGGGTGCTTGGGCAGCACCACGATGCTGCCCTCTGGCCATAACCTCAGTGCAGTGAGGGCTACTCTCACATCTCACATGGAACGTCCCCTCTGGGCATTCCTTGGTGATCCCCTGGCACATACATCGTAGCTTTCTGCTTTCTCTCCCTCAGTCCTTCCACATATTTCCTCTTTCCAAAGGGTTTCCTCCCACTGCTCCATTTGGACACATCTAAGTGTTCTTTGCTGGGATGGGAGGGGGAAAAGAGTTGCCTTGAAGTCACTTCAGACAGCTTAAAATATGCTAAGCTTTTGTGTTTCTGCTGTATAAATAATGAATCCTCTTACAGCTTCCAAGCTGGAAGAGATGTGGATTTAAGAGGTCTTCAGCTCTGTGGTTTTTTGGCTTCCATGCAAAAGATGGGGAATGTGGTGCAGTGTGGGTGCACTGGGGGTGTTCTGCTCCTCCTGGGATGGGGAAGGTGTAAGTGCTGTGGTGATGCAGTTGGCCTTGGTTGTCATTCATTAGCCTAATTCCCCAAGAAGCCTCATTAGCGATGTTATTTCTGCCCATATAGATGCAAGCAGCAGCCCAGTTCAGGGGTTGCATGGCACAGGGAGAATACCCAGTGGATGCTGGCTTCCCCACCTAGACCCACTGGAAAGGGTTTGTGTCTCATCCAGCATCAGGTCATGGAGTGACTCCTAACATGAGCTGTCCTTGGGTTTCAATTCCTCTGCAAATTCTCTATAAGCTGTTGGAAAACATATAAGCAAAGGAAGAGCACAAGCTGTTGGCTCTGTTTTTTCAGGCCATTTGTCTGTAAAGCATCAAGCAGTGCTTAATGCTCAGCTCTGCTTTGCTGTTGCAGTGTGTAATTAAGGACTTAACGGGTTTTGCTTTTGGAGTTTTCTTTTCTTGAGATGTTTCTTGCTGCTTTGTGCAGGAGTCAGCAGGTAATCGCAGCGCTCCTGTGGGTCGGGCTGTTCTATCAGCGTGCTGCCACGTTGGACTGCTTTCTGTTGGCACACAAAGCTCAGATGAGCAATGTTGTTACCGGGTTGCTCTAAGGAGATTCAAGAGGCCTCAGGATCAGTGACTGGAGAATGAGTTTGTGGGTGGATGGACAGAAAATAGAGGATTTTTACAGCAAAAAAGATGAGCAAAATGGTAAATCTGCAGTTCTGTTCTACTTCACCCATGCGCTGCTTGTATTTTTTGCATGAGTAGAAGGTCAGTGTACTGGGTTAGAATCATAGAATCATTAGGGTGGCAAAGACCTCCAAGGTCATCCAGCTGCACCATCAGCACAGCAGTGAACACAACAGGGCAGCACAGCAACTTCTGCCCATCTCCAGCACACTGAGCACTCTGCAGAACTGAGCCCAGCCCCCTGCCCATCCCCAGGGGGGCTTTGGGGTGCTCTGAGTGCCCCACATTGATTTTGTGTTGTTTTTTTTCCCCCACTGACAGTGAGGAGGAGCCTGCCCCATACGTGGCAGACAGTCTGATGAGCAGCAATCAGGCTCGTTGCTGGCTGAGCAGGAGGGGGAATGGAGAAGCTGAGATTAGAGAGGAAATCAAGACAGAGGTTTCTTCCGCACAGCGAGGTGTTATTATTATCATCAAAACCCCAGAGTGTTGAAAAACAATCAAACCCCAGCAGCAGCAACTTGTGCATTGCAGTGAGTGCAATCAGGAGCCAAACGTGTCCTTGTCTGGGACTCAAACCTGACATCTCCAGCTCTTGAAATTTGGGAGAAGGTGGCAATTTGGTCTCGCTGCTTATTTGTTGCTGAAGAAAAGGATTAGCAGCCTTAGCACCGAGCTCTGCTTCCACTCACGATGGGAAGCCTTCAGGGATGGAGACCCAGGACAGCGGCTCCGACTGCGCTTCTGCAGACAGCTCAGAAAGTGGAGGAGCTGCACCTGGCAGCTGCTTAATGAAAGCTCTGAAGGAGACCTGTGGAGCCCTTTAGCAGAGGTGTTAATTACTAATTGTGCCCGGGATAAAATGGGCTCACCCAAGCATGGCAGGAAGCCTGCCACTGTAGAATAATATATCTGTACCTATAATTGGTGCAGTGATCTCCAGAGATTGCAGGGAGGATGCTCTGTGAGCAGCCACACCTTTGGCTCTGTGCTGGGCTGTTCCTGGTCCCTGTCCATTGTGTTACCTGAGCTCTGCTCCTTGCACAGGGGACAGCAGAGCTGCAGGGCCACGAGCAAGGATACTGGGTGCATTGCTGACATGTGGCCAGGGGATATGTTACAAGAGGAGTAACCCCATAGATCATCGTGACAGAAGTTTACTTTTAATAAGGCAATAATTTGCTTGATGCATCGTGCTGCAGCCAGGCAGGGAGCAATGTGGTGTTCCATCGCTTCTCAATACACCCTCACTCTTGGGTCAGGCACCAAGGAAACACCATCCTCCTCTCATGCCTCCAACCCATGTCTCCCTCCCCCCATAGGGATGCAGAAGAGCACAGGGTGATGCTTGTGGGCTGCTGCTGTTTGGGGACGTGCAGAAAGTGCCACGTTGCAGAGTGAGCAATGCTGGCAATAAAACAACAGAACCATCTCTGAGCAATTTGTAGCAATTAATAGCCATTCCCAGGAATGAAATGTTAATTAATTCATTCCGCGAGCCACGCATTTATTTAAGGTATTTGTGGGTGTTCTTGGTACTTTTATTAAGCAATTAAAACGCGTCCGAGAAAATATTTATCTATTTTAAGTCGCTCTTAGTAAACACAATTTATATGGCGAGCAACTGCTTCATTTGGCATTGTTAATTACAAACTGCAGCTCACTGCGCTTCCCCGGGGTGCGCTCGGTCAGAGCAGCCCCTGTGAGCACAGGGCGCAGTGTGAGCACGATGCTGCATCACTGCGTGGTGTTGGTGGGAAGCAATGAATGGGAGCGGAGGAACGGCACCACGGAGCACATCTATCCCAGCCAGAGCTTGTTGCCATGGGGAAATGCTCACTGCCCTGCAGCGCTGTTGGTTGGAGGGACTGGGATGGCACCCGCAGCTCTACTGCTGCCCAGCTTGGAGCGAAGGGAAGCAGCTGCAGCACCAAGTGAGCAGGCTTGCACATTCACACCTCAGTCATCCAGGCGGCACCGAACCAGCCTGGTGTCGCTTGGGAGGGCTGTTACATGACAGGGCTACAAATTCCCCTAAACAGCTTGTTCTCACATGCCATTTGCTGAGGAATTACAAGTCCTCTTGTTGCGGACAGGAATTTTTTTGCTGCGGTGAGCTCAGCTGGATGAAGCACACGCTGGCTCTGCCCTGTAGGCTGCACCAGCCGGCAATGGGAGAGAGCATCAAAATGGACCAGGGGAGGCTGGGCCCCCTGTGTGCTGCGGGTGGTTTGGAGACTGTGTGCTGGGCAGGGTGCTGAGATGCAGACACAGAGCTGATGGCCGCAGGCAGGACCTGAACATCCTCTGCGTCTTCTTGGCTGCATTTTATTTACATCCAGCTTATAAATAATTGCTGAGAGGTTAATAGGTGAGCGAGGCACGTTACGGGCTTGTTAAAACCAGGAGGAAGTTGCCTTCTGGCTGTCTGTGAGCGCATCGCGAGGAGCTTTACAGGAGGTTATCAGCCATCGTTATTAAAAACCGATTTGACATTAGAAAAGATCCATACTGCTTGTTCAGCCACATTGATTTAGCAGTGTTAAGCCTTGGAAAACTGGAGCAGGAACCTTGATCTCTGCTGAAGCACAAAAAATTGCTGCTTGTGACACATCTCTGCGCTCGGCAGAGCCGGTTTTGCAGAAGAGATGGGTTTTGAACACACAAAAAGCATCGCGTGGGGTTGGTTCACATGTGTTTTCCTGGGCTGCTGCTGAGCCACACAACTCCTGTCCTCTGGAAATGTGCTCCCAGTCTGGGCTGGTCGGGCTGCTGCAAAACATGGAGCAGTGCGTGGTCAGTGGGCACCAGCAGGATGCTGTGCTGTTGGATACTGCAAGGAAATGATGATCTGAGGTGATCTTGGTGGTCTTTTCCAACCTTAAGGACTCCAGGAAATGGCTTTGTCCATCTGGTGCATGCAGCAAGAGGGCTGCGGAGTCTGGAAGTGCAGCTGGATGGGGGCAGAGTCATTGAGGAGTGCAGCAAAGCTTCGGTTTCATTACATCTGGAAGGAGGGAGGCAGCACCCAACTGTGATTTACCATTGGAGCAGTGACTGGAAGGTGTCACTCGTGCTGATTTTCCCATACCTGGAGTTTCCCTCGTCAATCACAGCCCTAAAAATCCGAGCAGCATCTCCTGATTAATTATTGAAGGGGGAATCCGGGGAGGAAGGCAGCGTGGGGAAGCTGGAGCGGCCAGTCAGCATCCATTAGAGGTGTGAAGATAAATGAGAAGAGAGAGCAGATAAGTGCATACAAACCAGCTCCCATCTGTGCTGCTAATACCTCTCTTCTGAACTGCTCGTGTTGTTGGCTGCGGGGTGATGCCTCTCAGCTCTCCCATCCTCGTCCCATTAGGATCACGCTCGTGGGCCTTTGGGATTTGTCTGTTTGTTCTCCTCTGCCCAGCACATTCACTGTCCCCAATCATCCCACCTCAGGGAAATCCACTCCTTTCTAATGTCCCCATTGCTCTTTTGGGGAGATTTATTATGTTTTCCTCCACTCTCTTTCCCTTCTTCCCAGGAGCGGATGGGGTTTCGCACTGCATGACAGCATCTCCCATTCTGTCTGCCCGTGTTGGAGTGGCAGGTTGCCAGATGGTGCCCCGTTAGGTCACATTTGCTCATTGTTTGGCAAACAGCGGCTTAATTCAAGTGCTGAGTTGACAGCTTGTTCTCTGAGACAATTTGCAAGTTGTAGAGCTGCAAATGCCAGCTTGGCTTTCCAGGGCGATGTTATTTCAGCTGCCTTCAAGGGATGAAGTTCTTTTTCACTGGAGGAAAAAAGAACTAGAAAGAAGAAAAGGGGGAAGAGGGTGAAAGCAGGACGAAGCTGAAAAGGCTTATAGTGCTTTTGGGGTGGGAATGCCAGCAGTGCTGGTTGGCAGGGGAGGGGCACAGTGCTCCCTACCAGCACTGACTGCCCTCATCCCATCCCTGTTGTCACTGGCAAATGGAAAGCAGTGCAACACCACCCTGCTTCCTTGTCGTGCAGGTGGGCAAAGAAAGGCCAGGTGATAAAGGAAGCATCCGGTGACTTCTATGAAACCATCGTGGACCACACGTTCTTCTTTGAGCCCGTCTCCTGTGAGGTCACCAACGCGCTGGGCAGCACCAACATCAGCAGGACTGTGGATGTCTACTGTGAGTAATGTGCCAGAGCTGCTGGTCATAGCAGGGGGTTGAGGGGGACGTGGACTGGGGGTCGCATATAGCTGTGTCCCTTTGGTACCCCAACACCAATGGTTTTGATGCTCTGCTCTGTGCAGTTGGGCCCCGGATGGCGACAGAACCGCAGTCCCTGCTCGTTGACCTGGGCTCTGATGCCGTCTTCAACTGTGCCTGGACTGGGAACCCCTCACTCACCATCGTGTGGATGAAGCGGGGCTCAGGCGTGGTAAGGGGGCAGGGCGGTGGGATGTGAGGCTCTGTGCGGATCCCTCCTGCTCTGGTGGAATCACACGGTGCTCTCAGGCACATGGTCTGATTTTGGGTGGTGCTGTGTGGAGCTGAACTCAATAAATCCTCATGGGGCCCTTCCAGCTTGGGATGTTCAGTGATTCTGTGGCCTTGTAGGGCAATCACTGGTGCATGCATGGGGAAATCTCTGCCTTCGTTGCTGGGGTGTTTTTCCCAAACCATCACAGCCTCGGACAAGCCGTCCTCTGGGATGCAATCACAGCCTTGGGCAAGCTGAGAGCTTGAGGCAGCTGAGGAATCCCACCGGGTCTGTAATCCCTGCTGGCTTCCCATCCCACAGCGGCAGCTGTTGTTCCTCTTGGTTATCACTGTGGTTTGCACACAGACAGTGCCCTCACACCACAAAATGCTGTTCCCTTTTCTCAGCGCTTACAGAGCAGTGCAGGGAGCTGTGCATGGGGGTTTCTTGACCCTCACTGCACAGCCCCAGCCACGCTCCAGCGCTCTGCTTACCTGCACATATCAGCACACAGAGCTGCTTTCTCAGCTTCCATTTGGCCAGTTCTGCTGGCTTGGGGCCTCTGGGCAGCTCCAGCTCAGCTCTTGGCCGTGGGCACTGTGCAGCATTTTGAGAAGGGAGGGGTGGGAGTCTGCAGAGTCCTGGAAGAGAGGTGAAGATAACCAAGAGGAATTAGCCCCAGGGTTTGTATTTCCAGCATGGGTAATTGGAAACACTGCTCAGAAGCCACATTATTTGCATGCCCCCAGTGCTGGCATTGTGCTGACAGCTTCATCCAGATCAGCACTTATCAAGATATCCTGAAGCTGTTAATTGCACAGCCAGGGCAGGAGGGCAGGGTGCTGCTGCCTGGGGTGCAACTTGCCAAAGGCAGCTGAGCTTCCCCCCGGCCATCCAGAGCCCTGGGGGCTGCCAGCTCTTCTGCTCAACTCCCCACTGCCCACCCTAAGTGCAGCCCCTTCCTCTCTTCCAGGTCCTGAGCAATGAGAACAAGCTGACTCTCAAGTCCGTCCGCCAGGAAGATGCTGGGAAATACGTGTGCCGTGCTGTGGTCCCGCGGGTGGGAGCAGGGGAACGCGAGGTGACGCTCACTGTCAACGGTACCAATGGCTCCACTTTGCTATTCTGTCCTGGTGTATCTTTGCTGTGCTGATGGGCTGGGGGTGGTTGGATGTGATGATCTGAGTGGTCTTTTCCAACCTTAATGGTTCTCTGATTCCATGACGATTTGTAGTGCTGCAGTTGGAATGGTGCCTTTGGATATTCGCTTTGGGATGTCTGGGTGGGACTGGGGATGCTCCCACCCTGTGAACATTTTGGACTTTGTATTAATTTCCTCAGAGAGTTGTGGGTTAAGCAAAAAAATACCGGTGTTATCTAAGGCCTGCTTGGTTCTGGATTATCAGCAGGGGGTTATTGAGGAGCTGGGAGTTGGCGTTTTAAATCTTTAATAGATTTATCTTGCAAAACCCTCGCAAGGTCGGAGAGCTCTGTTGTCTGTGTTGTACAGCTTGAGAGATGGGAATTGAGCCCGGCTCCGAGACCGGCAGCCTAATCAGCACCTGGGGGAGCAGGCAGAGCCCTGAGCCCCCAGGATGGGCCTCCTACCCCAATGGGAGCTGGGCAGCACCCTGCAGGGTGAGGGCCACCTGGCCAGGACCTGTGGCACCCAGTGGTGAATTGCTGCCTGAATGTGCCTTGTGTGAAGGGAGGGTGCAGGGCAGGCTGCAGAGCATAAGCAGGGGATGAATTTTGCATCGTCTCTCACCTGTGTGACAGACTGGTGGGCTTCAGTCCCCACTCGCTGTCAGAAAGAGAAGAAAATGAGCAGGGAAAGCAGCTCAGCGTTAATTTTGAATGCAGATAACACCAAGGAGGGGAGCCAAGGGCAACACAGCAGGGGGCAAAACCCAACCGCTGCCTCTGCTTGCGCTCAGCTCTGCGGCGCCTGCATGCTCTTTCCCCGCTGGCTGCTGGGTTTTAATTACAATTAAAGTATCTTGCAGAAAACAAAGCAACAAATTAACCCAAACAAAGAACCTGCTCCTTTCCCAGCACCTCCCAGATGCTCAGCAGGCTCAGGGAACCTCAAGAGAGAGCTGTGCAGCTGCATTCCATGCCCAGCACAGCAGCAGGGCAGTGCTGCAGACATCCCAGGGAGCATCTCCTGAAGCCTTGTTAGTGGGCAGGAGGACTATGCAAATGAACAGCATTTGGCAGGGCCAAAGCAAGAGAGGCAAGAAGACAACAAGAAGCCATTGGGGCAGTAATAAATCAACAATAGCCTGATTTATAACCCCCAGGTGTGCACAGCACCCTCCTGGCCACAAACAGACCAACCCAGGGCTTTGCCAGAGCAAACCTTGCTTCCACCAGGATGGTTTGGCTTGCATGAACCCAAGCAGGATGGAGAGCTTGGGGCCATCCTGCCATGCTCCCCAGCCAGCAAACTGCCTCCTCCTTTACGCGAGCCTCCAGGACAGAGCAACTAAATTGGCACCAGCGCACTAAAAATAACCACAACCGATAGCTCCATCATTTATATCCATAGCAACGTTGTTGAAAGCCTTTCTCTTGCTGGTGGGCTGTCTCAACGCCGAGCCGCAGACCGGCAGCTCTCATAGGGAGCCTGAGCCTGGTGGAGAATCAAATGCTGTCCTCGAACGCGACGAGGCTGCAGCTCTGCACTATTATTCCCAGGCATGTTCATCTCACAAATGGTCTTTAGTCATCTGCTATTATCATGATGATAAGCCTTCGACTCTGAACTCCTCTAGCAATAATAAAACCCAAAGCCGTTGGCATTTGTGCCATTTAAAATCCACTCTCCTTGGGGAAAATGATCCTTTTTATGATTATTAAGCCATTTTTCTCTGGTGTCACCCAGTCTTGGCATGCCTCCAGAATTTGTAACTAACATACAGCTGTTGAAATAGTGAGAAGATGGCTTTTATTCATTAATTTGGACCTGCACATCCTGTTGCCACTCTGGGTGCCATTGGCTTTGGATTCATTGCCCATCAGTGGCATCAGCTACACGTGCTGAGAGAGCTGAGGAGACGGGACCACCTCTCCTGTGCCATCCTCAGTGTATGGTGGAGTTGGACTGGGCTCTGTTATTGTCCCCTGGAACAGCCAAAGCCTCAAGGGATCTGTTAACATCTTGGCACAGCAAAGGATAAACCAAACTCTGGACCTTCAGGTGGTTCTGTGTGGAGCCCGGAGTTGGACTCAATGATCATCATAGTCCCATCCTTCAGAGCTTCCAGGGGTGGATGGAGGAGAACGCTCATCTTGGGAACGTGCTGAGATCATCTTGGAGAAGACTGGGCAGAAAGCAATAACAGAAAGTCTGTTTTTAATGTATTAAAAGAGGCAGAAGAGTCTCCAGTATCATGCAGTGATGATCATTGCACCCAAACTTCAGGAAGCAAGTCCTGACCTTCTGCTTCAGCCATATCTGCTGTTACCCATTGCTCCACAAGCGCTGCCTGTCTGCCGTGCTTCCAGATATGCAGATGCTGGGTTGTGACATGGTGAGAACCAACAGCACTGCCCCTCGCCTCCCTGCCTGCATCCCTTCTTTTTTCTGCCAGCAGCAAGCCACTCATAGAAATGTAAATCTGCTGTAATTAAGAGTCTAATAAAGAGCAATTAGGATTGCAGTTCTGCTGCTGCTCCCTTGGGGTGAGAGCCTGCAGGCCACATTCCCATCTCTGACCGCTTTCCTCTTAAGGTTCTTCCACGAAGGAGAACAGGGATGTTTCATTGGGGTTGAGCACCCCACATCCCTGTGCTGTTATGCACACCTTATGCACCAGGTGTTCCCTGCTGAGCTTTAAGGCATGGAAAGGACAGCCCATCAATAGTGATGTTTATTGGAGATGAGTTGCCGGTTTACCATTGCACCTTCTGCACCCAGGTGGCAGTGCCAGCCTCAGCCAGGTGTGACTTGCTTCCTGCTGTTGTCACCAATCCCTCTCCTCTCTCCTGCAGGGCCACCCATCATCTCCAGCACGCAGACACAGCATGCCCTGCATGGCCAGAAGGGGCAGATCAAGTGCTTCATCCGCAGCACCCCTCCGCCCGACCGCATTGTGAGTAGCACCCAGAGCACTGAGCTGTGGGGTTTGACCACTCTGTGGGGACCCCCACAGGTGGGCAGGAATCCCGCCCCGAGCTGAACCTGCTGTTGTTGGCAGGCTTGGTCCTGGAAGGAGAACGTCCTGGAGTCCGGGACCTCGGGGCGCTACACGGTGGAGACGGTCAGCACGGACGAGGGGGTGATCTCCACGCTGACCATCAGCAACATCGTCCGCGCTGATTTCCAAACCATCTACAACTGCACAGCATGGAACAGCTTCGGCTCCGACACGGAGATCATCCGGCTTAAGGAACAAGGTGGGCACTGCCAGCGCGGGGCTGCGGGGGCAGCAGGTGCCCCATAATGTTGTTGGGATGTCTGAGAGGAAGGATGGAGGGGCACCCTGAGGGTCCCGGCTCCTGGCTGACAGGCAGGAGGTGGGGAAAGCCCCACTTTGCATCTCTTACTGGAGACAGAGGGCATGGGCCAGCCCTGCACTCCCCAACCCACAGTGCGAGGTGATGCCCATCCACCTGCAGCATCGTTTATAGCCACAGGGAAATGGGAGTGGTGGCTCCTTCCAGACCCGCAGCCCTCAGGGGGTCTCAGGGTGGCTGGGGGCTTTTCATAATAAGGGAGGGATGTGGCTCCGGGCGGCTCGCTCAGCTCCTGGAGGGCCTCCAGTCCTCTTCTATTTTATTAAATGCCAGGGCAGGCAGGTGGATTGCTCTCATTAAGCCGTGATTTATAGGCGAGGCTGCCGTCCAGATTAAATCAGAGCTAAATGAACCCCTTAAAATTAGCCTTGGGCTTCTTCCAACGCAAACACAGCCAGCGGTTTCTCTGGGTCGGCTGCCAGCCGGCGGGAGCACTTGGTGTTGGCTGGGGGTCCCCACTCGGGGACATCCCTGCAGCGGGCAGGGGGATGCCGTGGGGTGGCCATCCCCTCCATGGGGCCGTGCGCTGGGAGCAGGAGGTGCTCCGAAGGCTGATGTGGGCGCCTGGGCTGTGCACGGCTGTGGACACTTGCTTTATTTTCAAACAGGTACGGAAATGAAATCAGGAGCTGGTATGCAAGCAGGTACGGAAATGCTGAGCTGACGGTGAATGCGAATTGTCCCCAGCCGTCACCACGCCTGAGGAGCCGGCGTCCTCCTCCCGGCGGGGCTGTAGGGCAGTGCAGGGCAGGGGATGGGGAGCTGGGGGCTCCGATCCTGCTCTGCTCCATGGTGAGCCGCCCTGCCTCTCTGTGCCCCAGCACAGCCCCACTGCAGGGGGTGACAACACAGCCACCACCTGCAGCAAAGTGACAGCCATGCTGAGCTGCCCCCTCACCTCTCCCTCCTCACCCTTCCCGTCTATATCTCCCAGAGAGCCAAACACCTCCAGAAGTGCCTTCCCCAGGTCACCTGGGGGAGCGCCAGCATCTTGCTGCCATTCAGCTGGATGCTGCTGGGGCAGTTTGTAGCAGGGAATCAACTTCCTGGTCTGTTTGCTTAGGAATGAGCAGAGCTGTGCCATGGGTGCTGGTTCAAGGGACAGGTGGAACAGCTGGAGAGAGGCAGGAGAGCCAGAAAGAGAGAAGTGTCAGCATGAGCCATGTGCTGAAAGGCTCTTTATAGTGTGAGTGGAGCCTCAGCTCAGCAGCACAGGGTTGTGTCACTCCGTAAGTCAGCAGCTGGCTGACAGCCCTTGGCTTTGCCATGGGTGTGATTTGTGGGGAATCGTGCCGGGCACACATTTATCCCCCCATGTGATCCCTCCAGGAAATGGTTTTTCTCTTCGGGCTTAGAAAGGGGCACTTAGAACAACAGGGAGCCTGGCTGTGGTTCCATGGGCAGGAGGTGGTGAGCCCCCCAGGTACAGGATGGGGCCCCGCTCACCCCATCACGGCCACTCCATCCCTCCCAGCTGCAGTGAGCCCAGGGAGTGAGCAGGAGCCCTGTGGTGACAAAGGCAGAAGTGGGCTGATGTCTGTTGCGTTAACCTGTCCCCAGGTATCTTACACCCACAGCTCTCACACCTGCCCATGGTGCTGGTGCCCGTCTCCATCCCTCCGTGCAGCCTCTCTCCCAGCCAGCTCTGATGCCATTTCTCTTTCTTAGCGATGTCACCAGGCCGTCTTCTTTTGCACTTTGCACCCGCAGCACTTGAGAGGCAGCCACTCATCCAATAAGCAACATGGCCCCATTGGAAGCAACCAGCTCCTCGGCTCCCTCCTCCCTGCACAGAGGGGAAACTGAGGCACAGAGAGGTCAGCGCTGCCCCAGCTGCAGCACATGGCAGAGCTACGCACTGCGCTCCCTGGGCTCTCACCACCCATAGGGACATGGTGCTGCAGGGGGAGCAGGGAAGGACCCCGATCCCTCCCCATCACCCAGCTGATGGCCGGGAGGGGTCCTGAGCTGGGGAGAGCCACCCATTGCCTTCAGCCCCGCTCATCTGCGCTCTCCTTCCTCTTGCAGAGTCGGTGCCGATGGCAGTGATCATCGGGGTGGCCGTGGGGGCTGGTGTGGCATTCCTGGTGCTGATGGCCACCATCGTCGCCTTCTGCTGTGCCCGCTCCCAGCGAAGTAAGTGCAGGGTGAATGCAAAGGCCAGACGTGCTCCCACTGGGGGGCAGGAAGCACTCCTGGTTTTCCTCCTTCCCCATCCCCTCCTCATCCTGCCCTCAATCAGTTCCCCAACAACAGCCCGCAAACAGAGCATCCCCATGAGTGGGACACAACACCCGGCCATAACTCTGGGGTGGCATCTCCTGCTGAGGACACAGCAGGACGGGGCTGGAGGCTGTTTGTGCTCTGGAAGTGAAAGGAAAAAAGGTTTTACGGCACATCTGGTGTTGTGCTGCTGGTGACATAATGGCCTGGTGTTATTTAGGGGGAGCGCTCCTGGGGGAGGACGTGCAAGACAGTAATTAGCTTTTCCCTGTGATTTAATACAGAGGAGCCTGGGAGCATCATCCCAGCCAAAAACAAAGGCACGAGAAAGGACCAGGGGCCTCTCAGCACAACCCTGAGGTGTGGGGCAGCCGGCTGTGGGCAGAGCAATGCTGAGGGGAGGAGATGGGGTGAGGACGGAGCCTCAGAGAGTGGGCACTGAGCTGAGGGCTGCTCTGGTCTCAGATCCACATCCATCCCCTGTTTCCACCTGGGATTCCTGCTGCTGTTTCTCCTCCCGCTGCTCGCCCAGTTTTACAGAGAGCAGTTCTTCAAAGCACGCCTGACACCTTCAGGGCAGTGTGTGAAAGCGGGGCTGTGTTTGTCCTCATGCCTGCACTCCATCCATCACTTGGCCTTTTTCCCTTCTGTAGCTGCACCCCATGACCAGAGGGGACCTTCTGGCATAGCTCTGCCTGCTGGGCTGGGTCAGGTGGGCCCTGGGGATGTGTGGTTAACTGGAGCTGAGCTCTTCTCCTTCTCTGCCCAGATCTGAAAGGAGTGGTTTCAGGCAAGAACGACATCCGCGTGGAGATCGTGCACAAGGAGCCATCCTCGGGCAGGGAGACGGAGGAGCACCCCACCATCAAGCAGCTGATGGTAAGGGCTTCCTTCCCCTGGGAATCACACTTGCGTTGGTTGCTCTGCAGCCATCTGTGACCTGCACGGCTCTGTGCATTCCACAAATAATTATTCATGCGTCTGTAAATTCATTAACACCTGAGGAGACGCGTCCTGCTGGCTGATTTGCATATGTTCACGTTATCTCAGCACGATCCCTTAATGCTACGGGTGGAGGGAAGGCTGCCAGCCCAGAGAGGCCAAAAAGCAAACGGAGCATCCAGTACAGCATGCAGTGCCATGCAGTCACATCAGCACACCCACACTGGGACCTGACCACGGGGAGTCTCCATTAAAACTCTCTTGTCTCCTGTAACGAACCCAAAGAATTTAATATTCCGCTCTGTGGGATCCGCCAGCCCAGATGAAAGCGGTGCCGTTTTGTAGAGTGTTCAGTACGTGGCGGATTAGGGAGCACTGTTAATTATTAGGCACCATTTCTGGGCCGTGCTCGACCTTGAGGAGTCCCTCAGTGCTTTAGGAAGTGATGTAGAAAAGCCATGGTGGTGCTTTGCAATGGGCCAGAGCATCCCATCCTTGGGATGGGGAATGCTGCTCACCCAGGGGGACATGGTGGTCTTTTCCAACCTTAATGCTATTATTCCATGATGGGCTTTGGTATCACAAGGTGTCACTGGGCTCATCTTCTGGGGCTACACCACCTCCAGACATGGGCAGGATCAGATTCTTCCTGGGAAAACCTTTGGGCTGCTCCCGGGCCAGGTGCTGCAGGCACAGCAGCTCTGGATGGGCTGCTCCCATTCCATCAGCACCTCTCACGGGCAATTCTTTCTTCCACGCAAAACTCAGGTACTTGAATTTATTGCATTTAATAGCTGCATCAAAGGCTTTCAGAAGATGAACAGAAAGTGCTGGAGGGCACATTTCCACAACCACTTACCTCTTAAAAATGGGGAAAAAAGTAAAAGCAGGAGAGTGAGCCCTCTGGGGCGCAGCACTGCAGCTCCGTGCCCAAATTCCAGTGGCCAGAGCAACGCGATCGATGTGAGCTGAGATAAAAGGCAGCAGAGAAATTGGCCGGTAATGAGGCAGGCGGCACAGCCCCACCTTTCTGGAGGAAGGGTAATTAAAGGCAGCGTGTAATTAATGCATAACTCGCCTCCCATTGTGGTCAGCCTTCAAAAGAGGAAGTAATGAGGTGGAGAGGTGCAGGATCCCGGTGCAGCACAGCCCACGTCAGTGCAGAGCAGAACCCTCCGGGACTCACAACTCGCATGTTTTGAGAAGAGCCAGAGTTGGGGATTAAAAAACAAAGTAATCAAGGCCTTCTCATTAATTACGGCACCGTGTCCGTGCCAAAAGCCAGCTGGGATTTCTCTTTTCTTTCTTTAAAGTTGTTGAGCAGCTGAGTTCAGGTGGGGAGGAAAGGATGAGAATGCAGAAAAAGAGCAAAAAAAAAGGGAAAGATAAAGAAAAAAGAGAGGTGGGGGTTTCTCCGGACTGGGATCAGAGCAATTTGCAGCCACAGCTGTGGCCGAGCGCCCCGCTCTGGAGAGGAGGGACCGATGCAGGCACTCAGGGTGATGACATCTGCCTGCTCCTTCCCCAGATGGACCGGGGTGAGTTCCAGCAGGACTCGGTGCTGAAGCAGCTCGAGGTGCTCAAGGAGGAGGAGAAGGAGTTCCAAAACCTAAAGGTGAGCCCTGGGACACGGCCCCCCCCCATACCCCCTCCAGGCTGCCCACCCTGGTGCCACCCTGTCCCCACACTGGGAGGAGGGATGCTGGGGTACCTCCAGCATGGCTGTCTGCTCCCTTTTGGGGAACCCATGGTGTCGGGGTGTGGGTTGTGTAGCATGGGGTGCCCTACTGAGACAGAAGGGGTTTGGGGTGACCCCACCAATAGCCCTCACCCGCCCACAGGACCCCACCAATGGCTACTACAGCGTCAACACGTTCAAGGAGCACCACTCCACTCCCACCATCTCACTGTCGGGCTGCCCTGCAGACCTGCGGCCGGCCGGCAAGCAGCGCGTGCCCACGGGCATGTCCTTCACCAACATCTACAGCACACTGAGCGGGCAGAGCCGCCTCTACGACTACAGCCAGCGCTTCGTGCTGGGCATGGGCAGCAGCTCCATCGAGCTGTGCGAGCGCGAGTTCCAGCGCGGCTCCATGAGCGACAGCAGCTCCTTCCTCGACACGCAGTGCGACAGCAGCATCAGCAGCAGCGGCAAGCAGGACGGCTACGTGCAGTTTGACAAGGCCAGCAAAGCCTCCGCATCCTCCTCCCACCATTCCCAGTCTTCGTCCCAAAACTCGGACCCCAGCCGGCCCCTGCAGAGGCGGATGCAGACGCACGTTTGAAGCGCGGGGGGTGATGCGGTCCCCATGGGGCTGTGGACCCTCCGCTGGGACAGTGGTGCTGGAATCAGGACCCAAGAGTGGGGCGATGGGGCTGAGCACAACCCCACTGAGGACATAGGGCCTGGGGACACCGCCATCCCCGTGCCCACCCCACCGCTCCACCTGCCCCCACCCAGCTCCCTTCCTTCTTTCTTGGTGTTCGGTGTCCATAATTATAGAGTCCGTTCTGGGGGGTCCCGTCGTGTGGGATTTGGGGTGGGGGGGGAACATGCCAGCGGGGACAGGGACCCCCCTGAGTGCCCCGGGAAGGGCCTCACCGCGCTGTATGGCGGGCAATACAAGAGGTGTTTCTCGTGGCATGCCTGGGCTGATGGCCTCGCCGCAACAAAGGCTGCGATGGCAGCAGCTTTGGGGGTCACTTATCCTTGTGTGACCCCAACAGGAGCGTGGTGGGGGGGCAGTAGGGTAGGTGGGTTCAGGGGATGCCTGATGGATGGGGAAACAGGCATGGGGATGGCCACAGCCAGGGCACGGCCGCTGGTGACACGGGAGCCAGGACAACGTGCTGGGGACACAGCAGGTAAGGAGCCAGCAGGTAGGGAGGGGACATGGGTGTTGGACATAGAGCACAAGGGGACAGGTGTGCTTGGGGACACAGAGACAGGAACATGAGGACATGGATGTGGTTACAGGGCCAAGGGACACACTCGGGGGGAACACTAGGCTTGAGGACTTAGAGACAGCATACACACAGAGATACATGGACGTGTGCATGGGGACATGAACACGGGGACACTGGGGCAGGGCACAGGGATGCTTGAGGACATGGGGACACAGTCACACAGCAGGGCAAGAGTGGGGTCTCAGTCACTCCCTCATCCCCACTCCAGCCCCAGCACAGAACACCCAGCCCAGACGCACCAGGACCTTTATTGGGTGCCAGCAGGAGACCCCCAACACCCCAAGGTCCATGGGTCCCAGGGCCCCCCTTCCCCAAATCCTGGGGGATGCAGGATCCCGTGTGAGCAAGGCGCCCATGGTGGGACAAAAAGGCACCTTTGGGGAGGGGGGAGCCCCCCCCAGCACCCCAGGAGCCAAGAGCCCCCCCCTGCACGAGGCCACAGAGGGGGGAGGCCCCATGATAAATAATCTTTTAAATTAATTAAATTAATCTGCACTGCCGTGTTGCCCCCACACCCTCCCATGGGCCACCCAGGGGTGCTGCAGGGCTGAGCCCCCCACACCAGCACTAAGGCATGGGGCTGGGCCAGCGTGTAAAAGGAAAATAAAAAAACGAGGGGGAAGAAGGGAGGAATTAAATACTGGGGGTGCCCAGCTGGGAGGAGGCTGGGACTCCCCAAGGACCCCCACACATCAGCCCCTCCTTGGGCTCCTCATCCCAAATGCAAGAGCATCCAGGGGAAGAGGGGGGCTCCAGTGCACCCTGCCGTGACCCCCAGACCTGCTGGGGGGGGGGGGGTCCCCTCCATCCTCCCCAGAATCTCTCCCAAGTCCTCACTAGTTTCAGTGTTTCCATATGAAAAGTCCCCATTGAGGGGCTCCCTGCGCCCCTGGGGCCAGCAAGCCGGCATGGCCCCCCCACTGCCACCAGCAGCGTGATGGGCACAGTGACACCGGCTCCTCCAGCACCACCGCAGGCAACGAGGTGGGACGTGTCCCTGTGTAGCCCCAGTGCCCTCAGAAGTAGGTGAGGTTCTTGAGCAGGCCCAGTTCCAGCATGCGCTTGATGGCCACCGCCTCATGTGAGATGTTGTGCTCCGAGGCCTGTGGGACAGCAGGAAGGGGTGAAACCAGAGCCGTGCCCCACGTCAGGGGACAGGCACAGCAGGGGGACACTTACAGCCATGGACTTGAGCGTGATCTGCTCATAGTAGTGGATGGTTTGCTTCTTGTTGGCTGAGTCAGGGTACCCAAAACCTGCAATGTGCACCAGGTCGCAGAAGTGGAGAGCCAAGGTGATGGCCAACAGCCCCGTGGTTGGTTTCTGGGGGAAAGATGGAGAAGCCATGGGCAGAATCCCAAAACCCAAACCTGTCACAGGACACGGGGCCAGCAGCATCCTTCTGTTGGGCTGAAACCCACTAACAGTCCCACAACGTTTGGCACAGAGCTGCTCAGCAGTCACAAAGCCATGCCATTACCTGTTTGACCTTCCGTGGCTGCTTCATGGGGAGGCTGAGCAGTTTAGCAGCAGTTACTTCCATGTAGTAGGGGTTGAGGATGCGCACTTGCTCCGGGTTGGCATCCCAGATCAGTGGGGGCTGCTTCCAAAATCCTTTACGAACCTGGAAGAGGATGGAGACCTCCCACTAAGAGGTGAATCCCCACAGTGCTGGGGGTGAAGGCACAGCTGCCATGGCAGGGCTGACCCTGTGGGTAGTGGCTTCCCACCACACTTGCCCTCTTCTTGTCGTTGAGAATGGCCTCCATCCACTGGAAGTCCATGGGCTTGAAGGGCACCAGCACCAGCAGCGTGTCAGGGTTGTTCTCCGCCTGAGGGTCGAAGTGGGCTGACTCGGGGTAGAAAAGCCTCATGGTGGTCTTGGAGCCCACGTCCTGCTCATAGCCGTGCACCGGTGCGTTGTTCAGCCTGGGGGATGGGGATGTTGCTCAGTGGGTGATGAGTGACACGTGGCACTGGGCAGGGATGGGTGGCCCATAGAGACACCCCGGGCTGTACCTGATCACCACATCGTAGGTGTTGATGGTGTCCCCCATGGAGCTGTTGCGGAGCCGGTGCCCGTTGCCCACCACCACGCACCGCCGGCACTTCAGGCTGTGGGGGAAAAGCAGCTCAGAATCAATCACTTCTTTAACCCCAGAGGGGTCTCAGCCCTGCCTTGACTACACTGCAGAGCTCCCCATGCACCATCCCTGCTCCCCAATGGCCAAGTTGGCCAGGTCTCTGGTGATGCCTTTACACAACTTCACATGCAAATATTACACACCTCCAAGGGTAACCCCTGCTGCATTACCTCTGGATGCTCTCGGGCAGTGAGTAACTGGTGATGGACAGCAGGCGCAGGAGGACATCCTCTGCAAAGCAACAGCGAGGGGAAGGTGACAACAGCCCCAGCAGCACATCAGTGCCCACCCCATCCCCATGTGGCCGCTACCCCCCATGCTCCGCAGCTGGGGACCCATTACATGTGCCCCCACTTTTGTAGGGACCACAAACTAGGGAAGCAGACACCCACATGGCTCCCACCCCATGCTCAGGGAGGCGGTGGCTCACCGCTGCCTTTGGTGCCATAGGGCAGCTCGTAGAGCGACGGCGTCCTCACCCAGAAGAAATCCTTCAGCTGCAGGAAGAGCGGGCGGTCCCTCGTGTAGCTGCAATGAGGGGGGGTGGGGGGGTGAGGCTGAGGGATGGGGTCCTGGCCGTGGTGCCCCAGGGACCCCCCTCCCATTACTCACTTCCCAATGAGCTGTGCTGCCTTCCTCTCCACCTCCCCAATGGGACACACAGTCTTGTTTTCTTGCACAGGGAAATAAAAGCTGAAAAGGGGAGAAATTAGAAGCAGCTCCCACTCCTTCCCACAGGAAAAGCAGGGGGTTGTTTTTGCTGCTGGCCCCATTGGCTGTGCAGACACCACAAGAGCTGTGGGGTATCTGGTCCATGTCCTGCCAGGGATGGGATGAGCAGCACGCTGTGCCCGCAGCCCATGGATGTACATACCTGTCTTCCCGGTATATCGAGTACCACACCATCACCAGAAACAGCGCCAGCACTCCCAGGATCTTCCCTCCTGTGAGCCAAGAGAAAAGCTTCAGCGCAGGGAAGGGAGGTGTGGGAACCTCGAGCACAGACAGAAAGGGAAGGGGCACAGGGGAAGGAGCGCTCAGCCACACAGCGCACCGCATCCTGCCCCGCATCCTGCCCCGCATCCTGCCCCGCATCCTGCCCCGCATCCTGCCCCGCATCCTGCACCGCATCCTGCCCTGCATCCTGCCCACCCGAGAGGATTTTCCTCCTTGGGGGGTTCCCATGGAGCTCACAGCTCCCCCCAGCAGCACTGAGCGGCCACTGGGTGTCAGCATCGGAGAGAGCTCCACTGCCGTGAACATCCGCAGCCGGGGAGGACAGACGGGATGAAGGACCCACCCGATCCCCCAGTTCCATTTCCAAGGGACGCTATGGGGAGCTGAGCCCACACTGAGCGGGCAGAGGAAGGACAGGAAAAGAAACCCCACTTTGTGGGAAGCGCAGATGGGGACACGATGCTCACCCACTCCCTGCCTCAACCCCAGCCCCAGTGCTGTAACCCCAGCAGAGCCACCACCGAGCAGCCCCCGGCCCTGAGGGCACCAGCAGGAGAGGGGCTGGCAGTGAGCACTCACGGGACTTATTGATCATCTTTATCAGCAGGGCAGGCATCAGCCGAGGGCCGGAGCTCTCATCGCAGCCGCTGCCGCTCACCTGGGGTGGGAGGGAGAGATGTGTGAGTCAGGGAATGGAAAAGACCCCCCTGATCCCCAGCCACCCCACTGTGCCCACATCCCCCAGTGCTACACCCCTACGGTCCCTGAACACCCCCACAGTGTTGGTGACCCCAACCCTTCGCTGGCAGCTCTGCCAGCTGCAGTGGCCCAGCACATCCCTATGGAGGTCTGTGGATCGACTCACCGTGGGGAGAAGATTTAGGGATCACCCACAGGAAAGCTCAGTGCCCTGGAGGATGGCTGCAGCTCTGTGCCACGTAGATGGGCACCTCCAGCCCGATTTTACCACCCCAGAGCACAAGCGGCCCTTGGCACATCTCCCAGCAGGGTGTGGAGGTGCCTGCCCTGCAGCATTCATCAGCCAGGGCTGCACCGCAGCCACCACCCAAGGGATGTCCCGTCCCCATGGGGGGTTATCAGCCCCACGGCAGCACAGACAGCAGCCACAGCATGAGGGTGCAGCAGGGATCTGCTTTGGGGTATCACCAGGAAACAGATTATGGAAGAGAGAAGGATGGAGCACCACAGCCCAGCTCTCACCTGCCTGATCACCAGCTGGAATCCGAGACAGGATGTGGAGCACATAAAAACGTGTTAACAGTGCTGATAAAGGATAGGAAAGGTGTTGCTTGCTCCTTGCACTATCAATCACCTGTCTGGTGATGAATCATATCTCCTCCATAAAGCACAGGTAGCAAACAGTGGGTAACCAGCCCTGAAACCTGACGTGGGCACCCGAAATGGAAACATATTTAAAGGAGGGATGAGATCCCACGGATGCCCCATTGCTGGGCGCCCCATAGAGCTGCTCCCTGAGCCAGCACTGACCACATATCTTTCCTGTTGGCTCCTGCCCCAGCACTGACCAGCAGAGCCCTGCACAAGTGGCTCCCCTCCCTGCAGGTGAGATGCTCCAGCAGTGCTAAGCAGGCTCTCAGCCCGCTGTTTGCTTTTACATTCCAGCTCTCTTCTTAAATAGTTCTCTCTTTTTCCTCCTCTTTGTGATCCTTCTCTCTTCAGGCTTGTAGGCACAAGCCGACCTTTATGCAAAACCAACCCAAGGCAGATGCAAAGAGTGGTTTGGGGAGCAAAGCAGAGCACAGCCGGCCCCACACGAAGGCCACAAAGGAGGGGTTTGGGAACGAACCCAGCCCGGCAATGCCCAACCTACAGCAGCATCCCAAAGCAGGACGGTGTGTGCAGACCCAGCTCACACAGATGCTCACTGCTCCCACTACATCCCCAGGTGAGATTTGGGGTTTCTCCTCAAAGAGATGAACAAAAAGCCCCTTTTCTTTGATGTCTGCACGGCGTTACCTCCACAGCACCCCCGGGCTGAGCGTTATCACCCTGCTTAGAAGCTGTGCCGACGCATCGCCCTTGCCGCAGGCTGGAACTTTGGCACAGAGCTTCTCACCCCAACGCTGCACAACAAACACCCAGCACGGATCAAACGGGATGCAGCAAAGTGCCAAAGGTCTGCAAGGAGCTGAATGCAGCGCCGCAGCCCTGCTGCATGCAAACCCACACAGGTCCAAAGCAAAGGGGCTCTTCGGCAGCCCAATGAGGTTCAGGTTGAGCAGCAGAACCCAATGGAGGCGGGCAGAGCACAGGGGTGGTGCAGCCTCAGAGCTCCCCAACCTACCACCGTGCAATGGACCACCCGCAGCCCCCCAGGGGCACTGAGAGCAGCGGGGTGGGGATGAAGGGCAGCGCTCCAGTGCTGACATGAAATCAAACAGCTCTGCGGGATTTACTGCTTCAATCACCAGAGGAATCCATCAGATGGCAGCTGGTTGCCTTGGCACCACGGTGTGCCCAGCACCTCCCAGTGCTCCAAACAGGGAGAGGCCCAAGAGCCACCTCCAGCCCCACGTACCCCTGGCTGCAGGCTGCTGGTGCAGGCTGGGTGGCATTGGCATTCCCACAGCAGCGCCCGCCCGGAGGAGATGCTCATTGCTCTGGGGATAAGGGATGCACACAGAAGGCAGCGTGGTTTGCCAAAAGGAGATGTGGGATAGGCACGTATCCCAACTCCACGGCGGCTTTTGGCACACTGAGATGGGAGCAGAACCATCCCATCAGCCAGGGGGTGGTACAGAGGTGATGGGGGGAGCACTGTGCCATGAAGAAACTGAACAATAAATGGGGAGCAGCTCCTCACCCTTCCCTACCCACCACATGGGGATTTTCCAGGCTGGGACAGAGACTTTATGGGGTGGCTCAACACCATCAGAAGCAATTGCCGTAAAGAATGTTTAAAGCAAACTTAATAGACCTTGAATAAAAAAAACACAGCATTTCCTTGGCTCATGATACCAGAGCCCTGTCAGCAGCTGGTCAAAGGACTACAATAGGAAGAAGCAGCTCTGATTTTATGGGCAGGCTAAGCCTTAGCATAATATTTACCTGTGACTAATGAACAACGTGGGCTCTGCCAGTGCTCACCCCTGGGCCACCCATGACACATTCCAGGTCATAAAAACAAGGCGTCCCTCTTGGCGGTGCCCCAAAGGTGCCAAGACCCCTCTGTAAGCAGCACACAGCCCAGCAGGAGGGGCTGCAGCTCTCCAAAATCAGCCACCAAAGCACAGCCCCCAACCCAGCACAGGGACAGGGTGCCCAGCAGGGACAGCAGCGACACCCAGCCCCACATCCAGCCCCACACTGCACACAGCGCCCAGCCCTGGGAGCAGCCAGAGGCTGCAGAGTGGAGAAGTGCCACCTGTTGGGGTCAGGTAACTCCACTGGGACCTTTTCCCTATGGTGCCCCACATCACCCCACAGGTGTCCCCCCCCCCAGTGGTACTCACGGTCCTTCCACGTGGTGCGAGCAGAGGGGGCAGCAGCTCCGGGGGCTGCAGGGCTACGGGACCATCCTCTCTTCCTCTGCTGAAGGAAAAAGGGAGACCCTCAGCACGAGACCAGGGCAGCTCAGGGCCCATCCCAGCACTGCTCACCACATACTCAAGGGCTCTCTGCCCCCTTTGCTTTCCCCAGACTTTCCATCTTCCACATCCTCCCCACAGTTTGGAGAAGAAAGAAATCCAATTCCTCCCAGAGCAAAGTGTCCATGCACTGCAGCACCCCTCCTGCTTTCCAGAGAGAGAAACTGCCTTCCCCACAGCTGCTCTGCATCAGCCTTAATTACCCAGATAACGAGGAGCCAGGTGGGGCGAGGGTAAGGAGCCAACCCCAGCCCACAGCAGGGCTCCTTCGTTGGGGTCAGGTGTGCGCCAGCATCACGTTCCCAAGTGCGGGCTGGATTTTGGGTGGCCCTGGAGTGGAACGGGGACTGGAAATGGAACAGGAGCAGAGTCAGCCCTTGTGGGTGCTGCTGGCTGAGGGGCAGGGAAGGTTTCCATCCCAATGGGGAAAAAGCCACGAGCACGGAGCTCTGCTGGCAGCCATTGGGACCAAAACGCTGCGCAGAACGGAGCTGGGTTTGGCAACATTCAATTTTGGAGGGGAAAAAGGGGAAAAAGACATAAAAAGAAGAAGAATTCCAGCAGTGACGAAACATCCCATCCACGGCACCCGAACAAAAGGGCCTTTCTTCCCATCCCACATTCTCCCTGCTCTGAAGCAGCCAAGCACCGCTCCCAGCCAGGAGATGGAGGGGGGGGAACCTCAGCTCACAGCTGGGAAGCACCCGCAGCACAGGGACCCTCTGCACAGCAACTGCTGCGCCACCCCACTGAGACTGAGCACCCAGAGCCCACTCACTGCTGACATGAGCACACAGTTCTCTACACCCATCTCAGTTCACACAGGACCCCACACCATCCCCTGCTCCTTCCAGCCTTTGTACCTCCAGCTGTAAGCTTCATTAAGGAGAACAGCCCCCTGGAGAGCTGCTGGAAAGCACTTTGTGCAGTGCAGCACCAGGGGATGCTCCCTGCCCTGCAGCCCCCCACCCTGGGAGGATGCTGCAGGGTCCCATCAGAGCTCACCAACCCAGCAGCTCGTTTCCCAGTCTCCCAATAAGAGTTTTGTCCTTCCTACTGGCACGTGCCCCATCCCACCCCAGGCTGGTGGCTTCAAGCAGCCCCAGGACCCCCCCAGCAAAGAGCAGCTTTTATTGCACCATCTGCACTTTTATCACATCATCTGCTCTTCCCTACGCCTCCAAGTTTCACAACATCTACAAAACCCACCGTGCAGGAACCTGCCTGACCCCGCTGCCAAAATCACCCCAAACCTCCCCAGAGCAGCTCAGCCCTAAGGATCAAACCCAGCAATCTCCCCCACAGTGATCCCAGCAGACAACCCAAACCCTTCTGCTGTGGGCAGGCCGCCGTCCCCACGCTGCACTGTGGGTTCCCTACCCGTCCCGCTGATGGCTGCGTTTCCCTTTGCTCATTTTCCACCCATCTTTAATTCATCGACCGCTCGTTCCTCCCCGGCTCGATCAGGGCGGGCTGCTCCTGGAAGGCACCGTCCCTCCTCATGGCGAATCGAGTCGCTTTCTTTAATAGAAAAAACAACAAAATCATGATCAGAGTCATAACCAGAACACAGCCACAAGGGATGTGCTGCAGCACCGGCCTCCCAGCACCCCTTGGTTTGGGTGCAGCCCCCTCCCATTCACATTGGCCACTGGAAGAACCAGAGCTGTGGGTCTCCAGCATCATGTGCCCTACAACCACACAATGGAAAAGGCAGGGAGACCCAGGAAGGGGCACAAGGCAAAGCAACAGTGAGCTGAATGACGGCCGGGGGATAAGACCTTAATAACCCTGTTAAAGCCGTGGTTTGGAGAAGGCCAAAAGTGGGTTTTTCCATCAGCAAAACCCAAATGGCAGCTGAGCAGCGGGATGTGGAGGTGAGGAGCTCCCCGGGGCTGCTCGGCCAGAGACATTTTGCAGGGAGAGCAGCCGGAGGAGCCGGAGCAGCATCTGGAAGTGATCGCACTGAGCGCAGTGATCGCAATGATTGCAGTGATCGCACTGAGCGCAGTGATGATCGCAGTGATCGCAGTGATTGCCGCTCCCAGTGGCACTGAAGGAATTCCAACGGCGTGATCTCAGGTTCGGGGCTGCTCCAGGAACCCAAATGGACGGAGCTGCGGGTGCGGAGCTGCCCGTCCCACCTGGGCGCATCCTTTTCCCATTCGCTTTCTCGGAGCAAACCTCCAGTCCCACCCGCAGCACACACACATGGGATGGCAGCTGCAAACAGGGATGCGCAGGATCCGGCCCTTTGTTTCTGTCTCTTTTCCCCTGTCCCAGAAGCCGCCGGTTTCCTAGAACAAGCCCCATGAGCTGTGAAGGAGCAGTGGAAGCATTTCCTCCTGCTGTCACACAGCCAGAGCCCACAGCGACCGGCAGGAACATCCCGGGGCCGTGGGTCCAGCCAGGAGCCGCCGGCACTGAGCAGGGAGGGCGCGATGGGAAACAACCAACTGAGCTCATCGCGGCGGTGGCTTCTGTCTGATGGATGGAGGAGGAGAAAAGCCAAAGTGCCGAACCCAAAGGAGGCACCGCTGGGAAAGGGCTTCAATCTGCGCTTCCATTCGATGGATGGACGCTGCGGTCACCGCCCCGACCCTGCCCTGCACACACGGACGGACACCCCGAGCCCAGCAGCCTCCCTCCCTCATCACCCGTATCCCTGTGGGACCGAGGGCTATTAACACATCGCCTGGAGCTGGAGGAGCAGCGGCCTTTAACGATGCAGATAATTAAGCACAGGCGTTAGGAAGAGTCCGGCAGCTCCCACGGCTGGTAGCAACGGCAGGAGCTCAGAGCAGCCCTTCAAGCGTTGGAGCTGCCAACAGCCGAGCAGGGCTGGGACCTGCAGCACAAACCCCAACATCTCACTGCCCTCGGACCGCGGCACCGTGCAGCCATACAGGAGTAACACAAAGCCCCACGGGCAGAACCGCTTTGTTCTCCATTAAGAACAATGAGACCTCTCCAAACACCACCGCTCAGTGAGCACAAGTCCCACAAACGTTCCCCTTTGGGATGAGAATCCTCGCGTTCCGGCGGGCAGCGCTGCGATGGGATCCGTGCTGGGATCCGTGCTGGGATCCTCACGGCACACACGGCACAGCCCGGGCCGATGCGCTTTGCTTTGCGGGGCACAGTTTGGGTTCCGTGGCTCCCGTTCTCGTTCCCATTCACAGCGACACGCAGATACACACAACGCAACAGCCCCGCATCTCCGCTCCGGCACCGCCCCGCATCGCGGCCTCCGGCACCGCACCCCCCGCGCACCCCAACCCCCCCCAGCTCCAAAAGCAACGGGACAAAGCAGTTTCGCATCGCTCTGCGTTCACCCCATTGCGGACCCCCATCCCCCCCCCACGCACTCACCATGGGGCGGCCGGGGGTGCGGGCTCGGAGCGAGAAGGGCCGGGCAGCGGGTGAGCGGGGCGGGGGGGGCAGGCAGCGGGGCGGGCACGCCTGCGCACACAGCCATGGGGCGGAGGGAGAGAAGGGGCGGGGGGAGCGACGGGGGCGGGGATGCGGCCCGGACCCACCGTGAGACGGAGCGGGGGGGTCCCGTATCCGCCGGGGGGGGCGGGGGGAGGATCAGGCTGCGCCACCCCGAGAGCAGCGCGGGGGGTCCCGGGGCTCGGAGCAGCCCACCCCCATCCGCTGCCCACCCCCATCCGCTGCTCGGGGCTCCGAGCTGGATGATGGATGCTGGATGCTGGATGCTGGCCGCTCCCCAACGTCCGCCCCGGGGTTTCCTCCTCGCCGCGACCCCCCGCACACTCACGCGGTGCCGATGGCAGCGGAGCAGCTGTCCGTAATTGCGCCTTAATTACCATCGGCTCGCGGCTGATCCGGGGGTAATTACTGAGGCCGCTGCTCGGCGGGGGAGCTGGGCTCGCTCGAAGGATCTTTAGATCCATCAGTCTCTCGGGTTCCCCCGCGAGGTTTATTGCATCTGAAAACAATAAACGGCGTTCAATAAAACTCCGGCAATAACAACGCATCCCAAACGGCTGCTTGTGTTCCACGCTCCCAAGGCACAACGATGGAGGAGCATCCCCGTCCCCAGCTGTGGCACAACGACAGCACGGTGTAATTGTGGTGGACGGCTACAGGGGGATCCCAGCAGTGAAAGGGCTGCAGAATAGGGGATGGGTAGGGCTGCAGAATAGGGGATGGGTAGGGCTGCAGAATAGGGGATGGGTAGGGCTGCAGAATAGGGGATGGGTAGGGCTGCAGAATAGGGGATGGGTAGGGCTGCAGGGGCTGTGGGAAACGTGGAAGAAAAGGCAAAGCTCCCCCAGCAGGTTAAACCCCCCCCCAACAACCACACGCTGAGTTTCTGCAGGAAAATAAGCAAATCTGACAAGAGTTGGCTGCATTCAGACGTTCTGCCTCTCCCTGCTGCTGGAAGGTACCAGGGAACGGCCTGACCTGAATTTCTATTAATCAGATGAGAACAAAGCCCCGGGCATCTCTTGTGACGTGACTCAGGACCGCTCCGTTACACAGCAGCCCTGGAAACAAGGAATTGCAGTTATTTATTTTTTTTTTTGCCCCCCGGAGCAAAGGAGTCAGCAATAAGAATGAGAAGGAAAAGCCAAGGGAAAGCTGCCACCCCGGTGTGCTGCAAGGAGCTCACACAGCTGGACGGGCAGCAACACGATGCCTGCAATTACAGCCCTGGTTACCGGCTGAGCAGAAACCAGAGCCCTGGTTGGCAGTGAGAACTCATGCAGCTTTCAGAGGTTCCATCCCTTGGTGAGGAAGCAGACACACAGGGCTCTGCTGAACACCATGGTGTGGATCACTGGGTGAAGGTGGATGGGCGCAGGGTCCTCCTGCTGCAGCCCCTCGGAGGAGCCCAGGCTGCTTCAGAACCAACACGGCACCAGCGTTACCCAATCCAGGTTTTAATTGACTTAAGCAGAAGGAGCAGTTTCCATGGCAATGGGCTGTCAGCCCCAATTTCATACAAAACCCCAGTATAAAAACAACAAAAAAGCGACAAAACACTAAAAAAAAAAACCAAAAACCCACCCAAACTCAGTGAGTTATCGAGATAAAAAGATACAAAAAGCAGCCCCACGTCGGGCTGTGCAGCTCACACCCTTCCTGCCTCCTGGAATCTCTTCAGCAGGGGTTCGTCAGCCCGCAGGGGGAAGGTCAGCGCCCGCTTCTGGTAGTGCTGAGCATCCAGGAGCAGGTTGTCCATGACGTCCTCCAGCAGATGGGCTCTCTCAACAGAGCAGCCCGGAGCGTCGTAGCCCAGGGCGGTGAAATGCACGTGCAGGTGGTAGTAGGAGGGCTGGTAGTGCAGGTAGATGCGGAGCTGGGAGCCGGGCACACCAAAGCGTTTTGTTATGGCTTCCTACAGACACAGACAGGTCAGTGAGGGTTTGGGAGCAAGGGGGAATACAGGGAATGGGGGATGGAAGGAGAGCCCCAAATTTGGGGAGAAACATGGAGCCAGCAGCCAAACTGTGGCCATCAGGAATTGTGTCTGCAGGACTTAAACCAGAGGAGAAGGTTCAGGCAGTGAAAACATGGAGGGGAGCTGTTAAATAAACACCTGGCAAGAGGAGAGCTCTGCTCACACCACTGCCCAGAGGAGTGCTGAGCCCGTTAGGAAGGGAGAGGCAAAGAGAAATGATTGCTGCTTCCTCCCTCCTTGCAGTAAGGGGTGGGGAAACAGAGAAGGGCAGAAGCCCTTCCTGCCAGCCCCGCTTCTCTGTGACAGGACGTGCTCCCTGCTCTCATTGTTTTCCATTCCTCCCTTATCTCCCCGGCTCACTCAGCAAGTTCCAGGATCCCGTTACCAGCGAGTGTAATTAAAGCTATAAACAGCAACGGCGAACTCCAACACACTGGCTCGGTTTGCTGCTCAGCACACTGCAATCCCCTGACTAATCTCTTAATTAATCTCTGCTTTCCCCGGTGCAATTACTTTCCAAATTTCTAATGCAGTGATGGGAACTATCACACGCTGATCTATACGGCCCATTACCGAGCATGGCCTGGAACAGCCACCAGCCAGAGAAAATGGTCGGGAGGTTACTAAAGCACAAGCAGGAGGATGAGCTCGAGTCTGAGCTCACTGCAGACAAAGCTGTACCAGACACTTTGGGAAGGGGAGAGAGGTGAGGAGCTGGTTGGCTGCAGTAAAAAGCCCCAGTTCCAAGGCAGGCAGAGCTCAGATTTCATTCCCAGCCTGGCTGCCAAGAGGAAGAGGGTGTTTTCTTCTTCAAGAAGAGCAACGCTTTGCTCCAGAGGGATGGGTGGACTCCAGACACATCCACACCTCCCCAACCCCTTCCAAAAAGATGCTTCTTTCTCCTAGGACGCACTGCAGTGACATGAGATGGAACAGCACGAGGCCAAATACAACAGCAGAAATATATTCCTGTTCTCAAACCATGAAGGAGAGCTTCAGCCCCAGCATGAGCGCTCAGCACCACACGGTGATGTGTAAATGGATGCCCAGGGCCTGAAGGAGGAAGGAAAAGCCACCAAGGCCTCCAGAATTGATGCAGCGTGGCCAGGAGAAGCAGGGCAGTGCTGGGAGGGGTTTCCCAGCAGACAGACCCTTGTAAGGCAAGCACAGAACACATCGCCCACTGGGCAGGAAGGGAAACGGGCAGGGGAGGCATTCACACCACCCCCCACCATCTCCCATGAGGGTCTAAACTGAGGAGGAGAGGAAACCAGAAAATGCTTCCCATGGCCCTATGGAGACTCGATGCTTTGCTAGGCACCGAGCCCTGTTCAGCGCCTGGAGCAGTTCAGGACACTTGTAACGTATCTGGACTCAAGAGCGTACAAGTTGGAGCACAAAGAGGATTTAAAGTGCCCTCTGTTCATTACCCTGCTCCATTTCACCCTTTCAGCTCTTCCCAGGGCCTGGTGCTGCAGTGTGATGCATCCCCACATCACACAGCCACAAAACACAGCAGAGCAGCACTGCAAAAACAAGGCAGCATCCTCCCCAGGCAGCTCATATCATAGGGCGCAATGCAAGGAGGAAAGTCACCTCCACCTATTAAGCAATGCTGCTGGTTGAAATAGGGTTTGTATTGCAGGGGAACAATGGGGAGGTGCTCAAGAAGGAAATACAACCATCACTCAGCTGTTGGTGTCCACACAGAGAGCAGCTCTTTGCAAAACCAGGCAGTCACTGCAGGTGCCAGCAGCCAAGGCAGGGAGCTGCAGCAGCTCTCTGTGCCTTCCTGCACTCACCTTGCCCTCCTGCAGGATGTTCCTCAGCAAAGGGAGATGCTCAGCTGTGAGGTCCCGGAGAGACTTCACGTCACGGCGGTGAATGAGGGCGATCAGGTAGAGGTCTTCGAGCTGTGGAGAGGCAGAAACAGAGAAGGAGAAGGACAATGCTTACAACAGAAAGCAGGTGGAGGCTCAAGCACTGTCCAGAGCTGTCTGGGCCGTGTTGCAATGTGTGCACACACACTTATCTGCTGACTTCCTTCACCAACCTCCAGGCTGGGTGGAATCCTAGTTCCAAACCCCAGTAACGTCTCCTCAAACACTTCAATAGCACTTGTCCAAGTGCAGAGCAAACTAAACCTTCCTCATAGGGCAGCAGGGAACTGAACTGCAGCGCTGAGCTCAGCCGTTCTGCAGAGCAAGAGCTTGGCTTATCTCCGTGCTCAGGAGAGGATTTGCAGTGAATTCCAGCAGCCAAAGCTGTGACTGTAGATTTTTCCGAATGAAAAGCTTCCTCTATTGGCTCTGTACAAACAGCGGGACGTTCTCCAGTCACTCCAGCTCTATAAATAACTATTTTCAAGTGCTCATCTGTCACCTGATGGTGACACACGGCCGCCCCGCAGCGCTCAGAGCGACCTTTGCCATCTCCGGAAGCACTTCAGTGAATTAAATGTTTAGTGAAACAGAAGGCCACAGATCATCAGATGTTTAACAAAAAATCCAACAGTTTTTGCTGCCCAGGAGATAATAAACACAGAGATGAAGCACCCTGAATAGGGATCGGACTGCACACAGGCAGCAGGACAAGACAGGCTCCCATAGTGATGCTCTCCAGCAATCTCTGCAGCTGAGTCACTCACACCAAACCTACCTGTGCTCTCTGCACTGTGTGCTGGCAAGCAGCTGCTCGAGGCTATTTCTTCAACTGCCCATGTTTCCAAAACCAAAGTCCTGCAAACACCAGCCCCGTTCTGCAGCACTTAATCCCTGCCTCCTTCAGTTTAGTTAGTGGCTTTCTAACAATATAAACAATGTGTACAAAGGGATTGGATATCTATAGCCCAGCAGATCTTTTCAGAGTTATAAGCGATCCATCTGGCTATTTGAAAACAGATGTTTGTGCCAAAAGATGCTTGAAGAGCTCTGCCTTGGGACTCTCAGAATACAAAGCCTTTATTTGCATCCAGCCAACAAAGCCATTCTCGTGGTGTGACCCGGCTCTCACAGCAGCACAGCTCCAGAAATGGCCTCTCAGTTTGTCCTCTTCAAACCAGAGCTGGCTCACAGGGGAAAAGCAAACATCCCCTCTCCTTAGAACATCTGTATGTTGCTGTTTGAAACAAATAAGCCTGTTGCTAAAAAGGCCCCGAGTGATGTCATGTACTGCACCATTTCAGGCAACGCCTCAGGGTTCCTGTGGGTTTGAGAAAAGAAAAGCTGGAAGGATCTAATTGGGACTGTCCAGCACCATGTCTAACCAGGACTTGCCTGTTCTGCACAGCCGAGCTGCCACGTTGCTGCTGCAGCATTTTCAGGTACCCACCTCCCAACACAAAGCAGGCAGAGGCAATGAGCAGCAGCACACAGGCAGGGAATCCTCCTCCATCCATCAGCCCGAAGCAACAACAGGTGAATCCACATTTAGCAAACTGCTAAGCCAGCACAGCACAATGCTGTTGGACAGGACTGCAAACCTGTGCTGCAGGGAGGTTGGCAGAGTGCTGCTGGGCGCCCTATCTCACCACCCTAACTTAATTTAGCAGCCTATGGCTGCTTGGATGAGTCAAAATGTGAACGGCTGATGGCTCTGAAGTGCAGCTGCAGGGATGAGATCTGATCTGACAGTTCCCATGTTTCATCTAATACATTAGGTCCTGAGACACAATGGATTCAAACCTGTTCGGTTTCTCTCTGAATACTATTCATTTATGGCAATGTCCCGCCTAAAAGACACTACTGAGCACAAACCCAGCTGCCTGTGAGGCAGGAAAACCAGCTCTAACCTTTCTACTGATGGCCTCAGCCATGCACATACCCTGCTCAACACAACAGCATCAACACCCCTTGCTGGAAAGAGACAGGCAGCACAAGGGGGTATGGATCCTGGCAGCAAGAGGTGCAGAAAATCTGGCTACAACTTCAAGCCCATCTGTCTTCAACACTGCAGTGAGCTGCACAGTTTGGCTCTGGAGAGAAAGAATTTACACTGAGACTTTGCTCAGAGTGAGGAAAGAGATGGCACATTGCTGAGAATTAACGTCCTAGGATCACTGAGTATTGCTGCCACCATCTTGCAGGGTGCCAGACAATGGAAATTAAAGCTCAGTTACCCCACAGCAACAAGGCGAGGGGTTCTTACAATAGCTGATGTGGGGAATCCATGGTCTATATGGACTGCCCTGCAGTCACTTACCTGTCCTCACCCACAATAACCCCAGGCAATTCAGCAGACAGAAATCAGCTCTCCTGCCTCCCTCCGGCCCCAGCCCACGCTCAGCACAGAAATACAGAGTCGTGCTGTGCTCAGAGCTCACCAGCACGATTATTTTTAGGTCTGATTTCTACGTTTCTATCAAACTTTCCCTTGGTGCCACCCACAGAGAGGTTCTGAGGATCAGAAACACCAAGGGGACTTTTTGACTCCACTGAGGCTTGGAGCCTTGTTTCTTTGAGCTTGGGGCATTCATCTCTGCAGGCACGCCGCGGGCCTTGATGTCTCCAGGCCATAGAAGTGCCACATGAATCAAGCCGGAATCAAAGGAAATAATGAGCCACTCAATTTAGGATTACAGCCTGGGCTAAAACCTCTGAATCTCAACAAGTGGCCACTGCAGCGAGGGGTTAAGCAGCTGCTCATAAGCTAACAACCATCTGTTTAATATTGTGTGAGGAGAGTTAATTGGGAGGACGACACATCTGCGTGATTTATGCCTAATATTTAGGCTGACAGAAACACAAACAAAGGAATTTGTCACAAACAAACAGGAGGCTGGATTTCAGTTCCAACACATCACGACAGCACTTGGGCTAATACAGGAAAGAGAAAGTGAAGCTAATAAATAACCAGCGGCAGTGAGGACAGGCTTCAGGCTTCGTTTTGCAGTGTCCACAATTAGCACATCCTAAAAGGCCCTGAATCACTGGGAACATCATTGCTTAATTACAGCGTGAACAGGAAGGATGCATTCCCCTATTAAAAGTTCCACTAACGTGCTATTAGTGACACAAAAGTGGACGTTTCCTCTGTATTGACTCTCAACAAGCAGCATCCCTTCAAAAACAAGAGTAGCAAACAAACCTGGTTTTGATTCCACTTAAAATCTGGAACTAGAACAAAGCCATTGCAAGGGTCTGGGTTTTCATGGATGATTCGATCAGCCTCAGCTTTCTTCTCCAGGATATTATACACCCACTGAAAGAGAAACATGTGATTTAGAAACCAGCAGAGCAAAAAGCTCAGGCACGTTTAGCCCAGGCTCAGGGATTAGTCTGTATTCACTGCAAGCAGAACGTGGGGGGAAAAAAAAAGACCAAACAATTTCATGGCCAACAACATTTGTAGTTAATTATCCATAAAACACTCCAGCCAACTCCAGGCTATTACAGGCACTTCAGTTAAAAGATACCCTCTGACCCCGCTGCATGGCACGGCACCACCGCCTCGCTGAATTATTCAGGGATTTCTGTTTTCCTCTCGAGCATTAGAATCGGCCACAGCTGGAGATGAGGCATTGCAGAGACATGGTTCAGAAATGGTTGTATTTGCTTGTAAGAGGATTTGGAGATAATTCTGCCCAACAGGGTCTTGCAGTTCTCCATCACGCCCGCAGAGCTCACGCATGCTCCCAGCCAGCAGCCAGACCCCAGGGCCGGCAGAGGCCGAGCTCAGCTCCCGCAGGGCCTGGCAGTGCCTCCATACACCTCTCATGCCTCGCACTGTCCTGAAACCTTTACAACGAGCTCTGGAAAGGAAACTTGTCTGATTCTTCCATTCGGAACGGAAGCAGCGGATTGTAAGGCTGGGGCTGGACAGGGCTCCTGCTGCTGGCAGCCAGTGCTCTGCGGGCAAGGACAAGAGGGCTGTGTTTTCTTGGGCAAATCATGTTTCCTGACTGGTTAAAAAGGAGCTCACTGCTCTTCTTCCTCTGTATTTAAAGCTTCAGCCTTCAGATCGCCAGTAATCCTTGCTCTGGTTATCCCCTGCGTTCCTAGTTGGGCTGCTGGGAGAGAGAACAGAAGGATGTGGGACCTCAGACTCTGCAGAGGAATATCTCCCATGGAGCAAAGCACCATCCAGAGACGAGTCTCCATTGTCAAACAGGGATAACTGACATGATAAGACATGACAGAGAAAGCACCGTCATGTCTAGAAGATTCCTTGTCCTGGTTACAAGCTGCTGTCATCCAGGGGGTGTGGAAGCCCCAAGCCACTGCTGGCCTTGCAGACACACTGAGCAGGCTGGCTCTGTGGCTGCCGTTGCAACAGATGCTCGAGATGAAGGACAGCCCTGCTGGGAACTCTGTCAGGAGTTTAATTAATCTCATCAAAACTTAAGATCATTGTGAACTGACCTGAATGTATCTCCTTAGGGACAAACAAACCTCTTCAGCCTTGATCCTTTTCTTCCTTAAGTTCCCACTCTTTTCTCCCTAGTGATAACATCCCGGAGAGATTCTCAGAGATTACGGCACTGCTGCGCTCTGTGACCCCGTGAGAAAAGCAGGGCAGGAAGCTCAGCAGGAAACGAAAGTTTGCCACTCACTTTTTCACACCATCTCTTTTGAGTAGTGCCAGCATATGGGCACCCTGATAAGCTCACATATAAGATAAGCAGAGCCATAAACCATTGCTCCCTCGTATGATCAGCAGTCATCGGCTCTTTCCAGCACAAGCCTTGGGAATACAGCATGTCTGCAAGCTGCCACTACAATAAAACCATTATGCTGAAAGTAGCCACAAATGCATCCTCCGGGCAGAAAACAGAGCATCCTCTGTTGTCCTTCAGTACTTCTGCTACCCTTCACATTTCCACTTCCTTTTGACAAAAGCAATTAGATAAAGACAAGAAACTGCATTATCAGATCTCAGAGGACTGATGGTCAGACCAAGATCGTCCAGCACAGATAAGGCAGCTGCACCCAAGGGTTGGCAGGAACACGTTTCCATCTACTTCATGCAGAAATGAGCTCACAAACATTCGGTGCAACAGGTAGAGAGACCATGCGCTGCTTCTGAAGGCAGCTGTCACAGAACACTCATTTGTTTCTTCAGCGAATAAATGCCTCCTATAAATTAGGGGTGTTGCAATCCAACTGCTGGCAAGAAAGATGAACGATGGAGGGAACAAACGTGGTTGAGCAAGAGAAGCAGCAGTGCCCTACCTGGATGCTGAAGCTCTGGGACTGGATGAAGGGCAGGGTGATGTTCTTGTAGTCCTCCCAGGTCTCGCGGACGAGGTGCACTTCCTGACGAAGATACTTCTGAAGGTGTTTCTCTGTGGCAGGGTGCACCACCGTCACTTTTATCTCTAGGAAAAAAAGAAGCAAAAAAACATATTTATTGAATTATAAGCACTGATGAAACCCGAGTTACTTCCTTTAGCTCCTCAGAAACCTGTTTTTGCCCTCTAATAAATGCCACACTAACACATTTCAAAAATATACCATTAAAATAGCAGGGGGGGGCTGACACAGATGGCAAACAGGCACTTGAACCGGCAGGGCTCCTTCTGTAGTCAAGGAAAGGAGCTCAGTGCATCTGAACCAAGGAACACGACGAGCTGACAGCACAGCCAGGGCCAGTATTTCCAGTTCAGGTGGAAAAGAACACGGTGAGGAACTTTTCCCACACTCACTTTTCAGATGTATCAGCAGCATCAGGACACATCTGGGGCTCCCAGGGAAGAGTTTATGTGCAGTCAAGTGGGACGGAAACAGCACATGGCAGTGCTACCCAGGGCAGAGAAGCACGTTCCTCATTCCTCCACCTGAGGCTCATTAGATGTTATCAAGAAACTTTCTCCACCTGCTACAGCAGACATCCCATGAGCTGCACACAGCAGGGCTGGCACAAGGAGCCGCTGTCAGACAGTCACTAACGGGGCTGGCAGGCAAGGACAGGGGATGTGAAGCTGCAGGGGGATGGAGCTGAACCTGCTTATGCTCAGAGCACTGCCTGAGCTGCATGGGTTCAGTGACAGCTGGAGGGATCTGCCCTCACCCCACGCTCCCAGAAGTTTTGTTGCTCCATTTGCATGTAGCTTCAGTGCAGCTGCCCGAACTCCAGCAAGGCAGGCAGCTCCAGCCACTCCCTGACTGCAAACAGCCCGTCTGAAGCAGCTCAGCTCCCCATCCAGCTCCAAGATGATGTAGCCTGATTTTGAAGCAGTTGAGGAGCCAACACCCCATTCGACACAGCTTGGAGAGTCCTTCTGAACACAACTATGCTGTGTTTGAGGGCATGCCACAGCTATCTGCTCCTGGAGAACAAGATTAGGACAACATCTTCCATTCGGGTAACAGGAGTAGAACAAAAAGCTTTTAAAATGAAGACAGGCACCTCACCAACCCCTCATGAGCTCAAGCAGCTGAGCTCTGCCATGGTATCGGGACGGCTGGTGTCCACAAAAGAGACAGTAGATGGGATACAGGAAGAAAAGCATTAGAAATGGACAATCCTGCCATGATAAGCAATTCCATTCTGGCCCCATCCACCAGCCCCACGCACCCCGTACTGCTGCATCATGTTCCATTCAGGCTGTAAGCCCTAAAGCTCCCTGCATTCACAATGCAGCTCCTATGAAAGCCTCTTTCAGCACAGGGCCTGAGGCACTGAGCAGCCCCATGATATCCAGGTCATCCTTTTGCCCCACAGGCAAGGCTCTCTGCTATTCCATGCCCTGCACTGGGCACAGCACACAGGAACAAAACCTCCTTGTGCACATGGCCTTTAACTCACAGAGTCTCTTCCCAAAAGAGGAGACACGGGGCACGTGGACGAGCTCCCAAAGCTCACAGTCATAAGGATGCTCAGCCCTGAGGACAGGAGGCCAAGGACACAGGGACACATCTGGAAGGCGCCGCGGATGCTGGGGATGAGCGCAGGGCTGATTCAGTGCTCCCTGCACCAGCTGGCAACCAGAGAGCATTCAGCTGGTTACTTTCACTAAAAGAAAACAACCCCTGTTTACTTTGAGATTAGAACTTGGAGGTGTATTTTCCATGACATTAAACAGGATTCCAGCGCGCGCCTCGCTGACCTGGCAGCTCTGGCCTTGGCAGCAGTAAATCTCACTCACAGCAGTTGAGCACTTGGGAAACATCCCTCCTTGCCCGAGGGTGAATGTGACACGACTCCCCACCTGCCCTACTGATGGAACCCAACTGAATGCAGAAGGGGAACACCACATCCCGGCCCCAAATGAAGCCATCAGACCTAAGGACAGGGCAGAAGTCCCGCAGCTTTCCCAGCTCTGTGATGGCTTTTGCTGCTGCCACAAAGAGCAGCACCAAGCAGCTGTGCCTCACCCTCCATAGAATATACGCTATCCAGACGTGGAATATAAATATCTATTTGTTCTTAAAGCCAGGATTTAGGGTGGGTGTCTTTTTTTGGTTTTTTTTGGTCTCTGTTTTTTTAAGGTCAGCGCTGCTCAAACTGGGAGATTCTGTCTTTTCATTCCATGCCAAACCCAGCTTAATGAAATCCACAGGAAAATGCTGGTAACATGAAATATGAAAATGCAAACCACAAGGGCAGTCTGGTCCGATTCCCGCTGTACACATGTTCAAACAAGGTTGTTTTCCAGGGCTCGATTAGCACTTTGAGCAGGGTGATGTAATACCCAAAGACGAGGCTGCAGCTCCTCCACTCCCTGCTTAAAAAAGACCAAAAAAAGCAATGGGGAAAAGCAAGAGATAAGAGCCCGAGCCCACGCATTCAGGATGCAACGGTGCATCCCTCTTCTAAGTTCTTCCTCTGCAAGACCTTGCATGTTGCATACAACTTTCTGCACCATCCTCAGCTTCCCCTTTCAATGCCAAGCTACCCAAACACAGTGACATACAACCCCCTCCCCTTCCCATTTATTTTCGTTCATGACCACAACTGTACAGCAGCCCCAGGTGATCTCCCCATGTAACCCACCCAAGGGTACTGCCGTGCTCCATCACAGACATGTGGGGCTTTCAGTACAGAACGAGACAAAAGCACACGAAAAGGAGAAAGCTTTCAAGAGCTCTCACATGCCAGGGCAAGCCAAGTGTGCTGCTGGGGACTCTGCCAAGCTGTCTGGCCGCTGCTTCTCATCCAGGGATGGAGAGGACGTGGTGGGCGCTGGCTGCAGCAGGCAGTGTGGGAAAGAGAATCTCTGAGTCACCACCTCTTGAGAGCTGGAGCACAGCACAGCACAGCAATAGCTCCTGCCGCCCCTCAGAGCAGCCCTCCCCTCTCTGCTGCTTCTCCTGCACCTATCCCACACCTGGCTCCTGCCCAATTGTTCCCACTGCTCAGGCTCCAGCCTTCTGTTTAATCAGAGTCTCATTATGATACTCAAGCAGCCAGCTGGCTGTGCTTGGAGGGCCCTGCAGACAGGCGGAGCGTGGCAGCACAACCATGGGAAGCGCTGCAGACTCCGGTGCAGCTCATGCAAGTCTCTCCAGCTCCTGCTGCCTGAAACCAGATCCTTGCTGGGCTCGGGAATGCAGGAATATGTATCACTTCCTGCATGACTGAATAGTTTCCCCGCTGCCTTCCACGCTCTTCCATTTCTCCCACAGTCTCTCCACCCTGCGTCAGTGTCTGTCAGTAATGCTCATTTTTAGACTCCGAGCTGGTGAGCTGCAGGCTGCAGCATGAGGACGTGCTTGCAAATGGAGCTGTGACATGTAGCTGCCAATCATGCACAGCAGACAAAGCTTCCTTCCAGTGCAGACTGATGAGAGCCCTTGAATTATGCGAGCACGGCTTAGGTGCCGTGAAACAAAACATCTCTCAGCAACCAGGCTGCGTTGTGCTGGAAAACACAAGCTGAACAGATGTCAGCTGAGCAAATGCATCACCGGGAGCTGGATGCTACGAGGGAACACATTGCTTAAACCATCCAGCTTTTGCAATCAATCCTTTGGCACCGGGAAAATCTTTCCCCTGCTATGAAAGCAGCTCCTGCTGCCTGGGCTGGTGGCAGGGCTGTGATTTCCTCCGCTATCACACCTTCGGAAGTAAGTTGCCATTTAAACCCAGGTAGGAGCAAGGAAGGCAGCTGCAGGGTGCTGGGATGTCCTGCTGCAGGTACCTGCACCTCTCAGCCCGCCTCTTCTGTGCCCCACAAAACAAAGCAGCTCGCCCAGCCCTGCAGGCTCTTTTACCACCAGGACAAAACAAGCTTTCATTGCACGGAGTTTTTGCCTTAGCTTTACTCCCTGGGTGAAACAGCATCTGAGTTGCTTAAACGAGGAGGTGGGAAAAGAGGAAAGAAAATATCCGCTTTCAGCTCTCACGAAACCCCAGCTGTCTGTAGGGCCTCCCAGGGCCACGAGCACAAAGGGGACGTTGAGAAACGCACTCACACAAAGCACAGACCTGAAGGCTGCTAATGAGAGACACAGCCAGCTCCTCCCAGAGCTGTCCGTGCCATTAGCAGACCCAGCTGCAGATGTTTATGGGTCACCTGCAGCTGTGAGCACCTCGCTGCAGGCAGATGGCTGGGATGGGGTTTAGCTTCACCCTTGGAAGGGAAGAAATTGAACGTGGGGGGTTTGGCTGCTGCAAAATCCCTGCGGTGACATCCAGGCTTTTCCCAATGGACACAGCCCCAGAGGGAACTTCTCATCATCATTCTAACATTTATTAGCTTCATTCCTTGCATCAACTCCCTTCTTGGGCCATGACTCAGCTCAAAAGGGCAACTTCCTTCCCCTCCCAAACGTGCTTCATCTGATGCTAAATGCTCCAGGGTGCCAGCACTGCCAATGGGGAGCATCTCGAGCAAGATATCCACAAATTCAGCTCTTCATAGGAAGAAATATGACATTTTTAATAGCAGCAGACAGCTCCCAAGCTGCCAGGAGGGACCAGATGTGTCCCAGTCACACTCAGCATTTACCCTGCCTGCACTTTCTCTCATTAAATGTTAACACTGTGCCGGCATTAGAGAGACCAGCCCCAGCTCAACCTGTTCTGTATGGAGTGGCACAGGGACACAGCTCTGCAATGCAGCAGAGTGGGAGGCAACGATGCCCCCACTGTCTCTGTGCTGGAGATAAACGATAATAAACAAACTTCCACCAACAGCGGAACTACGATAAGAGTTCACAGCCTTCATGCCAACACAGACACAGCAGCCACAAGGCAGCTGCAGGGCTCAGCTCCCAGCCCTGCAATGCCACCTGGTGGGACACTGCAATCACTGCCAGCACAGCAGGAGCAGCTGAAATCCTACGGCTGGAACTCCTCGTTTCAAGCCTGCTGTACAACACCAGCTGTACAGGTACAACGTGCTGTGCAATGGATAACACTCACCGCTCAGCTCGGGGGGCGGCTGCAGGCGGTACGTGCTGTAGATGTCGTTGCTCATCTGCAGCTCCATTTTGCCGTGTCTCCTCAGCAGCTCCTCGATCTTCTCCTCCTGGAACGGCGTTTTCTCCAGGATCAACACGGCGTCCGTCTCCTCCCCGGCCGCTCCGACCACCTGCAGCATCGCAGCCGTTAGCACGGAGGGACCCCGCAGCCCCCGCCATCCCGGGACGGGGCTCCCCCCGGTACCTGGCCGTGCACGAAGGCCGCCTTCTCACGCGCCGAGTCCCGCAGCAGCCGCCGCAGCCGCACGGAGCCCAACGGGAACGAGGAGCCGACCGGGGCCGCCTCGGCCTCATCCCGCCGCCGCTTCGGGGCCGGCCCGTCCGCCATGGCCGCAAGGGGACAGCGTGGAGCCGGAGCGGCCACAGCGCCCCCTGGCGGCCGGAGGACCCACAGCCCCATAGAGCCCCAACACGGAGCCCCGGCATCGTAGGTCCAAGCTTTACAACCTCCATGTGCTGCCCACAAACAGGGGTCTGCTCAGAGCCACCATCACACCTCACGGCTGTGATTATTAAACCATGACAGGATGGCAGCAGGGCCTACCCACACAACCCCAGCTCTTTATTGGGACCCTCCCCATCCCCCCCAAAAAAAACAAGCCGCACAGCCAGGAGCTCGAAAATAAGACTTGTGCATTTCTGTTCGTGCAACACAACGTCCCCACATAACAAACAGTCCAGCCGCAGGCTCATCGTGCTGTCAGCTTGCACAGGAGGCACCCCCAGCATCCTCACCTTTGTGAGCCCTCCCTGTGCTTCCCCCGGTGGTAACTTAGTGTTGGCATGACCTGCACCGTCCCCAGCATCGTCCCCATAGAGCACTAACCCTCAGGCCAGCAGAGCTGAGGGCAGCCCAGCACAGATGTGAGAGGTCTTCGGGTCTGGCCCCACTTGGTCCCATTGCTCTGTAATGCCCATGGAAACGCCTCTAGTTGTGGTCAGACACAAGTGCCCTCAGTTGACACTACTCCATCCCACTCGTGGAGCTCCGGCACAGCTCTTCCAGGTCTGTGGAGGCAGCAGACAGGCCCCATTAGCAGGTTGACTGATCCCCAATTAACCTTTTAAACTAATCACACAAGCAGAGCGCAGGGATCCAGCACCCCACAGCCCAACTGAGGGATGTGTGGGCACAGGGGTAACGTTCCACCCCCATGGTACGGGCTGTAGGTACTCACAGCGCAGCACAGTGTCCCTGATCCTCCTGAAGCAGTTCTCCTTGAGAGCCGTGTAGATGTAGTAGAGGTTCCTCAGCTCCTTGGGGTAATCCTTCCTGTCAATGTCCTTCAGCACAGGGATGGTTCGCCCGCCAGCCATCGGGGCCTCTGCTAGAGCCTGGTGCATCTGGTACCTGCACCAGGGGTCCTGCAGGAAGCTGGGGGTGATGAGCATCACCCAGCAGTGGCTGTTCTGCATAGCCTCACACAGCTCTGTCACCACAGCACCGCCTGCCACGCTGTCCCGCAGCTGCAGGAAGCAGCGCAGGCTCTGGGGCTGGCTCTCCAGGTAGGACACCAGCTCCTCCACAAACTCCAGGTCCACCTCACTATGACAGATGCACACATCGTATCTCTTCACCCAGCGTGCGTCACTGGAGCTGATGATATCCACTGGGGCTGGGCAGTCAGGCTGAGCTGTGCTGGTGCTGCTGGAGGAGTTGGAGTTCCAAGCAGAGGAAGAGGAGGAGGACGAGGGTGAGGATGGAAGTGAGTGGCTGGCAGTGCTATGAGAGCTGCTCGATGTGTGGATGGAGCTCTGCCTGGGCTTCTGCAGGAGCCGCCTAAACCATCCTGAGGTGAGGGGACAGAAGGGAGGCTCAGCACTAAGGCCCCAGAAGCCACATCCTCTTGAGCAGCCCCCTGCCTCACATCCCTTAAAGGCTCTCGACTGCCCAACCACCACCTGCCTCTGAGAGTCCCCACAGTGCATAGCAAACCTTGGGGTTCTTCCCCACTTCCCTCCCTTCCAGCTCCCCTCCCCCAGCAAATAGCTCACCGGCCATAACAGGCACTGCACCGCTCAGCCTCCAAGCTCCTGCATGAAACCTCTCCTGCAAGGAGAAATGCAGAGGGGAGAGAAAGAACAATGCACCCAAGGATGCTCAGTGCAGCTGCACCCCATAGGCATGAAGATACAGGGGTCTCAGCCCCATAACCACCTCCAATTGGGTCATTCTGTGGCCACGATGTTCACTCCATAGCAACACTCCTGTAAACCCACACAAGCAAAGGGGACGGGCAGACAGATTCACTTCCCCTTGCACTCGGTGCAGGCTGCATGTGGGATTTCACCATGACCTGGGGGGACTGCATGGGAAAGGGGGCTTTGAGGGGCACGCAGCAGGGCAGCCCCGTGTATCACCCGACCCTGTGCTGTGAGGCAGCCCCAGCTTTTCCCTCCTCACCTGCAACAGGGATGTTTGTGCTAGCTGCCATGCCGTGTAACTTGCTGTAAGAGCTGAAGCCCAGGCAAGGCTTCCTCAAGAACACCAGCTCCCCACCACCACCCTTCTTCCTCAGATTTCCCCCCAGCTCCAGGCCCAGCTTCCCCCAGTTTCAGACCCAGCTCCAAGCACATCATCCAGCTGCATCCCCTGAGCCCTTGGGACTGCTGACATCGTGCACATCCAACCCCCTTTGCTCCCTAGGGCAGTGAATTGAACCCATCCAGCAACACACTCACCTGCAGGGCGTGATGGCAGAGCAGGAAAGCCCCTCATACCCGGAGCAGGGATAACCAGAGTGCAGGGGGGATGGATCCTGTGGGATGGGGAAATGCAGGGCAACATTGTACACAACACAACATACACATCCCGGCCCTCAGCAGGACCAGGCCTAGACCCAGATCCAGGCCTAAACCCAGCCCAAGGCCCAGGCCTAGAACAGACCTAGGCCTAGGCCTAGGCCTAGGCCCAGGCCCAGGCCCTCCCAGCGGCACCGACCCCCACACAGCACCCAGCCGACCCCATACAGCACCCAGCAGGGCCTGCCCCGCTCCGTGCCTCCCACCAACCCCCTTTAACACAGACATTTCCCCCTCTAACACCAACAATTCACCCCGCCCTCCCCGGCTCTCTCTCCATTATTTACCTGTCCCTACCAGCTCCACACTCGAAGTATCGCGAGATCAGCGCTACTTCTCGCACACGCGCTTTCTTCTTCATCCCCATCACCCCGGTGGAAATCCCCGCCCCTTCCGTGACGCAGCCAATGGCAGAGCGGCAGGGAAGGGGGCGGGCCAATCATCTGCCGTTCTCCCACCCACAGCCCATCAGAGGGCGGAGCGGCGCATGCGCAGAGCGGCACAAGGAGGGCGAGTCCAGATGGGGCCGCGGCGCCAGGTGAGAGCGGGGAGGGGGGGGGGGGGGGGGGCGTTGCCATGCGACGGGGGGTGCGATGGGCGCCATGGCGGCTAATGGCGGATAATGGCAGGGGACGGGAGGGGGGTGAATGGAAATGGGGGGTGAAGGAGGGATGTGAGGGGATGGGATGGGGGTGAGGAGGGGGATGAGTGGCCGGGAAGGACCCGGGGTGGGATCCGAGGTGGGACCTGGGGTGGGATTCGAGGTGGGCCGGGGGCGCGGCCTTGTCCGCCCGCTGTCTCTGTGTAGGCCGCTCCATGTTGTTCTATGGGCCGTGCTGAAACCCCGCTGATCCTCCCGCAGGTTTAAACTAACGGAGCTGCGGCCGGGACAGACCGAGCAGAGCATAGAGGTGAGGGGACACGGCACATACATACAGGAACAGGATCATGGGGGGGAGGGAAGGAACCCTGCCCAGAAACACAGTGAGATGTGCTGTGATAGAGTGTAATAGATGTGCTGTGATAGAGTGTAATAGATGTGCTGTGATAGAGCGTAATAGATGTGCTGTGATAGAGTGTAATAGATGTGCTGTGATAGAGTGTAATAGATGTGCTGTGATAGAGTGTAATAGATGTGCTGTGATAGAGTGTAATAGATGTGCTGTGATAGAGCGTAATAGATGTGCTGTAATAGAGTGTAATAGATGTGCTGTGATAGAGTGCAAAACAAGGCTGTGACAGGACAGATGAGCCAAGAAGCTTCAGGTGATTGTTGTGCTGCCTCCAACTCAGTGCAGAATGAATAAAGCTCAGGATATCTGTGTTCCCTGCACACCTCAACACGCGGCTCATTGCAGCGCAGGCTGCCAGAAGGGGGAGGAAATGAAGCCTGGCAAACACACTGTGCCATAGCGCTGCTCCCGGGAGTCACCGTGTCCTGTTTTCATTATCCAGCATGGAAAGGTTATCTAGATTATTGGGACGACCTCCTGAGTTATTCCTGCTCATAGTACAGCACAGCTGGGGTTTCCTTCCTGTAGAGCTTTCACGTGCATTACACTGCAGTGCTGCTCCTGGTATCATTTATAGAATAAATGCTCGTTTGTTCTCTTTGAGAGTCCAGCTTTTTACACCGGCAGACGGTGACAGGACAAGGGGAAGGGCTTTAAACTAAAAGAGGAGAGATTGGGGTCAGATGTGAGGAGGGAATTCTTCCCTCAGGGCAGTGAGGTGCTGGCTGGGCTGCACAGAGCTGTGGTGCCCCATCCCTGGGGGGCTCTGGGCTGTGGGGCAGCCAGCACAGTGCTGGGAAGTGGAGCTCTATGGGTTCCTTCCAACCCAAAGTGTTCTGTAATCTCCCAGTGAAGGCCACAGTTCCTATAAAGGCTGTGATTTCAGGCCAGCTGCTCTCATACAACATTTCTGTTTGGCAGAAGCCTGCTGCTGCATAAACCCAAGCCCAAATTGTTGTTGGACTCTTCATTACAACTGGCAAGAAAAACAGATAAGGTTGCATAGATCTTTCTGTTTTCTTTCCCTTTTAATAGCCTTATTTTGGAGAAAACGTGTGGGAGAGGAGCATTTCCTGGCAGCGTTTCTGTGCTTTACGTCATTTGCTATTGAGAGCTCTCAGCACTGTGGCTTCCTTTCTGTCAGCCCACATGTGTGCTGGGTTTGGATAATCCTCCCCTTGGCACCATGGGACGGGATGCTCTCAGCAGCCTTTTGTAGCCAACAGAAATCTGTTTGTGCCTTTCCCTCCTGCTGTTTCTGAAGCAGCGAGAGCGATGCTGCTGTGAAGGTGCCTTATCCTCAGGCTCCCCAGAGAGCCGCAGCCGTACAAAGCAGCCAATCTTATCACGCTTTGTTGTCAGAAGAAGTTAAGGAGGTGGATGAGAGCCAAGGTCCAAAGTGCAGAAACGAGGAAGCGTTTTTCTTGGCTCAAAGGTGATGTTGTAAAGATGATGAAACTGAGCATTATCTGCCCGTGAAAAGCTGTGTTGTTTTCCACACTGTGTTGGATACATGTGGTGACTTTGCTTGTGATTTGTCTGCTCTAGAAACTGGATGGCTTCTACGGTGAGCCTGGGTAAAGAAACATTGCTGGAAGATGGAATGCCACCTGCAAAAAAGCCCAGGTAACCTCAATTACACTCCAGTGCATTTCTTCTATTAAGAGCTTTTCCCGTTACCTTGCATCATCCTCTGATCAGGTTGATGTTTGGCACAAACCTGGGCAGCCCTTTCTGTCTCTAGCTGTGCTCTGAGCAGTGTTTTCCTGCGGTGCATGAAACAAAGGCCTTAACGCTGAGCATGTGCCAAAGAATTCTTTGCTGCTGGTTTCCTTAACCCCAAAGCCAGGATGCATCTTGCACAGAAAGCTTCATTTTGCTGCTGTGTCCCTGGTTTGGGGTTAACCCTTGCTCAGCTGCTGCCCTGGTATCTGTGCTCCTGCACTCAGTGGGATGGCACGTCCAGGTAGGACAAGCAGTTCCTCAAATTAGCCTGACTTTGCTGCATGGAAGGCAAACTGATTGCACTCTGGAGGCTCCCTGCACTAACGAGTAGGTTACATTGTGCTGCTTTCTCCTCTTGCAGGAAGCTGTTGCCAAGCCTGAAAACCAAGAAGCCTCGGGAACTTGTTCTGGTGATTGGAACAGGAATCAGTGCCGCAGTTGCTCCCCAGGTCCCAGCTCTGAAGTCCTGGAAGGGTTTGATCCAGGCTCTCCTGGATGCTGCTATTGACTTTGATCTTCTGGAAGATGAAGAAAGCAAAAGGTTTCAGAAGTGTCTCCACGAGTACAAGAACTTGGTTCACGTTGCCCATGACCTTATCCAGAAGCTGTCTCCGGTGAGTGCCCGCAGCAGTGTGTCAGTGTCCTGATACGCTGCCCCCATGGTTGTGGAGGTACAGCACGTCCTGCATTTACAGGGAATCGAGCACATGCAGTTACTGGGCCGGGTTCCTGAGGTCGTGTTTTGGGCCAGGAGCTCACAGAGCTGTGTGTGTCCCTGGGACGGCCGTGTGCCCCCAGTGGTGAGATTCTCACTCTCGGGGTCTGAATACAAACCACTGGCATTTGGTGTTGAGCTTACCAGTGCTTAATTTCTCTCTGTTTCCCAGCGCACAAGCAATGTTCGCTCAACGTTTTTCAAAGACTGTTTATATGAGGTGTTTGATGACTTGGAATCTAAAATGGAAGATTCTGGGAAACAGCTGCTTCAGTCAGTGCTTCACCTGATGGAAAACGGGGCACTCGTGTTAACCACAAACTTCGATAACCTGCTGGAACTGTATGCGGCACACCAGGGGAAGCACCTGGAATCTCTTGACCTGACGGATGAGAAGAAGGTAAAGGTTGTTGATTCCAACAGCAGGGCTGAGCTGGGACAACACGGGACAGCGGCAGCTGCAGGATGTGCTGCTCTGCCCATGTCAGGGGGTTGTGCTGCTAACAGCAATTTGTTTTATTGCCAGCTTCAATGAGCTGTGCTCTGTAGGAGTAAACGGAGAGCCTCCAAGGGGCTTTCTGCAATGAAGGTCAGCTGCTGAAGGGCCTTAGTGAGGACTGTCCCCATAGCAGCTTGGTGGTAGCTCAGCTGGAAGCACTCATTAACACTCCTGGCACTTTGTTCTGGCAGGTGCTGGAATGGGCGCAGGAGAAGAGGAAGCTGAGTGTCCTGCACATCCACGGCGTGTACACCAACCCCAGTGGCATCGTGCTGCACCCAGCTGGCTACCAGAACGTGCTGCGCAACACCGAGGTCATGGTGAGGCTGCGCTGCAGGGCTGAGCTGTGCGGAGCTCCTGCTCCAACACCAGGAGCTATTTCCAGCCTGTCCTGTCCTGGGTGTCCCTGAGCCGCCCGCTGCCCTCACCGAGCCTGCTGCTTGGTCCTCAAAGCATTCACTGACCTGAGGTTGAATATCTTGAAAGCTCTCTGTATGTAGATAGTCCATTTCTGGTAGGCTTGTGTATAAACTGGGCATAGGCTCAGCTGAGCTCAAAATGTGAATTTAGATTCTATGCAGGCTGTCAGTCCTGAATGTCGTTGAAGAGAACAAAGGGGATCAGTTCTGAGCAGCCCATCCCTGGCCATGCAGCCTGCAGAAACACCTCGCCTCATTTGTGCTGGGGCTGAATGAATGATGATGATTCTGAAGGGTCCTTCTGGAAATACACTTTGCTCCCACTGACGGCATCTTCCCTTTTCTCTCTTAAAGCGAGAGATCCAGAAGCTGTATGAAAATAAGTCGTTCCTGTTCCTGGGCTGTGGTTGGACTGTTGACGACACCACGTTTCAGGCGCTGTTTCTAGAAGCTGAGAAGCACAAGTCAGACCTGGAGCACTTCATGCTCGTGCGGAGGGGAGACGTGGACGAGTTTAAGAAGCTCCGTGAGAACATGCTGGACAAGGGGATTAAAGTGATTTCCTATGGAGATGAATACACAGACCTGCCCGAGTACTTTGGGAGGCTGGCGAGTGAGATTGCCACGCGGGGCCGAGCAGGTATGGGCTGTGTGCGCCATTACAGGTGATCTTTGGAGTGCAGGCTGAATGCTGCGGGTGCCTCCTGCCTTCCCAGCCCGTAGTTACGCTCTGCTCTGTTCTAGGTGTGCCTAAGGAGGGACAGCAGCTGAACGGCTCCGCTGCAGCCCACGCTGAGATAACAGGTAAAGTTCGTGTGCACTGAGAGCTTCCACGTGCAGCAGGGTGAGCTGCTGGGGTGCAGAGCTGGGGCAGCAGCATGTACCCACTGGTGCAGTGCTGAGGCCACCTCTCACAGTGTCACTCCACATGCAGCCCCAGCTCAGAGCTGCCGTAGGCAGGTTTGTACAGAGCCTTTCCTTCCCGCAGGACGCAGCACATGATCCTCAGCCCAGCAGTGGTGCCGTGGGTGCCCCCCACACCACAAGCAGCCTCCAGCCTGCAGCGCCATGCGAGGGGAGGAGCAGCGCCCTGCTCAGAGCTGCTGCCTGCCACCGGGCTGAGCCACGCAGGTGCAAGGCAGAGGGCCGGGCCCATCCAGATGCCTGACAGCGTAGTCTGCCTTTTTTACAAGGCTGTGTTTGCTGGGGATGGTGATCTCCCCACCTCAGCTGTAATTTCGTACTTCATGCTTTTGTATTCTGTACTTTCATTTCAGAATGAAACTTGAGCAGTTTTGTTTTTTTTTACTTGAAGCTCTAGTTTTATAGCCCTTCCTTTATACTGTACAGTATTTTGTATGTTGAAGCTCCTATTAAAGCTCTGTTCAGTTCCATTACCCTGCTGGCTGCTGTTTAGTTTGCATGCACCCATCCCAGGCAGAGGCAGCAACGTCTGCCCTGTGAGGAGGAAAGGGGTCCTGGCTGAAGGCAAGTTAGTTGTACACCGAGAACAAATTATGAAGTTTATTTATATAAATTATGTCTCTTAGCAGACAGCATTCAATTTATTGCACTAGAGCACATCTGCAGTACGGAGCTACAAGACATCGTAAGAGAGTTTTGTATTATTCAATGTAGCACTTTAGACCGGGATCAAGAGGCACTAAAGGGGGGAGGAAGGGCGCAGGGAAGCAGCAAGCAGCCACCACCATCTTCCAGTATTTTCTTTTCCTTTTGTTTCATATTTGAGGCCAGCAGGCAGCAGAGACCCAGGGGCACACTGCCCTCCATCGCCGGCCGGTGGAACAACCAGCATTACCAGACCACAATGCTGCAGTTCTCAGGTACCCTGCAGCAAGAACCGCAGTGACAACAGAGATGGGGGCCATAAGGCAGCTCAGCATCACCCCAGGAGCCCCTGCTTGCCCAGGACAGGGGCAGGCTGTTGCCATTTTTGGTTTATCAACTTTGGTGAGCTGCTACAGCCAAAGTTAGCAGCACTAGAACGGCCAGATGGGCTTAATGCTGTCACTACGCAGCAGATGTCCCTGTTGTACGGTCTGCAAGGGCACAGAAAAGCAGCTCGGGGCTCAGCACCCACCTGCAGCACAGGCCAACAGCCCACAGCTGCTGCTAGAGACAGCACAGCCCAGCACACAGCAGGTCCTTGCGCTGCCACTCGGATAACATGAACAATACAAAGCTCTGGTTTCAGCCTTCACGTGAGGGAGGCCGAGTTGTTGGAACAGAATGAAGGAACCCAGGGGCAGGGCTGTACTGAGAGAAGCCCCACAACTGAGGAGGGAGGAATGCTCCGAGTCGAGAAGAGAGCTTTAATCTACAAATACACCGTAGTCAATAAATATGGCAGGAGAGCACGGACCGAACTGGAATAAGCACAAGGTGATCAGGTAACACCTTCCTTCCTACTTTATACTCATGCAGTGCTGTTAGAGCACCCCAGCGAGCAGTCAGATCAGATGGGCAGGGGAAGCACAGCCCTCGCACCCGCATCCCTTCATTCTGTTTTGCACTACACTGGAAAGACTATCGCTCACAGGGTGAAGCATGTTCTTCTGAGACATCTGCAAACAGCAATTTGGTGCAATACTTGATTTTAGGCCTTCATGAGCGCTGCGACCACAGCCTTGGCATTAAGGCTACGCAGATCACAGTAGGTTTGTCCAGTACCAACAAAAACGATGGGTTTGCTTGTGATGTAGGTCATGGAGATGGCAGCGCCGACCTGCCAAGGGGACGAGCACCATTAGCAGGGCCCCAACACCTCCCCACCACCTCTAAGAGGGGTCATAAGTGGCCCACTGAAACCAGCCCCTCTTTGTTGACTACTCCTCTTTCCCTCCTGTCACCAACAGGAAGCTCTGCAAGGCTAAGGCTGGTGATAACACCCAGAGCATGAAACGCTCCCCTTACCTTGTCATCGATGGTATCAAACTTGGTGAGCACAATGCCATCAATGAGCCGGGGTGTCTGGGCCATGGAGTGGTCAGCCAGGGCCTTGTTGAACTTGACCTGAGGAAGAGAACATCCTCAAGAACTGAAGTTGTGATGCTGACCCTGTCTGAAACACCTCCCATAAAACCTGCCCTTCCCAGAAAGCAGCTCTGAACACTCACCAGCTGATCCACGGCCTCATTTCCCACCAGAGCTTCTCCAACGAAAAGGACCAAGTCAGGAGCATTGACAGCAATGAGTTTTGCCAGAGCTGTCATCAGGGGGGCATTGTCCTGCATGCGGCCCGCTGTGTCCACCAGCACCACATCGAAGCCCTGGTTACGAGCTGGGGAGAAGGGGAGAAAGCATAGAAGTAGGAGGAAGCCCGGGGGTCCCAGGACAGCCCCCTTCTGCCCCCGGCTCCTTCCTACCATAGGAGATGGCCTCCATGGCGATCCCCGCAGCGTCCTTCCCATAGCCCTTCTCATAGAGCTGCACCATGGTCCTCCCGCCGTGGCTCTCCGGGGGATGCAGGGCGTTGAGGCGGCGGGTGTGTGTGCGGAGCTGCTCCACCGCCCCGGCACGGAACGTGTCACAGGCAGCAATGAGGACACTGAAACCATTCTCGATGAGCCAGAACGAGATCTGTGACCGGCAATGGAAAAGCCCTGTTAGTGGCCACAGCCTGAACTCAGTCCTGGCCCAGGAGCCGCCAGCACCGTGCCCTACCTTGGCCAGGTTGGTGGACTTCCCAACGCCGTTGACGCCGCAGAAAGTGACCACGTAGGGCCGGCGGTGACGCTGCGCATCCATCACGTCCCGCAGGACGTCCACACGGCGCTGGGGCTGCAGGATCTGCACTAATGCCTCCTGCAGGGCCTGCTTCACTGTTGAGGTCACAGCTGGGGAAGGGGAGATAAAAGGAGAACTTGTCACTCCTGGAAAGCCCTGAGCCCCAAATCACCAACACGAGGAAACCAGGAAGGCATCTGGGTATCACAGCTTCACCAGGTCAGAGAAGCAGGGGACTCAGGCCAGCAAGCTGCACACACCAATAAGAACACAGCCAGGGCACAACCACTTACTGGTGAACGTTCCCATCACTTTCCCTTCCAGTTTCTTTGCCACTGATTCACAGAGCTGGACCGCAATTTCAGCTGCCACATTTTTTGCTTTGGGAGAAAGAAAGAGAAGAGAGCAGGGTCATCAAACCTCTAAATTACACCAGTAAGACAAAGCCACGCACAGCAGACCCACACGTACCAATCAAGTGATCTTTCATCTTCTCCAGGACTGGGTCCATGTCCTGTCTTGTCAAGCTCTTGGAGCCCACCAGGCCTTTCAACATGCCAAACATACCTCCGAGGCCACCTTTCTTTGTGCTGCACAGAAGCAGAACAGTTATCTTAGGTGTGAGCTGCATAATGCAAGCAACAGCAAGCAGCAGGGAGGCACAAGAGCCTGTCACAGCTGACAGACCTGTTTGTATCTGCAGCGTTACTGATTAGTCTGGGAAATGAATTATGGGAGGGAAATCATGAAGCGTGTAGCAATCGGCCTCAGGAGCCTCTACCTGGGTTTTGAAGTGTTCTGAATAATCTTCTCTTCCTCAGCTTCTTCATCACTCTCATATTCAAGGTCATAGAGGCGGCCAGGCTCACGGTTTTGATCCTTCAGGGCCTACAAGATGAAAGCAACACTGAGAAATGGCAACTGCTTCATTTCATTTTCCTGGCTTGCTTTCGCTGCCACCAGGAGCAGCATCAGTTACAGTCAGAGGCAGCTCTACAGATCTTTGCCAAAAGGGCTCAGTTATTCAATCCAATGAGCACACAAATCTGGAGCTGTTTGCAGCTGTCACAGCAGGAGGAAACATTCTCAGCAGTAATTTAACAGGCAATAGGCTGGGCACCCTGACCCCCTCTTCAAGCACTTTCTCAGCCAGCCTTGGTGACCTGGTTCTGTTTGTGACACCCAGCTGACTCCAGAACAATGCACCAAAGCAGACACCATGACCCGACTTCTCCTTACCATATCAGCATCAAATTCTTCCATGGGAGAGGCCTCTGAGTTCCCATTGGTAGTGGAGTTACTGTAATCGAGTACTTTGGCGTTAGAGTTCCCCAGATCCCACACTCGGGGTTTCTTCCCCTTCTCCTTCTGAGCATCAGGCTTTGGAGACTTGCTGAAATAAAGACAACAAACGTTTTGCTCAGTTGAGTGAAGTACGAGAGAAAGAGAAGCTCAGGCATCACTGAGGGGTGGCACACAACAAAGCCTCCTTTCTGCACACACCAACAAGAGCTGGGCTGCAGCACGTGTGGACTCAGCACAGCCTGGCCATGCCCTTATAACCCACCTGGACTTCTCCCCTGCTTTCATGTGTCTCTTGAAGAATTCTTCCCGGTTCTTCTGCAGTATTTCATCCTTGGTCAGTTCCTCCCTGTCCCCAGCTGCCGACTGCTTCTCACCTGGGGCTGCTTTAGCGGAGGCTGTAACAGCTTCATTCCCTGGAATAAAGAGCCCCAGCACAAGCTCAGCCTTACAGAGCCAGCAGAAAGAGCCAGCACTGCACACGTGAAATCCCACATTTCACAACTCTGGAATGTTGACACCCCTCCCACACACACACACAGCACATTTCCCTTCAACTCACCTTCCTTTTTGGAACCTTTGTTCTTCTTGTTCTTGACTTTCTCCTTTGGTTTCTCCCCTCTGGTCTCTATCATACACTTGACAGTCTTCTGAGACTTCACAGACTGCTCAAATGTCTTCATTACGGTGGGAGCTCGGACCTTACTGCTCTCCTCTGCCTCCCTGTGGGACGATGCCCATGAGCCCACATTGCAGCCCTGTGCCCCCAGCCCCCAGACCTGTGTCTGCTCTAAAAAGAAGCAACATTAAACAGCTCAGGCCCTCCCACAGACCATTTTTATCAGGTTTTTGGCTACTACGACCTCATCTGCTATCACACAGCATACAGCACAACTAAAGGGCAGAGCCACCACCCTGAGACACAGGGCTCTGGGCAGCTCTGCAGGGTAGGACAGCTCCTTACCGGAGGAGGCGCAGGAAGTCATCTTTAAAATCAAAGGTGCCATTTAGGATGCCCAGAGCGCCCTTCTGCTGAAACTCATTGCGGTATTTGTCCCTGAACTCCTTGTGAACGTCGTCTATCAACTTATCGACGTAGGTTAAGGTCAGGATCTTCTGAAAACCCACCTGCAACAAAGCACAGCGCCGACTAAAATAAACCAGCACAACCCACAGCTGCACAGCACCCACAAATCAGACAGCACAAAGCCTACAGCACTGAGAAAGCCCACGGAGAACACAGCGGGCAGGCAAAGCACCACGGGTGAGTGCAGTGAACAGCTTTCCTCACCCCATGTGCTGCTGTTCCCACTGTCCCCATGGCAGCTCTGTATCCCCAGCACCAGCTGTTCCACTCCCAGCTCAGTGGCAGCCCCGGGGTGTTTTCTTTGACACGCAGCCCAGCTGCAGCATTTCTCAATGGGCACCAAACCCTCCTGGTGGTGCAGGTGGAGAATAAGGAACAAAGGGGACATTGTGTCCCAGGGAAAGCGTCACCTCCGTTGTGTGCAAGATGCCTTTACAGCACAGAGCTCAGCTCTGTTTTGTGAGGGTTTAGTAAGTCAGGGAAGGTCTCAGTACACAGAAAGGAGAACTCAACGTCTGGGCCTTCCTGGAGCTTCTGAGCAAGCCACAAACCTCCCTGAGCACTTCTCCTCTTCCAGGCCTGAGTGAGTCCCTTCCTGAGAGCCCCCCATAGCAAACAGCACGAGGTCAATCACAACAACAAAGTGTTTACAGACCAGAGCAGCCCAAGGGGGGGCGACTTACCACAAACACCAGCTCAAACTGGTTGTCCAGCTTGTACTTGAGCGTGAGGGCTTCATGGGTGAAGGAATTGCTGCCACCTCGCTCCTATGGAACGAAACCATCGATTTAAGGCGGGGGGAACGGCCGATACCACCAATTAAACACACACACACACACACATATTGCTACTCCTGCTTCTCTCCCAGACAGACATGGAGATGCTATTCCAGGTGGAGCCATAAGCGACCATAAGGGACCCCCACCCCCATAAGCGACCCATAGGGACCCCCCCCCCAAAGGCAGCGTCTCGCCCCTGGCCGCAGCCCCACACAGCCGGTCTCTCTCCCCTCCTCTCCCCGTCTCTCTCCCACAGGCCCCCCCTCCCCCATGTAGGCCCCATCCCCCGCCCCGCCGGACCTGCAGCAGCACGGAGCGGATGAGGGCATTGACCGGGGCGGTGGCGGCGGCGGCGGGTCCTCGGACCCCCTGGAAGCACCAGAGCACGAGCCCGCCCTTGCTGAAGATGGTGAAGAAGTCCAACATGGCGGCGCCGGGCCGGGCTGCGCGCACACGTCGCACTACGCCGCGCACTTCCGCCGGAAGTCACGTTACAACTACAATGCTTCCCATTGGTTGTTAGACCAAAGGAGGATGTGGGGGGCGGACAGCCAATGGGGTGGCGAGGTGGGGAGGGGGCGGGGACAAAGGGCGAAGGGCGGTGGGCGGGGCCTGGAAGGGGGCGGGGCCTGGCGGCATGTGGAGGGTTGTGAGGGGGGGGAGAGGGGTGAGGGGGGTCCGGAGTAATGGGGGGAAACGGGGCAGGGGTCTGAGAACGGGAACGGAGAGATGGACAGATGGATTCAGGGGTGAGAGTGGGGACATGGGGGATATGGGGGGATAAGGGGGGTATGGGGAGGGTAAAGGGGGTCTGGGGGGATATAGGGGGACATAGGGGGTCTGGGGGGTAAAGGGAGTATGGGGGGATAAGGGGGGTTTGGGGGATATAGAGGGTATGGGGGGATAAGGGGGGTCTGCAGGGGTAAAGGGGGTCTGGGGGATAAGGGGGACTTGGGGTGAGAATGGGGGTCTGGGGGGTAAAGGGGGTCTGGGAGATAAAGGGGCTATGGGAGGCAAAGGGGGTCTGGGGGGTAGAGGGGGTCTGGGGGGGTAAAGGCTGCTCGGTGTGTCCCAGTGCTGGAGGACTCAGGGGCTGTGGGGGGATCTGGGGGGATCCGGGTGTATGTGTGGCAGCCCAGGGGTTGTGCATGGGAAGGGGGGGGTCTCCGAGGGCTCCTATGTTGTGCAGGGGGGTGGGAGGGCTGTGGGGTCCAGCAGAGCTCAGCGGTTCGGGTGAGACCCTGTGAGTGCAGCTGTGGGTCTCCCTCTGCATCCCCCCCCCTGTTCCCGCAGAGCTGGGCCCGGCGCTGTCCCGCCTGGCACAGACACTTCGTGGCCACCTGCCGGACTCGGGGGGGCCGTGGAGCCCCACGCAGCCCTACCACAACAGCCCCCCGCCCCCCGAGCAGGCCGACGTGGTGGTGGCGGGGGGCGGCGTGCTGGGCTGGTCGGTGGCCTATTGGCTGAAGAAGCTGGAGAACAGGCGGCACGGCATGAGGGTGGTGGTGGTGGAGCGGGACCCCACGGTGAGACCCTAAAATGGGGGGGGCTGGCAGGGTCGTGCCGCCCCTTGGCATCGCTTTGACACCCCCCCCATAGTATTCCCAGGCTTCCACCGTGCTGTCTGTGGGCGGCATCCGGCAGCAGTTCTCCCTGCGTGAAAACATCCGCCTGTCTCTGCACTCCGCTGCCTTCCTGCGCACTATCAATGTGAGTCTGGGCCGTGGGTCTCACCGAGGGGTCTCATCACTCCCTCCTTACTGTGCTCTTTCCCCCTCAGGAACATCTGTGGGTGCCCAACGAGCCCCCCATTGACCTTCAGTTCCAGCCCTCGGGGTATCTCTTCTTGGCGTCTGAGCGTGGTGCTGCCACCCTGGAGGCTGGGGTCAAGGTGCAGAGGTGATATGGACGCCCCAGATCCCCACCCCCCCTAAAAGGGACACTCAATGGGGACACCCCCCTTCCCTTGTCAACAGGGAGGAGGGTGCCCAGGTGGTGCTGCTGTCCCCTGATCAACTGAAGGCCAAGTTCCCATGGATAAACACAGAGGATGTGGCCGTGGCGTCCTATGGTAGGGGACGTGGTGTTGGTGGGGACACCCTGTGTGTCACCGTGTGTGTCACTGTGTGTATGTGCCTCCATAGGGCTGGAGAACGAGGGCTGGTTTGACCCTTGGTCCCTCCTCACCGCCTTCCGAAGGAAAGCCATGTCCCTGGGCGTCTACAGCTGCGTCGGGGAGGTGACATGTGAGTGCTGGGCGCTGTGCCACCACCCGTGGACATGGGGACGGCCTCACTCACCGTGTCACTTCCAGCTTTTGTGACGGACACAGCAGACAACACTCCTGGCATGCCGCGAGGGGTCGGCCGTGTGAAATACGTCAATGTGAGCGTGCCCCTGTGCCACCACGTCCTGCTGGTACCGCAATGTGGGACCGCATGGGAGCCTGACCCCAATACAACGCCCTCCATGTCCCAGGTGCGCCTCCCCGACAGCCCGGAGCAGCAGCCCGTCTCCTGTGCCATCGTGGTGGCCGCTGCCGGAGCCTGGATCGGGAAACTGCTGGACTCAGCCACAGCCGGACTGCGGGGCAGCCTCCCCCTGAGCCCCATCCCCATAGAGCCCCGCAAGAGGTCAGGGACCGGGTCTGGGCACTGTGAGCCCCAAAGAGGATTTCAGTGCCATGGGGTGGGACACGGCCACGTCCCCACAGGTACGTCTATGTGTGGCACTGCCCCAACGGGCCGGGCCTGGAGACACCATTCCTCATTGACACGTCGGGAGCCTATTTTCGACGTGAAGGCATCGCTGGCAACTACCTGGGGAGCATGAGCCCACCGGAGGTGTGTCCCCAGGGATCACAGTGTGCTGGGGACCCCAATGATGTCCATGATGGTCACAGTGTGCTGGGGACCCCAATGATGTCCATGATGGTCACAGTGTGCTGGGGACCCCAATGATGTCCATGATGGTCACAGTGTGCTGGGGACCCCAATGATGTCCATGATGGTCACAACATGCTGGGCACCCTAATGATGTCTATAATGGTCTGGTGACCCTAATGATGTCCATGATGGTCACCTCATGTTGCTGTGCAGGGCCGTGAGCCGGACACAGGGAACCTGGACGTGGATCACGGTTTCTTCGATGAGGAGGTGTGGCCGCGCCTGGCGCACCGCGTGCCGGCCTTCCAGTCCCTGAAGGTACGGCCCCCACCCGCATCCAGCCCCACATCCAGCCCCACACGTGGGCTCGGTGCTGCCGGTCGCTGACCCCGCAATACCGGGCAGGTGAAGAGCTCGTGGGCCGGATACTACGACTACAACAGCTTCGACCAGAACGGGGTGCTGGGGCCGCACCCGCAGCTGCAGAACGTCTTTGTGCTGGGGGGGTTCAGCGGGCACGGCCTGCAGCAATCCCCCGCTGCGGGCAGAGCCGCGGCCGAGCTGCTGCTGTACGGAACCTGCACGGCCGTGGATGTCAGCAGGATGGCGCCGGGCCGGCTGTGGGGCAACGAGCCGCTGCTGGAGGCGGCCATTGTGTGAATAGCGGCACCGGGAATAAACGGCCGGTGTGGGCTGTGTGTGTGTGAGCGGGTCGTGATTGTGCGTGGAGCCCAACGGGGGCCTTTAGAACGTACGGTGTCCTGCAGCCCGACATGCCCCATCACCTCCCGGTTCATCCCTGTATCCCATCCCATTATCCCATCCCATTATCCCATCCCTGTATCCCATCTCTGTATCCCATCTCTGTATCCCATCCCATTATCCCATCCCATTATCCCATCCCTGTATCCCATCTCTGTATCCCATCTCTGTATCCCATCCCATTATCCCATCCCATTATCCCATCCCTGTATCCCATCTCTGTATCCCATCTCTGTATCCCATCCCATTATCCCATCCCATTATCCCATCCCGTTATCCCATCCCGTTATCCCATCCCTGTATCCCATCCCATTATCCCATCCCATTATCCCATCCCTGTATCCCATCCCTGTATCCCATCCCATTATCCCATCCCATTATCCCATCCCGTTCCCCCATATCCCCGTGCCCCATTGACACTCATTGTAGTGGCGCCCCCTGGCGGTCTCTCTCTCTCTCTCTCTCTCTCTCTCTCTCTCTCACTGTCCGTGTTGTTGCTCGGTCTCAGCGCTGTGTGCGCCTGCTCGCTGCGCATGCGCAGATCGCGTTGGCCGTGCCGGCGCAGTGTGCTGCGGGAGCGGCCCCGGCCCGGCGGGTCGGACCGGAGGTAAATGGGGTCAGCGAGGGGAGCGGGGGCGATGCGGGACGGATAGAACCGGGTCGGGTCGGGTCGGGTCGGTTCGGTTCTGTTCTGGGCCGGCCGTGCGGCTCCGAGCCGCCATTCTGTGCATAGCGGTGCCTGTGGGCCCGGCGGCGCTTTGGGCCTCGCTCGGTTCCGGCTCGGTTCGGTCCAGGCCCGTCGGTACCGACCCGCTGTTCCGTGTGCTCCCATAGGCCCCATCGTTTCCCGTCCGTCCATGATGCCCCAGCCCCGGGCCCGGCCGTTCCCCCGTCCGTGCAGCTGATGGTGTCGGGGTGATGCGGGATGGCGGACGGCGTCAGGACCTTCCTGCAGGACCTGGTCAGGGTGAGTCGGTGTGAGCACACCGCGCCGCCGCACCCAGCTCCATAGAAAACACATTGAAAACAGTGTGTGACACCGACAGATGGATCGTTGTATAGGAGAGCACAGGGCCTGAGTACAGCTCAAAGCACAACCTGCATCGTGTCCCTGCGGCACAGCTGGCACTAAAGGCCAGAAATGCCATTGGGAATCATTCAGGTGCTCCCTGGAGCCTTGTACGGATGTGAGAGTTTGTGGGGTTTTATTTGTGCAGGAATAAGCTTCAGGTTCATACAGTGACACCACGTGGACTTTGCACGTTCTATGTATTCTGTACAATTACCTTTTATTGGCCTTAGAAATGCTGGCAGGGGAAGACGTGCACCGTGCCAGGCAGAAGAAATGGGCTGTGAGATCTCCATGGCTTCTGCCAGGGTTATAAATAGAGGAGATTTATGAGACATCACACCTTTCAAGGAGGGGTAAAAACAGCAAAGCTTTCCAGTGCTGTTCCTAAAGATGCTGGAACATGATTCAGGTCAGCAGGCCATAGAAAATAGTGTCACTGATCCGAATCTTTGGCCTTCCAGCTGGGACTGGGGCTGACATTCACCTGTCTGTAGGAAGGGGTGATGCAGATGTGGTCTGCTCCCTTGTGTCTCCCCCCAGATCCCTTCCCTGCTCACCTGAGGGTTGGCCAACCTCAGCTGGGACTGTGGGATGAGTGAGGGCAGTGCTGCAAATCCACCTTCATGCATTGGTTTGCATTTATGTCCCTTTCCATAATGGGGAGCAGCCCGTGTCAGCCGTGTCCCACTCCTCCCCGCTCTGGGCATGGCTGACGTGCTGTGTTCATGTCCACAGGGAATCAAGGATTCCATCTGGGGCATCTGCACCATCTCCAAGCTGGACGCCCGGATCCAGCAGAAAAGGGAAGAGCAGAAGCGGAGGAGAGCAAACAGTGCACATGCCCAGCGGAGGTTTCATATGGAAGAGAGGAAGCAAGAGAAGTGAGTATGGAGCCTTAGGAGTCACAAATCAGGTAGTTTGCTTGTCTTTGAGTCTGTTGAGAGCAAGGAGAGAGAAGCAGAGGGAGAGCTCTATGTACATCAGTGTGTAAAATGTGAGACCGAACCAGCTGCCATTTGTCCTCGCTCAGGAGCTGTGTCTCTCATTCACTTCTCTCCTGTTGCTTTCCAGTGAACCCCGGATAGTGAGCCGGATATTTCAGTGTTGTGCCTGGAATGGAGGCGTATTCTGGGTAAGTGGGAATTTGGGGTGTTTTCTGTGTTCAAGTGCTGTCTGTTTGCCACATGATGTGGCTTTGGGGCCATGGCACCTTCAGAGGGGTTTATGCTAAAAGTTTATGAGATGTGTTGGGATTTCACTACGCCAGGTGGGAGAATGGAGCACAAGAAGCAAATGTGCAAAGCCTCACCATGAACCCTTGTTGTTTCTTCCCCTCTAGCTTAGTCTCTTCTTGTTCTACCGAGTATTTATACCTGCACTTCAGTCAGTCACAGCTCAGATCATCGGTAAGTGCTTCCCTGTCTGTGTATTAAGGGGCACTGAGTACAAAGGCAAAGCTGTGATTAATTGTTTAGTAGAAAATCAGACAGGTGGGTAATTCTGCTGACAGACTGAGGAGGTTCCTGATGTGCTGCTTTCTGCCCATTTCCAAAGGTGACCCTTCCTTACATGGCGATGTCTGGTCTTGGCTGGAGTTTATTCTCACCTCCATTTTCAGTGCCCTCTGGGTCCTTCCCCTGTTTGTGCTCAGTAAAGTTGTCAATGCCATCTGGTTTCAGGTAGGTGACAGGAACGTGGGCTCTCATACAAATGATAGGTGGGGCAAACTTCCAGGATTAGAGAATGTGAAATCCCATCCTGGAACATCCTGGTGTTCTTAGTGGCTGTCAGCTGAGCTGTTTGTCGCTCCCTTTTCCCTGTGCAGGACATTGCAGACCTCGCATTTGAAGTTTCTGGCAGAAAGCCGCACCCCTTCCCCAGCGTCAGTAAAATCATTGCTGACATGTTGTTCAACCTCCTGCTGCAGGCACTGTTCCTCATCCAGGTGAGCTCACAGCCCTGGGGTGGTGACAGTTGCTGTTTGCTGCTTCCAGCCCTCCCTCACCTGCTCTTTTCTCCCGCAGGGGATGATAGTGAGTCTGTTCCCCATCGATATCATTGGCCAGCTGATCAGCCTCCTGCACATGTCACTGCTCTATTCTCTCTACTGTTTTGAGTACCGCTGGTTTAACAAAGGTGAGTGCTGCCTCCTGCAAGTCAGGCCTCTGTACCCAAGTGCTGTCTGATATCAGCACTGATATCAGGCCCAAGGGACTGTGTATGTGGCAGAGCAGCCTCTTGGCCGTTCTGCACCATCTGACAGGAGTCAGCATAGTGAAGGTCTTTCCCCAGTGTGCCAACTCAGGGGGTTTCTTGGGGGGTTTTGTCCTCACCAGGAATTGAAATGCACCAACGGTTGTCCAACATTGAGAGAAACTGGCCCTATTACTTCGGATTTGGCTTACCACTGGCTTTCCTCACCGCAATGCAGTCCTCCTACATCATCAGGTGAGTCTTCGGGAGGGCAGGTTGTTGTCTGGGAGGAGCAGGCCGCACTAATGCCCCTTTCCCAACTTCTGTCCTCCTTTACATCAGATCAATGTCCCCTCCCCCTGTGAGGGTGCACTTCATTCACACAGAACTTTCAGCAAACCCTTTTTGTTCTCCTTCCAGTGGCTGCCTCTTCTCCATCCTTTTCCCTCTGTTCATCATCAGCGCCAACGAAGCGAAGACACCTGGCAAAACATAGTAAGTATTGACCTGGGGATGCTCCGTGGTGGTGGTAGATCTGGGACAAATGTGCTGAACAGAAACAGCACAGAGAGAACAGGCCCCCAGCACTGGGTTGGTGAGGTGGGAATAGCAGGGCTGGGCTCTCTGTACCCATTAAATTCCCCTTAGCCATAAAGACATGACAAATGCTGTGAGGGCTCTTTGGACACAGGGCACCACGTTGGTGCGGCATCACTGAGCTCACACCTCTGTTCCCTTCCAGCCACTTCCAGCTCCGTCTCTTCTCCCTGGTGGTTTTCCTCAGCAACAGACTCTTCCACAAGACCGTTTACCTTCAGTCCACTCTGAGCAGCTCCTCCGCAGACCGGCTGCTCTCTCCGCAGCCATCTCCTGCCAAACACAAGGCTGCTCCGGGGCACTGAGCCGCAGCCCAGAGGGGGACGAGCTGCAGCCTCAGGGCTGGAAACATCCTGGGGAAACACAGCACCCAGCGTGTGAGGCTCAGTGTGTCCCAGCACCCAGAGCCCCCCCGGGTGTTTCACGTCCCCGCTGTGAGTTTGGGCAAAGCCTGGATTTTTAACACCTTTGTGAGATACAAAAGCCAGGTTCCCGTGCTTGTTTTATAGCGTGTCCCAGCCCTTCCCTCGCAGTTTTGTACTCCGTGTGCCATCTCCCCAGCTGTGGGTTCCCGTGTCCCCTTTATATCCATCCCATGGTGGATCTCAGGTCGGGTTTATAGTCCTGTCCAGCCCCAGCTCTGCTCCTATTGCAGCCCCACGATGAGCGGCACCTGCAGGGCTCCGCGCTGCACGGGGAGCCGGCTCCACAGCGCGGTACCGGCTGGTACCGGGTGGTCCCGGGTTGGGTCCCATGTTCGGTACCGGGTCTCTTTGGTTTATCTGCCCATTGAGGTTCAGCTGAGCCCGGCGGTACCGGCGCTGTCCCGTCCCTGCAGTTCCCGCTGTGTCCACACGGTGGCGCTGTGTATCGGTGGCGCTGCTCGCCCTGCAGTTCCGCCCCTGTCCACACGGTGGCGCTGTTTGTGGCGCTGTCGGTTCCGCTCGGTCCCGGTTGGTTCCGGTCGGTCCCGGTTGTTCCCGGTGTCACCGAACCGCCCCATTTCTGGACTGTTTTCACACTGAGATGTTAAATGGAACAAAAACAACCGAACATCCCGCTGTGTGTGCCCGCCGTCCCGCGTTCGGAGCGTTATGGGGATCGTTATTGGGGTGTCTCGTTGTTTTGGGCTGAATTCCGCTGATATCGGCGCTATCTCCGTTATCTCCGTTATCTCCGTTATCTCCGTCTCGTGGTTCCGGTCCGTCTCGCCCACGTGGCGCGCCCCGCCCCGCCCGCTTCCGGCCACGTGACCGGCCCCGCCCCCCGGGGCTCCGAGCCCGGACGGACACGTCACTGCTCGCTCTTTGCCGGCCCCGCCCACCGCGCGCTCAGCCAATCGGAGCGCTCCGTGGGGGTCCCGCCCTCCGCTTTCCGCGCAATGAGCGGCGGGGATGTTTGAGTGGCGTCGCGTCGGACCAATGGGAAGGCGGCGGGGCGGTGAGGCGGGCTGGGGCAGCTGCACGGGGTGGATGGACGGGCCGCGGGGACGGGAACGGAACCGAGGTGACGGACGGGACCGAACCGAACCGGGGGGAAACGAGGGATGGGAACCGGGAATGGGCCGGGATGGGGCTGAGCTGGGAGGAGCGCGGCATGGGGGGCGGGGTGGGGTGTGGGGAGGGGCGGCCGTGGGGCTGGGGGGGCAATGGGTGTCAATGGGTGTCTATGGGTGTCTATGGGTGTCAGTGGGTGCCAATAGGTATCAATGGGCAGCAATAGATGTCAATGGGCACCTATAGGTATCAATGGACATCAGTGGGTGTCAATGGGCATCAGTGGGTGTCTATGGGTGTCAGTGGGTCTCAATGGGTCTCAGTGGGTGTCAGTGGGCACCTATAGGTGTCAGTGGGTGTCAATAGGCACCAATGGGTGTCCGTGGGTGTCAATGGGCAGCCATGGGCTCAGGGCTCAGGGCTGTTCCTGCCTTCAGCCCTTACTGCTGCTGAATCTCCCTTATTTCCCCTGAGGGAGCCCAGGAATGACTCCAGCTCTGAGCTGTTTCCATGTCACTGCTATTGGCTGCAGGTCACAATCTCTGCTGCTCACACCACCGTTCCCAGGTGCTCGGTGTCGTTTCTAAATCTCAGCCTGTCCAAATAACTCCCTGCTGGCCTTAACACAGAGATACGGGCCGGGCCTTTATCAGCCCATTCTGGGACTCAGCCTGCAGGACTTTGTGTTGGCTTCTGTGTGTTTTTCCAGTGTGAGTGGGCAGCAGAGCGTTCCTAAAGCTTCAGGCTGTTTGCAGAGCGTGAAGCCGTCCATCTCTGCCTGCACTTTCACTTCCTTGCTACCTCACATCTGTTTTTTCCTCCGCCCAAGGAGGTCGGATCAAACAGCTCCATCACACAGTGCTACAGGAGCTGTGCAGATCTGTGTTAGGAATCCTGCATTTCACATCGGCAGTTTGCAGCCTCTGTGGGCTCGTTGTTCATCTCTTGTAGCTCAATCAAGGGAAACCAGCCTTGGTTCTTCAGCTGCTGAAAGCTCAGGGTTGTCTTGTTTTGCACACAGACAAACACACACATCTGCCCCAAGGAAGTTCTGCTCGCTGTGAAAGAAGTTGAAGCCTCAGCCAAGATTTGGGCCGACTGATCAGGTGAAGCTCTGGGGGATCCAGGCTCAAGGAGGGGAGGGAGGCAGCAGATGCACGGCAGGGCCCAGCCCCACTCTCTGATCATCCCCATCTCTCGTCTTTAGGTTTCCAGGTGTCTGTTCCCTGCCTTTGATGTGACAATGACCAAGCTGGGCTTCCTCCGGCTCTCCTATGAGAAGCAGGACACGCTGCTCAAGCTCCTCATCCTGTCCATGGCAGCTGTGCTGTGTAAGTCTGCATGCAGGACCCAGGAACTGCCTCCTCCTTCAGTTCTTCCTTAGGTCGCCAAGCTCCCATCTGTCCTTGAAGTGTGACCCAAGTGCACACTGTTATTCATTCAGCACTGGCTCCTTTGAAAACTCATTCTTCTCTTTGTGTTTACAGCTTTTTCCACGAGACTCTTTTCTGTCTTAAGATTTGAAAGTGTCATCCATGAATTTGACCCGTAAGTGTCTTCCCCCCACGCTGTGTGTTTTCCTCCTTGGGATCAGTGGATGTTGGCTGCTGTTTGCTGGGCTGTGTTTGCTCCCAGCAGTCTGTGAGCAGTTGTCATTCCTGTGTGTGGACACAGAGGTGCTGGTGTTGTTGCAGGTACTTTAACTACCGCACAACTCGCTTCCTGGCAGAGGAAGGCTTCTACAAATTCCACAACTGGTTTGATGACCGAGCGTGGTACCCCTTGGGCAGGATTATTGGTGGAACCATTTATCCAGGTAGGCCAGCAGGCTGTGGCTGTGCTAGAACATAGATTTGGGAGGGCAGCAGCTCCCATCTGTTCCATCCTTCTCACCTTTTTGATTGCCCTGCTCCAATTGCAACCCACTGACGGTGCCACATCCATCCCACAGGGCTGATGATCACCTCGGCAGCCATCTACCACGTGCTGCACTTCTTCCACATCACCATCGACATCCGCAACGTCTGCGTCTTCCTGGCGCCCCTCTTCTCCTCCTTCACCACCATTGTGACTTACCACCTCACCAAAGAACTCAAGGTATGGGGAGGACCATCTCAGTTTTATTCTTTTGAGGCGTATCTGTGCATGCAGAGCTGTGACCTGATGGTTCTCTTGCCCTCTGGTTGTGCTCCCCAGGACGCAGGCGCAGGGCTCCTTGCTGCTGCCATGATTGCAGTTGTGCCTGGGTACATCTCTCGTTCTGTTGCTGGATCCTACGATAATGAAGGTGAGTTTTTATATATGTGGTTATGCTGACATTCAGGGTGATGTGAGCTTCCTCTGACCTCGCTGTGTCTCTCTGCCCAGGTATTGCCATTTTCTGCATGCTGCTCACTTACTACATGTGGATCAAGGCTGTGAAAACTGGCTCTATCTATTGGGCGGCGATGTGTGCTCTTGCCTATTTCTACATGGTGAGCATTCCTTGTCCTGGCACCCAGATATGTGATAAATCCGGGCTTCTGGGGCTGTTAATGATGCCCTGTTTGGGGAGAGCACATGATCCCAGGAAAACAGGACTTGCTGTTGGACCCCACCGTGCAGTCTGTCCAGCCCCGGAATTGGTGTTTTTCACTTCTCTTTTGCCAGGTCTCCTCATGGGGTGGCTACGTCTTCCTGATCAACTTAATCCCGCTGCACGTCCTTGTGCTGATGCTGACTGGCCGCTTCTCACACAGGATCTATGTTGCCTACTGCACTGTGTACTGCCTGGGGACGATCCTCTCAATGCAGATCTCCTTTGTTGGCTTTCAGGTGAGGCCTTCCAGCACTGCTTGTCTGTCAAGAAGCCTTGGAAGTTCCATTTTTCTGTGAAGGAAACACTTGGCACACATCTCCATAAAGTAGGGAGTGCAGCATTTAAAGGGAAGCAGTTGCTCCTTTGTCACCTTTAGTGTCCTGCTATTGGGAATACAGGTTTTGTGGGCTTGGAAGCTTCACTTGGAGATCTTGCAGCAAGGAATGCTCTCAGAGTTCATTTTTCATGTGCATTCCTATCAGAATTAAGGCCGATGTGAAATTCCTCATGTCCACGGGGAGGGATTGGCTTCCATTGACTTCAGCAAGTCGTGGCCTTAGCACTGATTTTGCTGAGGTCTTTTTGGAGTGACTCAGCTGCCGTTTCCTTGTGTCTGATCACACTCTCCCCTGCTTGCAGCCTGTCCTCTCCTCAGAGCACATGGCTGCCCTGGGCGTCTTTGGCTTGTGCCAGATCCACGCCTTTGTGGACTACCTCCGCAGCAAGCTGAACCCGCAGCAGTTTGAAGTGCTCTTCAGGAGCGTCATCTCCCTGGTTGGCTTTGTCCTCCTGACAGTTGGGGCTGTGCTGATGCTCACAGGTAGCTCCATTAACAGTGATCCCATTCATGCTGATGTTGCTCAGCATGTTTCACTGCTGGCTTTGCCTCTTTCCCTGTTGGCACTGCTGGCTTTGCTGCGACTGACGCTGATTTTCTCCTCTCCTAGGGAAAATCTCCCCATGGACGGGGCGTTTCTACTCCCTGCTGGATCCTTCCTATGCCAAGAACAACATTCCCATCATTGCCTCTGTCTCAGAGCACCAGCCCACCACCTGGTCCTCCTATTACTTTGACCTGCAGCTCCTTGTGTTCATGTTCCCAGGTGAGACCCTCGGTCGGTCTCTGGGTTTATTCCATCCTTGCAGCGTGCTGCTTGTCTCCAACAGATGGATTTTCTTTCAGGCTCAGGCCAACCTCACCTGTTTCTCTTTCCTTTGTTGCAGTTGGTCTCTATTACTGCTTCAGCAATCTCTCAGATGCCCGCATTTTTATCATCATGTACGGTGTGACCTCCATGTACTTCTCTGCTGTGATGGTGAGGGCTGCTCGGGTTGGTGTGATGTTGTGGGGCTGTGCAGGATGATGAGATGGTCTTAACAAAGCCAACTTCCTTTTTGTTCTGAACTTGCTGGTAATGGCTTTGAACTGAACGAGGGCAGGTTTAGGTTGGATGTTAGGAAGTTCACCTGGCAGGCTCTGATGGCTGTGCTGTCACCTGCAGGTGCGGCTGATGCTGGTGCTGGCCCCAGTGATGTGCATCCTTTCCGGCATCGGCGTTTCTCAGGTGTTGTCCACCTACATGAAGAACCTGGACATCAGCCGGCCAGACAAGAAGAGCAAAAAGCAGCAGGACTCCACCTACCCCATCAAAAATGAAGTGAGCGCTGGGGCAGCCCATGACCGTGGGGAGGAGGAGAGTTGTTGCTCCTGGTGGGGATGGTGAGGGAGGTGCTCTGTCCTCTCCTGCAGTGACACCAGTTTGCATCCGCAGGTTGCCAGCGGCATGATCCTGGTGATGGCTTTCTTCCTCATCACATACACCTTCCACTCCACCTGGGTGACCAGCGAGGCGTACTCATCGCCCTCCATCGTGCTGTCTGCACGTGGTGGGGACGGCAGCAGGATCATCTTCGATGACTTCAGGGAGGCCTACTACTGGCTGCGGCACAACACGCCGGAGGTAACCGCGCTCCCAGCACGGCGGGTGCCAGCAGCCATCTGAGCACTGACGGTGTGTTGTGTTTGGCTGCAGGACGCCAAGGTGATGTCGTGGTGGGACTACGGCTACCAGATCACTGCCATGGCCAACCGCACCATCCTGGTGGACAACAACACCTGGAACAACACACACATCTCCCGCGTTGGGCAGGTAGGTGCTCCCGCTGTGTGCCCATGGTTCTGGGGCACTGCGGCACCTCACAGCTGTGGGTCCCCTGCAGGCGATGGCATCAACAGAGGAGAAAGCCTACGAGATCATGAGGGAGCTGGACGTCAGCTACGTGCTGGTGATATTTGGCGGCCTCACCGGCTATTCATCTGATGGTAAGAGCCCGCAGCACCCTGCGTCCCCCCTGTACACCATTATACACCATACACCCCGTCCCTTGCAGACATCAATAAGTTCCTATGGATGGTTCGCATCGGCGGCAGCACGGACACGGGGCGGCACATCAAGGAGCACGACTACTACACCCCGACGGGCGAGTTCCGCGTCGACCGCGAGGGATCCCCAGTGCTGCTCAACTGCCTGATGTACAAGATGTGCTACTACCGCTTCGGGCAGGTCTACACCGAGGCCAGTGCGTGTCATACCCTGTGTCCCACACCATGTCCCGTTATCCATGGGGCTGTGTCCCGTTATCCATGGGGCTGTGTCCCGTTATCCATGGGGCTGTGTCCCGTTATCCATGGGGCTGTGTCCTGTTATCCATGGGGCTGTGTCCTGCTATCCATGGGGCTGTGCTGGCACATACAGCATCACTTTGTGTCCCTGCAGAGCGGCCGCCCGGCTATGACCGTGTTCGCAATGCTGAGATCGGGAACAAGGACTTTGAGCTGGACGTGCTGGAGGAGGCGTACACCACAGAGCACTGGCTGGTCCGGATATACAAAGTACGGGGCTGGGCTGTGTGTGCATTGGGTGAGCATTGGATGCTGTTGCTCACTGTTCTCCTCTGTTGCAGGTGAAGGACTTGGACAACCGCGGGCTGTCACGGACGTAGATCTGAGCGCTGCCCCGACCTTTGTTATGGAGCTGAGATGTTGGGGGGGGGCTGTTGTTTTGGGTTGTTTTCTCGTCGTTTTGGTTCACTGTTTTTATACCATTGAGTGCTGGGATATGGGACGGCCCCCCCTGCTGCGTGCGGGGGGTTTTATAGCACAGAGCGGCAAAAATCGGGAATCACGGCGTTACCGGGTTTGATTAAAGGGGAATGACCGGGATCCGTGTGTCCGCCCCCGGTTCTGTCCCGTTCGGTTCCGGTCTCGTGTCCGGTGGGCGGGGCTGGGGGCGGGGCTTCGCTGTGCGCGCGCAGTGAGAGGCGTGACAACGTGGCGCCGGCGGGAACCGTGTTTGTGTGCGGGTCGGTGCGTGATGGCGGTGCCGTTCGTGGAGGACTGGGACCTGGTGCAGACACTGGGGGAAGGAGCCTACGGGGAGTGAGTGCGGGGTAAAGGGGCTGAATGGAGGATGGGCCCGGAGCAGCGCGGAGCGGCCGGGCCGTGCGGCCCCGCACCCCGTGCACGGTGCCGGGCTGTTGCGTGGTGTTTGTGCCCCGGCTGCACGCACACCTTGCAATGCACCCAGCCCTTTGCACGCCGTGCACCGCAGGGTGCAGCTGGCCGTGAACCGCCGCACCGAGGAGGCCGTGGCCGTGAAGATCGTGGACATGAAGCGCGCTGCAGACTGCCCCGAGAACATCAAGAAGGAGATTTGCATCAACAAGATGCTCAACCACGACAACGTCGTCAAGTTCTACGGGCACCGGCGCGAGGGCGCCACGCAGTACCTGTTCCTGGAGTACTGCAGTGGTGGAGAGCTCTTCGACCGCATCGGTGGGTGGCAATGCAAGAGCAGGAGCTCCGGGCTGGAGCTGCAGCCCTGCCCTCACTGCTCGATGTTATTGCAGAGCCCGACATTGGGATGCCGGAGCCGGATGCACAGCGCTTCTTCCAGCAGCTGATTGCGGGTGTGGTGAGTGCTGCAGGACGGCATTGCACTGCATTGCTCCCAGCTGCCTGCACTGCACTGCATTGCATTGCATTGCTCCCAGCTGCCTGCATTGCATTGCATTGCATTGCTCCCAGCTGCCTGCAATGACCCCATCACCCCCCTGTAGGTGTATCTGCACAGCATGGGCATCACGCACCGTGATCTGAAGCCAGAGAACCTGCTGCTGGATGATCGAGGTGTGCCCCCCCCGCCACAGCCCCCTGCTGTGTTCCACCACCTTTAACTTGACCCTTCCTGCCGGTTCCCCCCCCAGACAACCTGAAAATCTCCGATTTCGGCCTGGCCACCGTCTTCAAGCACAACGGGCGCGAGCGGCTGCTGAACAAGATGTGTGGGACGCTGCCCTACGTGGCCCCCGAGCTGCTGCGGCGCCCCGAGTTCCGTGCTGAGCCTGTGGACGTGTGGGCCTGCGGCGTGGTGCTGACTGCCATGCTGGCAGGAGGTGGGTATGGGGGGTGTGAGCTGTGGGGTGTATGTGGGGTGCATAGGGGAGGTTGCAGTGGGTGCTTTGCATGGCACAGCGCAGTACTGCATGCACATCGCATCCTTTTGGAGGCAGATGGGCAATGCATTGTTCCTGCCCCCTGTGCCAATCTCTTGTGCCGCCCCCTGTCCCTCAGAGCTGCCCTGGGATCAGCCCAGCGACAGCTGCCAGGAGTACAGCGACTGGAAGGAGAGGAAGACCTACCTGTCACCATGGAGGAAGATCGACTCGGCACCGTTAGGTACGCAGCTGGAGGCAGCGGTGCCCCCCACCGCCCCACAGCTCCGACCTGCACCCCATTCCCCACAGCGCTGCTGCACAAGATCCTGACCGAGAGCCCCACGGCGCGAATCACCATCCCCGACATCAAGAAGGACCGCTGGTACTGCCGGCCCCTCAAGAAGGGTGAGGGCTGGGTGAGGGCCGTGGGGCACAGCTCGTTTCCTGCCCGTGCTGTGCACAGTGTGGGCTCTGTGCTGTGTTTTGCAGGCACGAAGCGCAGCCGCGTGTCCTCAGGTGGCGTCACCGAGTCCCCAGGAGCCCTCCCCAAACACATCCGCTCCGACACGGACTTCTCTCCTGTGAAGAGCGCCCTGGGGTGAGCGGGCTGCAATGCACCTCCCTGCTGCAATGCACCTCCCTGCTGCAATGCACCTCCCCATAGAGGCACAGTCCTCGCATCCATCCCTTTTGCAATCTCATCCCTTGCCTTGCAGGGAGGACAAGGTGAGCTACTCCACGTCGCAGCCTGAGCCCGGCACCGGTGGCACGTTGTGGGACGGCAGCACGGGCAGCATCGACCGCCTGGTGCAGGGCATCAGCTTCTCACAGCCTGCCTGCCCCGAGCACATGCTGCTCAACAGCCAGCTGCTGGGCACGCCGGGCTCCTCACAGGTGAGCTCCCTTAGGATCTGCTGTGCATCTCCTGGCATTGCAACCTTTTGGGTGCAGCTTTGCAGTATTTCTAAGGGGCTGCTTTGCAATGCTGGGGGTGCCATCCTGCAGCGTTTATAGTGTCACATTGATTACGCTTGGGATGCGACTTGGCAATGTTTGCAGTGCTGGGGATGCAGGTTTGTGGTGCATTTTGGCAGGCCTGGGGGTGCTATTTCGCACTGTTCTGCAGCACTAACATGCAGCTGGCGATGTTTGCCACACGGGGGTGCAACTTGCTAATGTTGCACAAAGACGTGCAGTACCAGGGACACAACTTGGTGCACCTTCACTCGGGGCTGCATGGGCCACTTTGTGTGCACACAGTGGGGCTGAGGTGTGGGATATGGGCACAGCGCTGCAGCTTTGCAGCCTTCCCGATGCTCTCCGTGCTGCAGAGCCCCTGGCAGCGCCTGGTGAGGAGGATGACGCGCTTCTTCACCAAGCTGGACGCCGACGGCTCCTACCGCAGCCTGAGGGACGTGTGTGAGAAGATGGGCTACGGCTGGAAGCAGAGCTGCACCAACCAGGTGGGGCTGGACCTGGGGGGGTGGGTGCAGGGATGGGGCTGAGCCCCCCTGACATTGCTGCGCTCCCACAGGTCACCATCTCCACCACGGACCGGAGGAACAACAAGCTGATCTTCAAGGTGAACCTGCTGGAGATGGAGAGCAGGATCCTGGTGGATTTCCGCCTCTCCAAGGTGGGCGCTGGGATGGGGGGCGCAGTGGGGTGCGGGGCAGTGCATGGGGGGGAAGGGGGGTGCAAATGGGGTCGCTGGGACGTGGCACTGACTGTCATGGGGTGCACTGACCAATGTCCCCCCGCAGGGCGACGGGTTGGAGTTCAAGAGGCATTTCCTGAAAATCAAAGGCAAACTGAGCGACGTGGTCAGCACGCAGAAGGTGTGGCTGCCCCCACCCTGACCCCCCCCCCCCCTCCCTCCTCCTCCTCCTCCTCACCCCCGCAGAGCTGTGCCCCGCAGTGCAGTGCCATGGGGTCGGGCAGTGCCATGGGGTCAGCCCGGCTCTGTGCCCGCTGCGGCTTTTATGGGTTCAATAAAGTGGGATCTGAGCTCTGTGCCATGTTGGGTGCTGTGGGTGCGGGTGGGAGCAGACTCGGCCCCGTGTCCTGCAGCTCCGTTCACTCTGGAACCGACTGATGGTGCAGAGTTTCCTTTGAGCTCAGTGGCCCCACACAGCCCCATCCACAGCCCGGAGCTGTGGGGGCAGCTCAGGGTCTTTCCCCCCTCCTTGCCCTCTCTCAGGGCGGCAGCTGCCCCACTCCCAGCCTCTAATTGCTTTTCACAGCGCTAACAAGCCCGGAGCTGCCAGGGGTTGTTAGCGCTGGAGCGAGAGGAGTGCAGGGATTAACCCGGGGCGGCACCCCCCTCCCCAACCCAAAAGAGCATCCCCCAGACCCCACCCCAAGGTGCTCATCCCACCACTCAGCCCTGAACCCACTGCTCCCACTGCTGGCATCAGTAACTGAGTTGGAAAAAGCCTCTTTCCCTTATTTTCCCCATTTTCCAGTGCCCCCCCCCAACTTCGGCCGAGCAATTAACGGGGCCTTTCGGGGTTCTTTAATTGCGTATTTATTTTGCAGCCGGGAGCGAGACCCCGGCAGCGGGCGAGGGGCAGCAGGAAGACGCCGCCCCGACCCCATGTGCTTTTCAGCCGGGATTAAGCAGCGTTAATTGTCCCGGAGATCACAGATTGCAGCCGGGGATAATTAGGCTGAACGCGGGGTTTTCTGGTTCACTCCCCCAGCGGCTCCCGGTGGGCACAGATTGGGGTCTGCAGGCAGAAAGGAGCTTTGGGGGCACCCTGAGAGTGAGGATTGTGGGGCTGGGAGCTGGGGGCTGTTGTGTAGAACAGCACAACTTGTTGCAGCAGTGGGAAGTCGGTCCCGTTTGCAGTAAAGGTTTCTCTTCAAGGGGAAAAACCATCCTTTGCTTCATCCCCTACAGCATTTTGCTTTGCTGCCCACCCCAGCTTGGGTCATAAACTGCTCATTTTGGGGGTCACAGGGGTATCCTGTGGGTTTGAGCATGGAGCATTGCTATGGGCGATTGTAGTAAGCCTTTAGTAACCATATAATAACCCTATAGAAAGCCTTTTATCCCTTATCCAGGGCTCTTACATAAGGTACAGATGGAGGATGCAGGATTTAGGATGCAGGACATGGGATCTGGTAGGTTCAGGATCTGGTGTGCAGGGCTGGGAAAGGGAAATTAGGGTACAGGTATAACATATGGGGGCAGAAAGCAAATTTTGGGCTGCAGGATGAGGTAAATGGGATGCAGATGCAGAGTGGGATGCAGCAGCAGAAGCCACGTGGAGGATGGAGGTGCAGGACGGCAGGTGCAGGACGTGGGGCAGTGGGTGCAGAAGCAGGATTTGGGATGCAGATGTGAGGTGGAGGCGCAGGACAGGGGATGCTCCATCCCCAGGAGCCCCAGCCCATGTGGGGCCAGGAGATGGGAAATGCCAGTTCCCAATGACCAGGGATTGCTTCGTGCCATGTGCCCAGCCCGGGATTTCCCTGCTTGTCCCCATCTGGGCAGCAGAGCCCGGCCACATCTGCCCACCAGATGTGATGGGGCCGTGCCTCGGGGGGGTGGGAACCTCCCTGCTCCCCCTGCTCCATTGCTGAGATGGGCTGCGTGCAGCACGAGGTGCAGGGCTGCGGATGGAGGGGCTGGGAGGGATGTGGGGCGCAGCGTGGGGCTGGGGATGGAGATCCAGAATGGGGCACACAGGTTTGTGCAGCACGGGGGGGTTTGCACGGATAAAAGCTGCCAAGATCCCCCTAAAACAGGTCGGCCCCGCAGCTGTGGGCGGGAGAGGGAGGAAAAAGCAAAATGCTTGAAAAAGGTGAAAGCCTCCCAAACGCTGAGGTCATTTCTTGGCGAGGAAGTGGGCTCAGCTCGAAGTGCCTCCAGGTCTATTTAATATCAGCAGACACATTCCTGGGCAGGGCGGGGAGAGCGCGCACCCCACGGCGGCCCCCAGTGCCCCAAAACCCCCCCACAGCCCCGGGACAGCACTGAGCAATGGCAGCAAGAGCTCAGCAATGGGACAGATGCCCCCGGGGAGGTGGGAAATGAAACTCTGAGTGGGGTTTTGGGGTCTGGGGGGGAAAATTGCCCATGGAGCCCCCGATGTGCAGGGTCTGCTGTGCTGCAGGGAGCAAAAAGGGGAAACCCCATTAAGATAATGCATCCCACAGCCGCCCTGCAGAGCTGCTGCCATCACACGCGTCCTGAGGGCTGTGGTGACGGCGGTGTTTATTTTGCTAAACCTCACAGACCCGTAATGGGGGGGGGTTAAAAGGCTGAAACAAAACAAGGCCAAAGAGATGGAAGTGCAGCTGGAAAACGAAGCTGGGGCTGCGTGTGCAGAGCAGGTGGGGATGCCCTGAATCAAGGTGCAGTCAGTGACACAGATGCTCTGCTGGGGATGAGGAGCATTGTGGGCTCTATTGCAGCACATGGGGATGCTCGTAGTGCACAGGAAAGCTTGCATCGTGCAGGGATGTGTGTGGCATGCAGCGCTCTGCAGGTCCCATCAGTGTTAGCAGCAGTTTTGCAGCCTTGCCCCTTCCTTGTGCCTCAGTTTCCCCTCCCTGAGATCAAGCACAGCGCTGGAGCTGGCTCCCCCTTTCTCAGCATGGCAGCACTCAGGGGCTGCTGCTCTCCAGATGTGATAAGGAGGTTTGGCTGAGGATTGAGAAGTGGAGGGGGAAAAAAAAAAGGATAAAAAAAAAAATCGTAAAGCAGAGCAAAGCAAATTCCTTGGCAAATCAAAGCACGGAGCGTGCAGAGCTCAGAGCATCCGTCCTGATAAGGGGAGAGGTGGCTGCGGGAGGGGGAGGCGGCGCTGGGAGCCACCCATGGATGGGGATGGGGATGGGGAAGGAATGGAGGCTGTGCCTCAGTTTCCCCACACCATCAATGCTATGAAGGGTTAAAGCTCAGTGGGTAAAATACCTTGGAGGGGTTAAACAGGGCGATTTTTCTGCTGGGTTTTATCCAAAACATATGTTTTTGCCACTATTCGAGTTATCTGGGATATTTCCTGCGTGTTTGCTCCTATGGCAACCGGCCCAGCATGAAAGACCTATTTACTGGGCCCTGGGATAAGGCAGGGCCATATGTTGTCAATTTGGAAGGCTCCTTCCCCTCCGATCTGTCTCCAGCCCCCGGCACAGCTCGGGGTGTGAGGGGCGTCCAGGGAGAGGAGCTGGGTGGGGGTGGGATGAGCAGGATGGGATGGAGGTTCATCGGGGCGAGATGGAGATGAGGTTCCTTCAGCATCACTTTGAGGTTCCTTCAGCAGCTACGGATGGACACAAGCAACCTGTAACGTTGGGGTAAGATCCTTCAGGGAGGTAGAGATGGGTGCACGTAACCTGCAGCACTGGTTTGGTGTCCATGAAGGGACACAAGGATGGATGCATGCAAGATACAGCATTGGCTGGAAATCCTTCATGGGTTGGGGATGGGGACAAGTGACCAATGGACACCAATACCCTCAGACATTGGTTTGATGTTTATCTGAGGGCTGAGGGTTGACATAAGTAACCTACATCACTGTTCTGAGGTCCTTCAGGAGCAAAAGATGGAGCCAAGGGGCCTTCAGCATCAGTCTGAGGTCCATTGGGGATACAGGGATGGAGACAAGCAACCCACATCACTGCTCTGAGGGCTGCCCAAGAGACCGGGATGGGGATGGGGACAATGCAGGTCTGGGGTGTCACCGGGAGGCTCAGCTGGAAGCAGGGCTGGTGCCAAACAAGCTGCCATCCATCGCAGACACCCCAAGAGCCCCAGCACTGCCTGGCACCGCTCTGTGCCCTCCTGGGCAGCTGCAGCCAGGCAGGACCAGGCGCAGTGTGGGACGGTGGATCTGCAGAACCATCGACTCCCACGGAGCTATTTCTGATGGAAAAGCCCAAATCAATGATGGATTTTTGTCCTCCCCCACGTCTTACAGCAGTGACCCCTCCGCCCTCCCACCGCCCGGCGCTGCCTCGCCGTGTTTCTTTTTAACACACACACAAAAATAAAGGCTCGGGGCCAAAATAAACCTTCTGTGTGAAAACGTGCGTTTGGGTCAAAAAGCCACTTTTCACTGGGAAAAAAAAAGAAAAAAAGAAAAGAAAAGAAAACCCTTTAAGTGAACGGCTGGCAGAGCTCCGAGGGAGATTCAGTGTCCTGGAATATGGTTTGCAGAGCGATGCAATGGGGGGAAGGATGGAGGAACAGAACGAGCCCCCAGCACAGAGCAGGAGCGGAGCTGCTCCCCGCACACCCAGCCCCGCACACCCCGCGCTGTTGGCAGCTCGGAGCTTGGCCAAGGCTGGAGATGCCCCCGGGGGGGCGGCGCTCCCTCACTCAGCTCATCCCCTTCCAACAAACTGCCTCCCCCCCCCCAGAGCTGGCTGCGGAGATGAGGAAATTGCCTCCTTTCTCGTTTCCCCAACCCCGGAGGAGACAAGCGATCGTTTGAAGGCGGCTCTTCATTTCCTGCCCCGCTCTTCAAAGCGCTGATGGCCGACGGGGGGGGGGGGGGAAGCTCCCCCCGCAGCATCGCACGTGGCTGCGGGTCCCCGGGCGACGGCGGGTCCGGCGGAGCAGCGCTCGGTGCCAAGGCAAACATTGGCTCCAGGAGGAGTTTTGTCTCTTGCTTTTATTCCTAAAAAACACGGGGTTTTTTTGCTCACTTTTTGAGGAAAGCGGGTTTTGCTTTGTTTCCATCCCGGCTCTGTTTCTGCAGCAGGACCCCAGGGCAGGTGCAAAGGGGTTTTCAGATGCTCGGCTTTCACCCTCACTCCTGATGGGCTGTAGGAGATCCCCCTGTGCCCCCCCAGCACCCCCCACATCTCCCATCCGCTCCGTGCCTCCCCTTCCCCACTTGTTGAGCTCCATCAGCCGATGCCACCCAAAACCACCTCCACCAATGAAGAGCCCATGGACCACCCCAAGCAGGAGGAGACCCCTACATGGAGACCCCCACATGGAGACCCCCACATGGAGACCCATTGCAGCCCCGGGGCTGCCTGTGATGCATTGGGCAGCAAAGCCCAGATAAATCCTGTGGCAGCAGCGCTGAGAGCAGCTGTGTTTTTATAGGCACAGGGATGTGGCTGATAGGGTTTTACCGCTACCACGGAAGCTGTTCACACGTAAATGTTACACGAAGGTTTTACAGACCTTTCTGACCCTGATATTGACCTTAATGTGGCTAAAGAGGACTTGGAAAGGTGATGCGTTTTGGACCAAAAGCTCTCACTGGCACATGGGGACATTAGGACCAGGTGGGGTAAAAGTGACAAGGACCAGGATCCACGCAGGGCGCTGTGGACCAGGCCAGGGCAACACGGAGCATCTCCCCCCCTCAGCCTCCCCTGCTGACCCCCCAGCTGCCGCCCCCTACCCCCCCAGTCCCATCCCGGCCCTCGATGCCCCGATGACGCCGCCGTGGGGCCGCGCAGCTCCCGCGGAGTGGGATCGAGGAGGGCTGGAGCGCGGGGCTCCGCGGGCTCAATGATGGGGCCTCGCTCCCACGAGTGCATGAAAGGCCCCCTGTCCAAACGGCATTAGACGCGCTGCGAAGGCTCATTCCCGATCGGTCACGCTCCGAGGCGCAGCTGCAGCCCCCGGCCGAGGGAGCCGAGGATGCTCCGGGGCTTTGTTTGGGCAGCTCCGCTCCCGGGAACCGTGACAGGACGATCGGATTACGGAGCAGCCGGAGAAAAGTCGCCCTCGCTGTGAGCCGAGGGGGGAACGCAGCCCCCGGCCCCGCTGAACGCGGCGATACCTGCCCGGTGCCATCGGGATCGGTCGCGGTGCGGGGAACAAAGCCGAGCCCACAATGCCGGGGTGGGTCGGGTAACAGCCCCGTTAATGATCGGCTCGCCCGCTGCCCTTCTGCTGGATGGGGGTGTAGTACGGCCCGTGGGGAGGGGTGAGAAGGGGTCAGTGCGGAACAGAGACCCCCAGGAGCAGATGGATCGCGTGTCCCAGCCGCCCCCGTGTCCCATGTTTTGGGATACCGGCATCGTGCGATGCAAGAGCCGAACCCCAGGAGGGTGCAGGGAGGGCAACGCTGGGCCAGGAGGAAACCAGCCCTGAGGAAGCTGAGCAACAGGAAAAGGTGACAGCAGCACAACCCACAGCTGAGTCAGCAGCAAGAGGGACAGCGCCGAGATCGGGCCGCCCAAAGCCACCCGAACCTGGAGGGAACCCACAGGGGTTGGTGGGTCACGGCCTTTCTGCCCCCACGGGCTGGTTATGAACCCGCCGCCAGACAAAGCCAGCAGCCCTTAGCGGAGCCCAATGCACCATTTGCATCTTTGCAGAAGGGATTAGCGGAGCCCCGTTGTCCGGGTGTCACTCGGCGCCTTTGAAAGCAGATGACTTCATCCGCTTTCATGGCCCTGCCGCCTTCCAGTAATTAGATTTGCTCCCGACGACGGCAGCGGGGGTGAGGACGCCGGCCAAGTTTTGCTCCCCTTTCTCCAGCAGTTCGGCTGTGGGGCCGGTGACGGTCCCGCTGTACGAGACCCCAAAACCTCCTCGGGTCCCTGCTCGGCATCAGCCCGAGCTGCAGCAGCAGCGTCACCTCCGGAGCTGCCGGGTCACCGTGAGGGTCCGGGCTGGGAATGGCTCTGCCCGGGGACGGCCCTAAAATCCCCCCCTGGCCCCACCGGGGTTAATTCATTTAGCGCCCCGCTAACGGGCGTAGCTTGTCCCAGCGCCGGTCCCTAATGAGCAGCTCATTTGAATCCATGCAAAGTACCAGGGAGCATGGAGACATGCTAATTAAAGTGACTGCCGCTCCGTAATTAAGCAGCAATTCCCCCCCCCCAAAAAGGGCTTTCTCATGCAAATACCGCCTGCGTTGGGTGATGTAAGGGCTGCGGCTGCAGCTGGGTCTCCCTAATGGGCTCAGGGGGCACCGATGTGGCAAAGCAGAAGAAAAGGAGCAAATCTCCCCGTTCCCCGCCGTAAGCTCCTCCTGCGGGGGCTGCCGGGGGCACGGCGGCACGCGGCGAACTCACCGGGCCGCTTCCGAGCTCAGCCCCGCACTTCCCTGTTGTTTTTCCCCCGCAAAGAGTCATTATCCGCACTGGATGCTGAGAGCCCCGCTCCGTTTGCTTTGCAAATCCTGGCGTGAGCGCAGCGTGACGAAGCGCATCTGGTTTTTATACGAGTGGGAAATGCTTTCTAATAATCTCTGCCACAGCTTAAATAATGGGAACCTGGAGGCAGCCAGGCGGGCCGGGCCGACCCAATGGCACCAAGGGGTGAAACAACGGTGTCCACCTCCAGCGCCAGCTCAGGTTGCTCCCAGCGCTTACCCTGCTCCTGGGGCTGGGGAGGCTTTTGTTAGAGCCATTGAATTTGAGGGCTGCTCTAGAAGGGCTGCCTTCCATTGGGGCCATCGTCCATTGGGGCCATCTCCCACCATGGCCACCTTCCATCACAGCCACCTTCCACTGGGGACATCTCCCTTTGGGGACACCTTCCACCTTCTGTCCCATCCATCTGCTACCAGGACCATCTTCATCCCCTTCATTGAGCCCTCCAGTCCCCCAGAAATGAGATTGAGCCCATGGCATCTCTGCCCCCAAAGCCCCGTGGTGGCACCAGGCTCCTCCCACACTCCCAACCCACGGCCACGCTCCAGCTCCGTCCCGTGGAGCAGATGACAGCCTGGGCTGTCCCGGTGTCCCGGTGTCCCGGTGTCCCTGCCCACTCGTGTAAGCTGCGTTCCTCCCCGCTGTGGGGACACCGAATGCTCTTCCTCATTTCTCCCTTTTCGCACTTGTGGAAATAATGACGTCCTGCAGGAAACCTCCGCAGGGACAAAATTAGGGCTGGTAAACACCGGGTGGCGGAGCCGGGTTTGCCCAAAGCCCTGCAGACTGAGAGGCCTTTTCATGGGGAGCCCTTGGTGGGCACCGGTCCCTTCCCCACGCAGCCTCAACCATGAGCACAACTGGGCCAGGAGGGACCAGAGCCGGGGCTGGGGAGCGGGGAGGAGCCGGGACGCCCCAGTGCAGGGTTTAATGCCAAAGATTCGGTGTAATGCCGGGCAATTTAGCGAGCTGTTAATATTAAATTACGCTGCAAATGATGGGAGCTTCCCGAATGCTTAATGTGATCTTCTTGTGGTTTTCGTCTGGACTCGCTCCAAGCCCAGATAAACCCACTTTTGTTGGTTTTAGCGCTGTCTGCCCAAGCTGGGGCTCTTTTCCCCGCTGTTATCAGCCGGAGGATCGTGCACAGACCGTGTGTGCAGCGCTGCAGCCCCGAGCTCTGCAGAGGCTCCATGTTCCCCCGTCTCCTGCCCGGCCCCGCTCAGCTCCGCGCCCTGCGCCGCTTTAGGGGCTGCCGGGGCAGCAGGGGGACACAGCGGGTGTGCGAGCAGCCTCGGTGTGAGCAGCGCTTTGCACGGAGCCGTGCGGGTCATGTTTGCACGGGGGAAGTTTGCACAGCGCTCAGGCATTTTGCACGCATGTTTCATGCATGTTTCATGCAAACAAACTCTCGCACGGGGCGCAGCGCGTGGGGCGCTTTGTGGGTGCAACCATCGCACTCGGGAACGCGCTGCCCACGGGTCACCCCACGCGGACACGCGGGGCCGGAGCTCGCTCAGGTGACGCGCACCCGGTCACGGCCGTTGTGCAGTGTACGCATCGTGCACGCGCATCGTACACGCGCATCGTGCACGCGCATCGTGCCGCCCCCTCCCGCTCAGCCGCCCGCGGGCGCGCGCCCCTCCCACCCCACCGCGACCCGCCCCCCCCCCTCTTAAAGGGCCCGCTCCCACCGCCCGCTCCCACCCTCGGGTCCCTCCTCCGCTCTCCCCCCGCCGCTCCGTTCCTTGGTTCGCTCCGCGGGGCGGGGGCTGCGGGCGGCGGGGCTCGCGGGAGCGGGCGGGAGGCGCCCGGCCGGGTCGCCCGCCCCGCCTGCAGCTGCGGGGCCGGGGCCGGTTCCCTGCGGGCTGGGGGACGCGGGAGCTGCGTGTCCCGGCTGGATGCGGCCGCCGGCGGCGCAGCGCGGGGTGAGAGGCTGCGGGCTGCCCGGCTGCACGCGGTGCGAGCACCGAGCACCGAACGGCGGCGCCGAGCGGAGCTGTCAGCCCCGGAGCGGTGAGTGCTGCGGGAACGGGGGGGTTTGTGCGCTCGGCCCCGGCACCGTGACAGCCAACCCCCCCCCGCCGCCTCCATTCCTCCATCCCGTCCTCCCTTCGCTCTCCCGTTCGCTGCACGAGGCAGGTAGAGCCGCCCCGCGCTGCCCGTCCGACCCCCTCGTTTTAGGGCTCTTTGCGGTCAGTGCTGCTGTCTGTGCACGTTCTCGGCTCGCTGAGCAGCGCTGTGACTCCTCACCTTTCCATCCGGTGCTGACCCTCGTGCTTTTGTTACCGCGAACCCACCGTGCGCTGCTCGTGAGGCTGGAACCAACGCGCTGATTTTGGAGCTGCCCCGTGGGGAGCAGAGCCCGAATCACGGCGCAATAAAAAGGGAAACGGGCGTTTTAGCAGCGACCCCCCCGCACCAACAGGGCTGGGAGCACATGGGGGCTGGGAGCAGACGGGCGCTGCTGCAGCCGTGGAGCTGCTCGGTGCCGCTGGGGTCCCGGTGGGAGCAGCGCTCGGTGCTGCGCTGTTGTGACTCCGGGCTGTGGCTGGGTTCAGCCCGGTGCAGGGGGATTAGCCATTCACACAAGGGTGAACCCGGAGCTTTGTTACCGGGATTAACGCGATTTACACCCTTAAGCCGCTTGTAAGCGGCCGTGTCGGGGTGGGTGCTGTGCTCCCCTCCCGTGCACCACGGGGGGCTCCCCGAGCTGTGCTGCCCGGTGGGTTCCCATCGCTCTCCTCCTCGTCAGCACCGTTCTCGATGTCCCACCAAACCCGTTGGGCTGGTGCACCCCGTGTGCTCCCTCTGCTGGGGCTCAGCGCTCCTTAATGCGGTGTTTCTTACCCCCACAAGCGAGGAAAGAGCCAGGAGGGGCCGCAGTGCTGCAGGGCAGACCCCAGCGGTGCCTTTGCCATCTCGAGGTGTGCTGTCAGCCCATAAACTGGGGCTCGTGCTTACTTTGGCACGGCCTCGTGCCAGAGGAATAAGGCAGCTGTGCTCCGACTTCAGGTGATGTCACTTGAGGATTTTAACTGTCAAAGCTTGGAAACACACTGACTCGTTTAAAGCCTCCTTCTGCAGATGTGGAAACAGTGAAGCACAGCGATGGATTGGCTGCATGGGCGCGTTGTGCTGCTGTTCTCATCCCAGCACCTCTCAGCCATTGTGGGAGCCCAGCTCGGGGTGCCATCCTGCTCTGCTCCCTGCCAGTGTAAGGACGGCACAGCTTCAGCTTCCAGAACTGAACTGGGAAGCGTGAGATGGTTAAATTGTGTCAGGGTGAATTTATTTTGTAACTCAGCGTGGATTTTGGTTTCTCATGCAGGGCTGGGTGGCTGTGATGTGCAGCTCGCAGTGCTCTCAGGCACGCAGCCATCTGCACAACCGTATGAAGATGCATTTTGTTTCATGGGTTTTATTTGGCTTGGCACAGCTCCACGGTGCCCCAATCTGTGTCTGTGTGACAGCTGCGGGTTCTGCTGCTCCTGGATGTGGTTCCAGTGGGGCTCGGAGCTGCTCTGGGTCTGATGTGCTCAGGGAGCCCCAGCACCGAGTTTGCAGCTTTCCCATTGCCGCAGCGTGTCTGTGCTTTGTAAAGCTGTGAGGTGAACCATCCTGTAACTAGAAGTGCTTTTAATAACAGCCCAAGGGCTGCAGTGTGTTTTCTTTGTTTGGAGCCCTCAATCTTTTCTCAGTCCCCATCTTTCCCTGCCTTCGCTGTCGTTTTCCTCTCACTGACACACACGTGTTCGGATACAGGCAATGTTTGAACCCCTCTAAGTGCAGAGTGCTGTCAGAGGCTGTTTGTGAATCTCACAGCTGAGTGCTGCAGTCAGTGCTGGTTGTGTGGAGCGGAGCTGCTCATGGTTCCCCTCTTGATGGGAACCTCCTGCTTTGCAGTATCAGCTCAGACTCTCCAGGCTGGTTCCTGGGCACTGGGCAGTTCTCTGTGCACTGTCTGGTGGCTCAGTTGGCACCAGCTCCGCTCCTGAGGAGCGTTCCCAGCTGCATGGGAACGATTCACCCCGAGTGCTGTTATTCTGCAGTGCAACATCTGACAAGTTTCCAGTGCTGCATTCCCAGCACTGCCTGAACTTGCTGTTGTCTCTCCCTCTTTCTCCAGGGAGAGATCCTCCCTCTTCCCATCCCAACCCCTACAGTCTCCTCCGCAAGCTCAGCACGAAGGCGCAGTGCTAACGAGAGCAGTCTCCAATTACCCGTCTCAAGAATTCCTGGAATAGATAGCTGCTGTGGATGTGCACACTGCTTTTCTCTGGCTGTTCTTCCAGCAATTTCCTTGGTAAATGGCTGCATCTTCCAGGGCTCAGTGTGTCACACAGCTCTGCTCGTCCTCATCGTGGTGCTGTGCTGATGGTCCTGCAGTTATCAGCACGGGATGAGCCGTGTGCTCAGCGCTGCCTGCACCACCTGCCTTTCCCATTAAGCCCTCGCTCTTCCGATGTGAGAAATCTCTGCTGCCTTCCAACAGAAGGGAAAACAATCATGAGAGCTGAGTTGTGTTCCCATCTCCCATCCCTGGGAGCTGCTGGAGCTCTCCCACCAGCCAGGGGCTCAGAGCAGAGGGTGCAGAGCTGGTGCTGGGTTGGCTCATTGCTCTGAAGGGTGCCCCAGATTTTCTGTAGCTGTGGGGGGAGGGTGGGGGCGCAGCCCCTTTTGGCAGCAGCTGGTTTGAAATGAGCTGAGCTGGCTCATAAAGCTGTGTTCTTATGGTGTAGCTGAGCTAAGTGTTGCGGAGGGGAAAGGCTTTGCTGTTCCCCCATACTTTGCCCCATAAAGCTGTTCAGCTCACTGAAACATTAAGGGGGGGAGGTTAAAAAACACAGTGGTAAATCCCCTGACAAGCATCACAAGATGAGCCCCCTCCATTGGAGTATTTCTGGTCCTGCCTGGCAATGGGGGCAGTGCCAGGAGCTGGGGGGAGCAGAGTGTGCCCGGCCGTGAGACCCAACTGCTGGGTAACGTGAAACCGCCCCCGGCCTCACCTGTCTGCCTGATCACAGCTCTGATTTATGGGCTGGATTTTGCTGTTTAGTTTTCCCCACAGACTTCAACCATTGTATCTGATAATGAACCGAGTGGTTGAGCCTTATTTGTTTAATTCAAAGGCAAGTTTAATGTTTCCTACCTCGGAGTGGTACCACGTCTGCTCACTGGGCTTTTCTTGCAGCAAACCTACAGATACTGAAGCAGAGGAGGGGAAGGGCTGCAGTGGGAGCTGGGCTGTGATGGTGCACAGTGCAGTGCTGCTGCACCACGCAGCTCAAACAAAGGGGCTGTGTGCTCTGGGAAGGGCTGGGCACCACCAAATTACGTCTGCGGGGTGAAGGTGGCTGTGGGCTGAGCTCCTGCCCTGCTCACCTCCTGCTGCTGCTCCTTCCCTGCCTCTGCTGTCTCAGGGGGCTGCAGGAGCCCCCATTCCTCCTGCGGTGCCCTGGGATGTGTGTGTGCACTGCTGGGCAGCAGCCTGCTCTGATGCAGTGGGGGATGCTCCTGGTTCCTATGAGGGGTTTCCCTCCCTCGGTTCTCACCTGTGGCTGAAAAGCAAAGGCCTCTCGTTGACGTGGGTCTCGGTGACCCCTATTGCTCCTTGTTGAGGACGTGGCCATCATGGGGAACTGCACCAAGAGTGGAGCAAGTTGGTGATCACAAACCAGAGGAGGCGTTTTGTGGTTTCTGGTCCCCCCTGGACCCCAGCAGGGCTCTCCCCACTACAGCCCCTGTTGTGAGTTGGTGTTTTTTCTGTTCTTGTTTCCCTTCTTGTTGCTGTTTGTTAAGAGCTGATAGATCAGCCCAAATAAGGGTATGAGAGAGGCTGGAGGTTCTCAGGAGGATCCACAGACAGTCAGTACATGACTTGTTGCCTTTATCTCTGAGATCAGGAGATTCTTTTGCAGTGATGGATTAATCCACTCCTGAGTGAATAATATAACCAAGAACAAGCAGGAGCCAGCACTCCAAACAGATGATGTGTTTAATACGTGTGTGCCTCTCCTCCCCCACCAAACAGCGTCTTTCTTCGCCGTCTCATTCTGCGGGGCCGCTGAAATCCCAGCGTGTGGAGGGGGAGGGCGGGGGGCTGGGGGCCGTGTCAGATGTCTGCAGGTGGGTGAGGGTTGGGAGCTGCCTGCAGTGCGTCCTGTGCTTGCTGCCATGGAAGTGGTGTCGCTTTGGTTTGCCCCCCGTGGGGACGTGGTGGCATTGAGCGCTGCAGGGGCAGCATCCAGCTGTGCTTCTGTCTGCCCTGTGTTGGCTGGGATGCTGAGGGCGGTGCTGGATGTGCCATGCAGGGCTCTGCTGCCTGCAGCTTTGCTGGGCCGTGTTCCTCCTCCATCAGCAGAAACACGCTGTGCAGCTCTTGCATTGCAGCTATGCTGATGAGCAGACCCAGATCTCCCAGATCTCGGTGCTGTTTGCTGAGCACTGTTACTGTTAAGGAATTATTTAGCCTGCAGTCTGAAACCTTTGTTTCTCAGCAGCCTTCCCCAGCCGTGCGTGTTGGCGTGGCACAGAGGCTGATTGCCTCAATACCTTACAGTGACATCGCGGCCCGGAGGTTGGAGCCTCCTCTAATGAAACGTGAGCTGAGGAGGAAAACCCCGAGGGTTTTTTGGAACAGAAGATGTTTTCTGTTCTTGCCACTAATCTTTGTTGCAGGATGAAATTGGAATGTATCCTTCACATCTTTGGAGGGGTGTAGAAGGAAGCTGGCAGCGGATGTAATCAGGAAAGTTATTACCCAAACTCTCGTAATGTGTTGAAATGTTGGGCCCGATGGTATAACTTTAAATACTGATATTCAGGCTGAGGCGCTTCCCGTTGCTGTGTGTGCTGGGATGGGGCAGAGAGGAGCCCAGCAGGGGATAATGGATGGTGGGTGCTGGGGGAGGAGGGTTGGCGGCTGTGTGGCCCCACGTATTGAGTCTCTGCAGCGCTGCGAGTCGTCACAGCAGCAGATCTCCAATGGATTTAGTGCTAGCAGTGATTGGAGGTACGGTCCTTTGGGCTTCTGAGCACTTGAAAAACGGCCGAGTTTCCAAGCTGGCATTTTTTTAATCAATGCATTTGTCACTGCTTAAATGTGGGAGCTGCTACACATGGAGAACGTGTTTGAGACGAGCGGTGCTGCAGCTGCTGTGGGTTACGGCTCTGCATTGGGTCCCAACATGAGCCGCTCTGTGGGCTGCAGGAGGAGCTGGCAGTGACCTTCACCTCGTGCCCTTTGCTTGTCTGATAGGTTGCAGGTTGAGGACGCAGGAGAAGCCGAAGCCCTTCTCTGAACAGGAGGTGTGAAGCTGTTTATTTTCACTCTGGCAATGTATATACTGCAGGAGGCAGATGCTCGCCTGCTTAACCTAAGCATTCACGACTTATCTGGGGTCTGGCAAGTGTACAAGTGTTGTCCTTTCTAATCCCCAGCTATTAAAAAGTCCAGGCACCTTTCTCTGGCTGAGTCTGAGACTGCTTGAAAACACAAAGAGGAGCCAACAGAAAGAGCTCTTGCTCTCCTTGCCAAGTTTAAATGAAGACTAATGCCGTGGTGCTCCTTAATCTTGTTTTTCTTGCTATGGGATGGATGCTGACGTGGGGTGGGATCGGTCCTGGCTGCAGTTATCTGCTGAGCGCGGCGCCAAGCTGTGCAAGGAGGAAAGCAACAATCTGGAGCAGAGAGGAGTCGGAGCTGGTCGGTTGCTCTGTTCTCATGCATAATCCTGTTTTTATTCACTCTCCACCAGCAGTGAATTCTGAAGGCTGGGCGAGAGCCGTGCAGCAACGCTCCCTGCACACCTCCCATATCCTGCAGCCATGAGTTCACAGGCTCCTAATTGCCGATGATGTCAGGCAGCAGTCGATGGAGCTGCTATAAATTCTGGCTGCAGGTGTGGATTTAACAGTCGTGCTTCCCTTTAAGGGATCAGGGATCGCTCGGGTCCTGCAAGTTCCAACACACTGAGCTGGACGTGGGGGCACAGGGAGCTGTGGGGTGTTTTTTGGGGCTTTGCTGCTGAGGGTTGAGGTGTCAGCATTCATCTGCAGCCAGCCCAGAAATGAGCCCGCTGTCTGCTGGGCTCCTGGGGGTCTCCTTGCTCCCTGGGAAGGGCTGTGCTTCACCTGGAGTTGTGTTCACTGCATTATCGCATTCTTGCAGTTTAAAGGTACTGGGAAAGCACAGTGTAGGCTGACCTGAGGCTTCATGGCATTGGGGGGCCGTGTTCCCTCCGTAGATGTTTGTTTCTCTGTGCTCCCCTCTCTGCCCCTGTATTGGTGCTGCAGAAGGGGCTGCGCTGCCCTGCAGGAAGGTGCTGCAGTGGTTGTGCAATGCTGCGCTCAGTGAGATCACTTGGCTGCCAATCAGAAGATCCAAGATTGCGAGAAGAAGAGGGGAGAGCTGCCAACAGGGGAGAGCACAGCGCTGAGCTGCACTGGGATGGGAGCAGGTAGGGGTGAGGGCTGCGTTTGGGGCTGTTACACTAATGATACCTTTGGGTCCCTCGGGGTCTGAACGCCCTTAGTTAGGCATTTAAAGATAATTGCGGCGGAGGGAGCTGTACATTAGACTAATGCTCCGTTCCTTTTCTTCCCCCAGGCCAGAAGCTCAGAAACCATACCCACTTCATTAGCGTGGCAGCAGGGGGACTGTCAGCCTTCTCCTTTGAGGTTACTAATGAAGCTGAGTGCCTCGAGGTGCTGGTTTGTGGGTCTGTGGGACCGGAGGGCATCGCTGCTGCCCCAATGGGACACCCCCATGTGCCCCCAGCAGGGGCTGAGCTGGTGCTCTGGGGGAGCAGCATCGTGCAGGAGCACAGCACACAAACCGTTAACTTTTCTTCACTCTGCTCACAAATCCATTTCTTCAGCCCATGCCAAAGCATGCGTTCCTCTATCAAGACCATATGTACGCCAAGACTGAGGTTTTCAAGTCAAGGTGTTCTTGAAATATTGGAGTGCAAATTAAGTATCTGAGTAATCTCGACTGTCTTCTCAAAAATTCGCTATCAGCTTCACTTATTACTCAAAGGATTAATGGAAAGCTCAACTTTGATCCGGGTCCAACAGCTGATACCAGCCGTGAGGCTTTCCAGGCCTGAGAGCAGCACAGAGGAATCCAGCAGCTCTGCCGTGCTCTGCTCCATCGCTGCTCTGCCTTTGGGGCCGGGCTCGTGTTTGTGCTCAGCCCTTCACACCTTCTGGTGTCACCTCTGTCCCATAGCACCCAGTGCTGCCGGGAGGGGCTGATGTTGCGCTGCAGGATGCAGTGCTCTCTTTGGCGATGCCATAATTCCTGGTTATGGTGTTTGAACAAAACCCCAACCCTTACGTAAATGCCTGATTGCTTATCTCCATCGCTCGGCTTCCTGCAATTTACTAACACAGAAACTGCAGTTTCAGTGCTTGGGGTGGGGGGAGTAAAATGGGAGCACTTGGATTTTGCTCTGGTTTGACACAAGCTGTGACTGCAGCTCAACTCCTCGGTGTTGGGGTCCTCTCGGAGAGCGTAATTAGGAACACATTGATTCTTATTGCAGCTGGCAGCTGCTCACTATTGCCTTTTTCAGCTTCTGACCCCCATAGTCCCGCTGACCTTTCCTGGGGTTAGTCGTGGGCCCTTTGCATTGTGATGGGCTAGAAGTGGCTCATGTGGAGTTGATTATTTCCTTGCTTGTCTGGCCTTTTTGGTGCCATAACTCCAAGTCACTTCCATTTTCTTCCCTTGCTTTTGGCTGACCACAGTGAAAGGAAATGCTTTTGCTGGCGACAGGATCAGTTTGCATGCTTGACTGCCTCGATTGAGACCCTGAAAAGGGGGGAGGGGGAGGGTAATGAACACTGTAGGTGCTGCATTTGCTTTTTAAAGGCTGATGCTAATGATTGAGCGATCATTAAGCATTCATAAAAATGGCGCTGGGGCAGCTTGGGATCGCTCTGGGTGCTGCAGGGCGGTGTGTGCAGGTGTGTGTGTGTGTGTATGGGGTGTGCACTGTGCTGTGCACTGACAGCAGAGCTGCGCTGCGCCGCAGAGCCCCGCACAAAGCTAATGAAGTCTATGTGCCAGCTGTTACACTCATTTTGCCGGACCCCAGGAGGACAGCATGAAGACAGTGAGTGATCAAAGGCTTTGCAGATCACTGAGGAGCCGGGGCTGCAGGAATGTCTGATTGCTTTTTCTTGGAATGCCACGGGCTTCAATACCACTCTTTTTTTTTTGCGGGTGTCTTGGTGTGAGATTTAATGACCCAGCTCAGTTTGCTCGCACTGAAGTTGCTGCTTCGCTTCGTTCCGGGGGTTTCATTTGCCCCAAATTCTGCTGCTTTGAAACTCTGCAGTTGTTGGTGCAGCGAGGATCTGGGAAAGCGAGTTAAAAATTGATTGGATTGCAGAGCTGCCAGGAAGATAAATAACACAGTGCGCTCAGTGCTGCTGCAGGCTGTTCGGATTGCGGCCGGGGGGGACGGGGTGGGATGGGGAGCTGAGACCTTCAGGTCTGCGCAGCCCTGGGCAGACGTCACTTTTTCCTTGGGCTGCTCGGGGCTGTCAGCTCCTGGAGGTGGAGTGGGGAACCTGAATACCTCCCTCTGTTCCTCGGCCTGCCGTTTCCTTCCTCCTCCTCCTCCTCCTCCCTGGCGCTGTGCTGACTCGGTGCTCACTGGGCTCCATGCGGGGCGAGCGAAGGGATCCCGTCCTCCTTTAGCGCCGGGTGAGCCGGACTCACACTGAAGGTCAGATGCTGGGAGGGAGGTGGGTGGGAATGTGGTGGTGGCTCTGCATGGGGTGGCACCGGGCTGCAGGATGGGGTTATAGCAGCTACAGGCAGAGCTGGGTTTGCGGTCAGGTGTGGGAGCGGGGCAGTGCCAGCAGTGATCCAAAGGATGGAGGGTCTGATGGATGGTTTGAGTTGGAAGGGACCCTTAAAGGCCGTCTGCTCCCACAGCTCCTGCAGGTGCACAGATCCCAGTCCTGCACTGAGGGATGCTGCCGACAGCAGTGTGCAGCACGGGGCTGTGACTGATGGGTGCGTGGCTGTCCCTGGGGCTGCTGCCGACCATTGATGAGGGATCAGTGACAAATGAGGCACACAACTAGAATTACTCTGTCCCCTCCATCTTCCTAATGATCTCCCAGAAGGTATCAGGTGTGTGTTTATTTATGGCTCTGTGTGTGCAGGGCACTTTCTGCAGGCAGGCGTCCATTGGAGCGGTTGGGACTCTTCATTCTCCTGACACAGGTCCTTTATATTCCTTGTTCCCATTGACTGGAATACACCAGAGCAGCAAAGAGGTCAAGTGTTGGAGGAAAACAACTGGAAACTGGCTTTAGATAAAGAGGTTTCAGTGGAGGTGGGATAAGTGTGTGCTTTGGCCGCGCTGTGGCTTTGTGGCGTGTGTCAGTGCAGGTCTGGAGGGATTGCCATTGGGAGTGGAAGGGCTTCGCTCTGCCCATGGGAACTGCGGCCGCTTCAGTTCCACTCTATTAAAATTGCTGAGTAATTCCTGTCAGTACTGGCGTTCCACAAGGATTATAAATAGACCCATCCTGTCTGTGACACCTCTTCCTTCAGAGCCACGTGGAGCGTTTGATAGAGTGGTGGGGATGGATGAACTCAGGTGAGGGGCAGGGAGTGAAGCCTTTGGGTTGCATAGCACTCGTGGGCTCCATCTGTGTGTCTGAATGGAGTCTGCAGTGCTCTCAGAGGGGATGTGGGGAGGGGGCTGTGATGGCTGCTGGGCGGTGCTGCTGAGGATGCCAGCCCAGGTAAAGCTGGTGCTTCATTCCTCCCTGCAGTTGGGCTGCGGTGGCCCCCATTGCTCTGAGCTCTGTTTGACGTCTCACTGCTCCGCCAGCCAGACTGGTGGGTCGGAGAGGAGTAGCTGTTGACACTGGCAGCCAGGAACATGTAAAGAGAAAGATAAACAGAGGGAAATCAGAGCCCGGATAAAGTAGATCTCCAAAGATAAAGTTTAGTTAAAGATAATGAGCTGGCCTTGTTTGAAAAGACAGCTGCGGAATAACCCAGTAGCTCCATGTGCCGGGGTTAAAGTTGACCTAGAATATACGTTTCATTGCGTTTCATAAATAAATAGTCAGGGGAAGATTTGGCAAAAAGCAACATTGCCCCCCACCCTCTTCAGAGCAGCGTTTGATGTTAACAAGTTCTCTGCGTGTTTACTCTGCGCTCACAGCGGAGCGGCCGCGCTGCGCCCTGCCAGGACCTGGGAGGCCCCGGGTGAAGCTGCCCCAAAACAGCAGCGCGGCTCCTCGGGATCCCGCTCCCCCTCCTAAAGCTGTCACTGTAAACTTGAGGCGGAATCACAATTGGAAGTAAATAGTTCTATAAAATCTGAAGTGATATTTTTATGATGATTGGAGCCTTTTCCCGACGCGTGTTTTGCGCAGGCACTCCGCGGTGACACTGATGATGAAATGCTGGGAGTTTAAATAAACCATGGGATGGTTTTGCTGTGGGTGTCTGGATGTTGGTCCTTGGGAGCGCTGCGCTGCCCAGATGTGCTTCCATCGGCCGCCGTGTGGGTGAGGGGTTTGTGCACAGATGTGACAGATGAGACGTCTGATGTAGTGCTGGGTGTTAACAGCAGCGGGGCTGTATGGTGAGCTGTGAGCAGACTGATAAATGAAGTAACTGTGCTAAATGAGCTCAGATCTTATTCATCATCACAGGGTGGAGGGCAGCAGAAAACTCAGCGAGAGGTGGCTGTGGGCTTTGGGGCTGTTTGGGAGCAGGGAGCGTTCCATGGCGGCTCTGGGGGTGCAGAGAGCTGCATTGGAGATCTGCACTGTGTGTGGAGCTTCTGCTCCTGGGGAGGAGAGATCTGTGGTCCTGGTGGCTGCTGGGGATGTGTCCTCTCCCAAAGGGCAGCGCTGTGCTGGTGTGCCCATGGGGGGGTCACCATCCTGGGCTGCAGCACTGAGCGGTGCAGTCAGTGTGTGCAGTGCAGGCATCCAGGAGGACTTCTCCAACCTGAGTGTCTCTGTGCACATCGGGATCTGCTGGTGATGCTGCCCTGGTGGGCTGCTGAGTGCGGGCAGCGTTCCCCATCAGCGGCTGCAGGGCTGTGAGCTGCTGCTGTGGGACATGGATCCTTGTGCCTTGTTAAGCAAGCGGAGCTGCTGATGGATGGCCAAACGATTATTGTTTGCAAACAATATTATCTGCGATAGATAAGCTGTTTATTTTGGACTTCAGTTCCTCTGGTTGGCAAGTAGTCCCATTCATCAAGGCAGCACGGCTCGGTGCGTGTGCCGCGTATCCCAGCTGTGGAAAAATCTTACATTAAGAATAGGACTTGGAAACACAGTGAAGCTCAACTTGTAACTCATTTTTGCAGATGGTTTCTATATTGCAGAGAATATTGGCCGTTTCCTGGTTGCGCCATGTTTTTTCTTTTTTTCATCCTCAAACACTTTGTTGTAGGGGAGCTAAAAGAAGAACTCCTGAACCTTCCCATAGACATCTGTGTGTTTGCTTTGCAGCCGTCGTGGTGCCTGCTGTCCGGGCGCTATGCAGTCGGCCCCTGCCTGCCTGCATGCACTGCTCATCACTGCCGCGCTCATCTCCGCCTGCAGCTCAGGTAAGGACCTGTTGGGTGAGGCTGAGCCCAATGAGGCTGAGCCCCAGAGCTTTGTTCTTTGGGGTCTCTGTGGATGGGCCGGGCTGTGGGTTCATATCTCAGTTCCCATGGGGCTGGGAGGGGATTGTAGTTCATGAAGGAAAAGGGGAACGTCTGAGCTGTGAACGTCGATGCGTGGCGGTGCTTGGAACGGCTCCGGCGTATAGAAAAAAGCAGAGAGGGATGGTTTTAATTGACACATCTGCTCTGTGTAGTCAGCTTGTCTTAATGTAACCGCACAAAAAAGAAGCTTTTACTACTTTTAGCACTTCATAGGCAGTCGTTATAAAGCAAATGGGATAAATTTTGTTTTTCAAGCCGTCGTGGGAGATGAGTTCCATCTGCGGGGTCGGCGCTGCCCGCTGTGACCGCAGTGCGGGCGCTGCAGGACGGGGCAGTGCAGCCACCACTGCTGGCCCTGAGGTTCCAACCCAACTATTAGGAGAAGCAGTTTTCTAATTAAAAGCTAAAACGGTCCATCTGGAGCCCTGAGAAACGCTTAGATACCATTTTTATGGATCTCATCTAGTTGTGTTGTTGTGTTTTTTTTAAGTGAAGCCGCGCTTTAATTTCCAGCGTTGCTTTATGTTTATGCAGATAGTTGCCTTTATGGTTTTGTTAGAAATGCTCAGTTTCTCATCTGCATCTCATCTCTGGAAGCATTTGGAGGGGCTGACTTGAGAGGCAAAGCCTGAGCTGAGGGCCCCACCTATGAGAAAGCCGTATCCAACCTGGATTTCATTTCCCTGCTCTCAGCCCGTCCTGTTTGGGCTTTTTGAGCTTATTTACAAACTCAAACTCATTTTCCCTCGCTGCTCTTCCTATTTGCAGACGTCCCCCCCATTTCTAACCAAACAGGACCTGTTGGTGCTAAGTGCCGTTTTCTCACTTTGTATGAAATCTTCAGCAAAGAATCCCACAGAAAACAAATGGAAATAATTCCCAATGTTTTTTTGGCCAGAACAGGAAAAAAAAATTCCTCCAACAAGCAGGAATTTTCTTCTGGCAGATCAATGGACTCTCCTCACCAAGTTTTCTGGAGCTCAGCCCTTTATTTACGAGCAGCTTTCCCTGTCTGCTCGCCTTGCTGCGGTGCAGATAACGCTGCCCAATCCATCACTCATCCCAATGAAGTCGTGCACTTGGTGTTCCCGAGTCCTTTGCTGCCCACGCAGCCTTGCTGTGCTCAGTGCATCGTTCTGCTCCCACCCTCAGCCCCCGCAGTCACATCTGAGCCCCTCTGCAGGGCAGCGCAGTGGAGCTGCACATTGCAGGGCTGCATCCTGGATGTTGTTGGGGGTTTGCTCTGCATCCAGCGTGGCCATATTCTGTACTCACCCATTTTTCTGGGTCTTATAGTGGGTGCTCATATAAATGCATTGACAGATAATGCTCACTAACTGCACTGTGTGTTTCCTTTTAGACTTGACTCCCCGTTTTACTTCTGAGCCCATCTCTGCTGTCCAGAAGCCCGGTGGTCCCGTGGTGCTGCACTGCTCTGCTGAGCCCCCGTCAGCACACATCTCCTGGCTGCTGGATGGGGAGCCGCTGGGCAGCGGGCTGCAAGGGGTGGAAATCCAGCACGGGTCTCTGAGCATCGCCTCCCTGAGCCCAGCCACATCTGGCCACTATCAGTGCGTGGCCAACAGCAGCGCGGGCGCAGTTCTGAGCAGGGCTGCGGTGGTGTCAATAGGCAGTAAGTCAGTTGGGTTTGTATTCCTTGCTGCATGCGAGTTACAGAGACCTCAGTGAGTTGGTGTGGTTTGTTTTAATGCTGCTGTGGGGGGATCGGGCGTTGGGACCCACTGTGGATCTCAGTCCTTGGAGGTGTGTGTTTGATGGAGCTGGTTGTGATTCCCATGACGTGGTGCTGACTGGGTGTGTGTTGTTCCTGCAGCGTTCATCCCTCAGCGTGGTTTGTCTGCTTTGGATCTCAGCACCGTCTGAATCAGGCCTTTGTCAGGCAGGGTTGGAGTGATTTTGTATAAGGGTTTCTCATCTATGGAGCATGTCCAAAATCCCCCCGGGAGGAAGATTTCTTCTGCATGTGAGAGGTGTTTTGGTAGAGTAGTGACCCATAGCGAGACCCTCTCAGGAGAGCTGTGGGGTGGCTGCCGTAGGAAAGTGGCGCAGCTGGGAGATGCTGTGAGCGTGAAGGGCCCGGAGGAGCAGAACTCACATTCCTGTCTTCCTTTTGAGGTTCTTGCAGCACAGCTGAAGGTGCTGCTGAGTCCTTCAGCTGGCTGCATTGCTCAGCAATGAGTGGAGGACGCCACCGGGTTCAGTGTTGCATCAGTTGTAACCACAGAAAAGCACTGTCCTATGGGAAAGCTCCGTGCATTAGGTTCAGTTGCACTCTGTGTGCACTCAGAGCCCATGATGAACACCAGGTCCTCTCTTCCCCCTCCCACCCTCAGCTGCTCATCACCTCCTGCAATTCCCTGCAGGTCTGGCTCACTTTGACCCATCACTGACGCCGGTTGTTGTGGCAGAGGAAGGAGGAACGGCGCTTATCAGCTGCACGGTGCCACACAGCAACCCCAGAGCTCAGATCCGATTCCGGGTGCGGGGGAAGTGGCTGCTGCGTTCTGCAGGTGAGGAGCAGCTCTCCATGGATACTGGATGGGAAGGGACTCCCAGTGCTGCAGATGTGTGCACGCTGCGTGTGCTTCATCAAACCCCTTTGTGACTTAATGTCCTGTTTGTAGCAGTGTGATTTCTTTGTGATTTCAGATGTAGGGTGGGTCGGTTTGTGTGACAGGTTATTAGAAAATACGTCTGCCTTTATTTGAGGTGAAGTTAAGCCGCTTTTCTTCTTCCCTCCTTGTTCAGATAAGTACCTAATTCTCCCGTCGGGAAACCTGCAGATCCTCAATGTGTCCATGGAGGACAGGGGGTCCTACAGGTGTGCTGCCTACAACCCCGTCACTCACGACCTCAGAATAGAACCCAGCGGGAGGAAACTCGTTGTCACACGTGAGTGCTCCATTCCACTGCACAGAGTGAATGCACCTGGAGGGAAGAAGTCACAGCTTCGGTGCTGTGCAATGGCAGCGTGCAGCCGAGAAGTGCCAGAGCTGATCCTGCTCTCCTCCCTTCCAGGCTCCTCCTCTGCACAGCCCCGCATCCTGCACCCCCAGCAGCCGCAGGTGCTGTCTGTGCTGCAGAGCAGCCCGCTGACCCTGGAGTGTGTGGCTGCAGGGCTGCCTATGGCTGCTGTGCGCTGGGAGAGGGACGGCCGCGATGCGCTGCATGGGGGCAGGTGGGCCCTGCAGCACTCCCACCTGGTGACCGATGGGCTGCAGCCGGAGGACTCCGGGAACTACTCCTGTGTGCTGGAGAGCGGGCTGGGGGAGCTGGTGTACGCCAACTACTCGCTCACTGTGCTGGGTAAGAAGTAAAGCCGCTCTCACAGCCGGCTGTATTTCACTTCCAGTGGCAGGTTGCTTATTAAATAAGTTTAACTTTATTTTTTTTAATTAAGTTTAATATTAATAAGTTTAACATTTCACATTTCCAGTGTTGTTTCTCAGGGTTTGGGCTCAGATACATGCGGTGCTTCACACAGAACTATTTCTCGTTTCAGAACCTGCCTCAATTTCCCAAGGACTGCAAGACGAGACCGTGGCCGTCGGCACGACGGTGTCTTTGCAGTGCGCTGCCCATGGGGCGCCCTCTCCATCACTGAGCTGGCTGCACAATGCTGCACCCCTCCATCCATCCCCGCGGCATTTCCTGCTGGGGGGCAGCCTGCAGATCCGTGGTGTCACCATGCAGGACGCCGGTGTGTACCAATGCATGGCAGATAACGGCGTTGGCTTTGCGCAGTCGGCCGGGAGGCTTCGTGTGCTGCCAGGTAGGAGCACTGTGGGAAAGTAAATACAGCATGTATAAGTATTGTGGGATCACTGAGGTTGGATGGGAGCTCCCGGGTGCCCAATGCAACCCCACCCTGCTGTGCATTCAGTGCTCCATGGCTGCCTGGAATACCTCCAGGATGGAGACTTGAAGCTTTATGCTGTTTTCCCCTCGCTGATTTTTGTCTCTGCTGCTTCTGGCCACTGTCTGCAGCACACGGTGCAGATCAGTGCTGTCAGGTGCGTGGTGAGAGCTGCAGGTGTTTCTGAGCTGTTGTGGTTGCTCGATATTTGAAACGCAGATTGCCAGCTGCAATTAAACCAGTTTGTGGTTAAATTCGGCACAATTTATGCTGAAATGGAGTCAGGGGACTGGATGAACTGGTATTCTGAACAGTGTGGGCTGCTGAGTAATTAAGCCTTTTTCATACCCTTAAGTTAGCAGAATGATTTTCAGCTCTGGAGGTGATGCCACGTCCTGCAGGTTTGCTGCAAGGCACCGTAGTGCCTTTGGCCCCTTCTTGGCTGGAGAGGCTTTGCTTTCTGCCCCTGGGGGCTGAGCTGGGTGGTTCCACATGTACTGCAATTATGCCTTTAATACACAGGGAAGGCAGAGTGGTTTGTGTGCTTCCATCAGCTTTAGAGTCACAGAATCATAGAGACTGAGATCCCCAACCCCTCACACTGTGCCCACTGCCCACATCCCTCAGTGCTGCATCCCCACGGATCTGGGACACCCCCAAGGATGGTGACCTGCCCTCCCTGGGCAGCACCACGCATTGGAGAAGAGATTGTTCCTCATTTCCAGCCTGAGTGTGACGTGACCTCATTTTCCAGCTCTTACAACATCTTGTGTCTGGATGTTTAGCTGAGTGCCAGTGGGATTCAGGATTCTCATGCATGTGGCCCCATATTTCCAGTTTCATTGCTACCGATTGGCCCATTTCTATGATTTGCAAAGATGCTGAAAGGTTCTCTTAGAGGAAGGGGAAAAAATGAAGTGAGTGTGATCCCATCAAGTGGTTCATTTGTGAGTTTTTGTTGGACGTGGCTGAATGGGAGCAAAGCTAAATGTCATCCCAGGGTTCAGTCTGTATCAAACAAAAATCCAACTGCTTCGCCTCAGAGTTTTATGGCTGTGAGTGGAAGTTTAATGTTTTGTTTATTAGCTTTTATCGGTTTCTAATACGCTGTGCTTGCTGCTGATTGTGGTGTGGCATGGTTACGGCATTTGGTTCTCATATAAAAGTCCTTAAGTACTTTCTGGGAGCTGTTGGGGTTTTTGAGCAGCCCCCATTGGTGTCAGTGCTGCATTCAGCCCATCAGATGAGCAGCAGCAGTTTGTGCCAGGTGCTCATTGGGCACCGCAGGACAGTGTGAGATGCAATTCCAGTGTGTTGCATTGGAGTGGGATGATCCTCAGCTCTGCCCCAGCAGTTTGTGTCTGTGCTTTGCCTCACTCCGGCAGATCTGAGAGCATTTGGATGAGAAATGTATTTATTTTTTCCTTTCTGCTGGATCTGTTCCATGACCTGGTTCATTGCATGGGTTTCAAAGCTGACACGGCTGCTCAAGCCACCGCCATAGTGAGAAACCACCGAAATGTAAGATGATAGCCTTGGGGTCCCGTGTCTGCAGCACTGCAAGGCTCTTTTAGACTCTTGCGGTGGTTGCATGGCAGAATCTTCCCATAGCTGCAGAACAGCTTCTGTCCAATGGAAATGAAGGAGAGAAGTGCACTGCAGGAGTGTGAGTGGTGCTGGGCAGGTTGGTGTAAAGCACAAGAAGGAGCAGATTTGCTGGAGGTGGCACAAAGCACCTGCAGGGGCTTCCTGGCCTTTGCATGGGCAGAGCTGTCAGACAGAGAACCCTTCAGTTGTTTGGGAAGAGGAGAAGCGCCTGGGAATGTGTTCTGTTTGCACTGATGGCAAAGCACAAAGGTTGCTCTGCTGCTGTGCAAACAGGGGATGCCAGCAGGTCAGGAACTCTATGTAAAGAGGGGCAGGGCAGTCATCATGGGGATGAATGGGCATAAAGCTTCCCCAGACTCTGCTTCTGGCTGCCACTGGAGATGGGATTTGGGGCACTTCAGCCCTTGACCCGACCCAGGTGGGTCACACTGTGGGGCTGAGGAGGAGGAGCGGACGCTCGGGGTGGCACAGCCAGCAGCAGGCTGCGTGTGGGTGTGCATGGGCAGCATTTAGCATTAGAGCTGGGCTCAGAGTTGCCTCATGGAAACTGTTACCGGGGTTGTTTTTCTGAAAGCAAAACGCCACTGCTTTGCCAGTCGGCGACGAGTCCCGTCCTGGAGCAATAAACACAGCGATGACTGCAGGTCTGCTGTCACCAGCCGTAACCGCAGCGCTCCCCAGGCCAGCAGGCACCAGCCCCGAGTGCCCACCCACAGACCCGAGTCCATCACACTGCGCCGTCCCTCTGGCTCCCGGAGCCGCGACAGCATTTGTTTCCAATATTCCATGTGGCAATGCATCACTTTCTCCCCGCCGCACTGACAGCAGCACAGACCCTTTCCCTCCGGGGCTGCGGTGGCTCTCAGCCCTGCCCGCCTTCAGGGTCCTCTCCTTGGGCCCATCCCTTCTCTTGCCTCGGAGCTGCATTGCATTCCCAAACAAATAGGAAGAAACAAAGGCTTGCGGAGTGTCTTCATTTTGAAAAGAGCTTTCCTTCCCTTCCCAGCTTTTTTAAAAGTGGCCAAAAATAGCAGCCACACTTGCTGCTGGTATTTTAATGGAGGTTTGGAGGAATCCGAGTCAGCCGGCCCAGCGCTGCCTGGGCTGTGCGTTACCGAGGAATTTGTTTGTTTTGTAAACCAAGTTCCCTTCATTCCCTTCCCCTTCCAGACCCCGCACGTAACATAAACCTCCACGGCTCCGCGGGAGGGACGCAGCTCGGCACATCTGGGCTGCAGTGCTGCTCCCAGCCATCCTTCTCCGCAGCGCTGACGTTTTCTTGTCCTGCACAGTGTCAGACGTCCAACCTGCCGCCCCTTCCCCACCCGGCCCCGCTGAGCCCCACATCCACCAAACTGTGTTTTTTTGTCCCGTGGCCTCTCCCGCACTCCCGTGTGTTTTATTTCCCACCAGCACAGTCCATGGGCTGCAGGGGCCGGGGGTCTCAGAGCGCATTGGTGTAGAGCTGTGAGCTGAGGTCATTCTCAGTGTATGTTTTGGGATGAAGTAGTTGGGTTGTGCAGCTCTTGAAGCTGATTGAAATTACAGCAGAGACCTCAGAGATGGAGGTGGGAGAATGTTCTCGTGTGTGCACGCTGGTCTGGGGCATGGAAAGTTCCTTGTACAAATGCAGTTAATTTAAAATTACTCTGTTGTGTTACAAGTGGAGCTGTATGTTCCTGCTGGTAACATACGGTGCTGCTGTGCCCTGTGCTTTGCTCTGCGTTCATTGGGCACCAACAGATCTGTGATTTCATAGAACCAGAGCGTGGTTTGAGTCAGAAGGGAGCAGTGAAGGCCCTTGGCTGCATCCGCAGCTCCAGCACTGTGCCCTGCACATGGGACGAGCGTGCATCACCCAGAGGTGTAACCAGGCTCCTTTTGCATTCCCTGCAGAAGCTGACCCAAAAGCAGAAGAAATGGCTCTCACGGAGACTGCCCAGGGCGATGAAAGCCACAGCGATTCTGGCATGGAAGAGGTGATTCCCAGCTCACCTCCAACAGAGCTGCGTTTGGACACGGCTGCGACAGAGAAGCCGTGGGGCAGCATTTCCCCCCCCGAGGCGCCCATCATCCTCAGCCCCCCGCAGACACTCAGCCCAGACATGTACACCTTGGTGTGGCGGTCGGGACGGGATGGCGGGCTGCCCATCAACGCGTACTTTGTGAAGTACCGCAAGGTAACGGCCCCTCCTGCTGTGCTTGGGGGGTCACTGGCTGGGGTTTGCAGTGTTGGTGTTAATGAGGGCATGGGGTGCAGGCAGCCCTGCCTCACATGGAGTTGAACTTTGCTGCGGCCATGAGGGTAGTTTGTTCCAGTGTGCTGCTCTGTCTCGATGTGTGTGGGGCTGATTCCCATCTTAGCTCTGTTATGGTATCATTATGGCCATGGGGAATTGGGCTCCAGGGCACATTGCACTCAGCATCAGTGACGTTAAAGGTTGGATGGGGTTTGCTATGGCTGCATTGGGATCAGAAGGAAAGCTGAGCGTTAGTCTGACACATCAAAGGGATTGCGTCCCAAGGAGCGACACATTGCAGTCCATTTTAGACTGAAATCATCAGACGTGAAGGTGAGCTGAGATTCCTTACACAGGTACCTCTCATGGCCTTGAAAAGTGTGTCTGCAGCGAGCTGCTCTGATGGAACTGAGAGCCAAGCAATGCCGTTCTTCCAAGCAAACAGTTTCCTTTGTGGCAAAGCTATTGGGTTTATTCTTCATAAGCTTTTTAATCCTCTACATCCTGATCTTGTCTTAGCCTGGAGGGAGCGCTTTGGTGTCTGACCTGTTAGTTCCTGAAAACCCGGTGCCAAAGTCTGTTGATACAATTCCTCAACCAAAGGGAGGTGGTGGCTCACGTGAGCGCTGACAGCTCCGATTGACCCCTTGGTGCTCGCCCTCCCTAACAGCCCTCTCCGCATGAAATGTGCTCACTCGTGCGTTTCTCAGCAGGGAGTTGCTGTGTTTTCTTAGGGTGGTGCTCTCTTTGTGTCATAAATGATTTTATTTATTTCCCTCTTTGGGGGAAAAGAAAAGAAAATTAGTGGGGAATAACGGCACTGGAAGAGGGATCTCTTCAGAGGGGAGCACTGGAACAGAGACCTCTGGCATAACCCTTGATAATCCATGGTGTTTGGATCTGCCTCCCATGTTATATTAAAGTCTTATATTGTTTGGTAGTTTATTTTTGGTAGACTCTGTCTTTCCCTTTGGGATTTGGGGTAATGCTTTTCTGCAGAGGTCGAGCATTAAGGGACTGCCCTCAATGTGCTTCAGCAGAGCTGCTGAACTCACTGTTAAAGTGTCAGGTGGGTTTCTTTCCTCATTAGAAAAAGCAAACCTTTGGGATCCCTCGAGGCCTTTTTTCCAGCCTCCAGGAGGATTGTGATGTCCTCCAACAAACGTACCGTGGTGATGCAGAGGAAAACCTGAGGGATCCTGGCAGGTTATAGAGGTCCTCAGGGTGTTTGTGCAGAGCAGTCATGGATTTGAGTATTGCATTGGGGTCTGTTGGCCGGCACTGAGCTCTGTTTCTGTCCCTCACAGCTGGATGACGGTGTGGGCTCCGCTGGGGGTTGGCACACGGTGCGTGTCCCAGGCAGCGAGAATGAGCTGCGGCTCAGCGAGTTGGAGCCCTCCAGCCTCTACGAAGTGCTGATGGTGGCCAGGAGCGCGGCCGGTGAAGGCCAGCCTGCCATGCTGACATTCCGCACCAGCAAAGGTACAGAATTGCTGCCATTTGGGTTGGAAAGACCACTAAGATCCCCCACCCCACCCCACCACATCTGTGCAGCTCTGGCACAGCCCCAGGACAGCCCCCCCGCCCCTGCACAGCCACCTTTCCTGTGTCTTGGCTCTGGAGAGGACACATTGCTGTGCTGAGCTGTGCATGAAATGCTCTATGATGCAGCTGCTCCAGTAGCTAAATAGCTGTGGAGCAAACATTGCTGAGTGTTACCAGCTCTGCAGGCCTTCCCTTTAGCTGGGGAGCTGCTGGCTGTGCTGAAGCATACAAACATACAGAAATCCAAAATAATATCCAAGAGATTTTGGTAAAAATGTGCTGTTTTCCTGCAACTCACAGCCCATATGTGTGGACACAGCTCAGCATCACTGGTTTCACTGCTGAACTTGTGGGGTGATGTGCTGTGTATCTCGTGTTCCTTAGAAAGAACGTCATCCTCAAAGAACACACAGGCTCCTTCTCCACCGGTGGGCGTCCCAAAGCTCCCCATTGTCCATGAAGGGACCAACAACTTTGGCGTGGTGCTCCCTGATGTTCCTCGGCACAGTGGAGGTGGGTCTGTGGCTGTTTGTCTCTCCTGTCCTCGTGTTTGACACAAGGCGGCTCAGACCCAACTGAACTCATGTGCTTTTTGCTGCTCTGGCTGCTTGTGTTGCCTCCTTTATTCCTGTTTATTCGTGGATCCTCCTGGAGGTGTGTTACCTGTGGAACGTCTCTGGGTGAGACCAAAGCAGCCCCTCACACTGCTGGGTTTTCTGCTCCTGTGCTGCCCTCCCAGTGGCGATGCTGGCTGTGCTATGGGGGGGTGCTGTTCCTGCATGGCCCAGGGCAGCACACAGCAGTGTGTTCTGTTCAGCTTCTGGGAATGTAACAGATGCACATCCTGATCCATAGGGCAGATAGGATTTCAAAGGGCGCTGTCACCTGCATGCTCGGCTCTCAGAATTGAGATAAAAGTCTTCTGTGCGTAGCCCACATTCCTGCTAAATATCAGAGTCCCTTTTTACATCAGAGGGGCCGGCTGAGGGGCCCTGTGTGCCCCGCTGTGTGGCTGCTCCAGGCTGTGTCCATGGGGGGGGTTAGTGGTGCCGTGCAGCTCTCGGTGCTCACAGTGGCTGTAGCAGATTGACTAACACAGCTCTTCCTGTTCTCTCTGTCCCAATGCTGTCTGTAACTTCCAGTGAGCTCCGTAAGTACCTCGTTTGCTGCATGCCTCCTTTGCTCTTTGCTCTCCTTTCTTCCAAGTGATGCTCTGGGCAATGTAGTGCTCGTTAGTGGGGGTGGGTTGAAGTTTCATTGGGGCCTGGGGCAGTTTCAAAAGATGCTGGAGGTTTGTGCCATTCACTCGCTGTGTTCCCGTTTCCATTGAGGTGGGCTGGGTAGCGCTGCACATCAGTTTGGATGTCACTGAGGTGGGTAATTCTGTTCCTCCATCCTTCTATTCAAACACCCTTTCCAGAAGTAAGAGGTTCACTGATAGGGGAGGAGTTGGGATTCTCTGCATTAAAGCACAAAGTCTCATTTGACCATGAACTCCTTTAATCGGTTGCTCCAGGAGATGAAGTTCCAGCTGTGCTGGTTCTCTTGTAACCAGATTTCACCCTTCAGTTCCAGAAGCCCCCGACCGTCCCACCATCTCCACCGCATCCGAATCCTCCGTCTATGTCACCTGGATTCCCCGAGCCAACGGGGGCTCCCCCATCACAGCCTTCAAGGTGGAGTACAGGCGGGTGGGCCGCAGCAGCGACTGGCTGGTTGCAGCCGACAGCATTTCTCCTTCCAGGCTGTCCGTGGAGGTTCGCAGTTTGGAGCCAGGTACTGCGGGCTGCTCCTCCATCTTTGGGTGAATGCTGCTGCAGGGGGAGCTTTGGGATGGGGATCCTCTATGTGAATTCAAGTTGGTGTCTGGCTGTTCAAATGGAAAAGAGAAACACCCGCACAGTAATTTAATGCTGCTTCATGCAGAGAGGGGGACTGTGTACTGCTGCTATTTTGAACTGAATTGTCCTTCTGGTAAACAGTTAGAATGCAAAAGGAGAAGAAAATGCTTGAGGAGGAGCTGTGTGTACCGGGTTGCTTTGTCCTGTTGTCCAGCCCTAAAAGCTTGTAAAGGAGCAGAGGGTGCAGGCAGTGAGTTGCTGCTGAAGGCTCCTCTCAGTGCCCACTGCTTCGTGGTTGGGGGATCCCTGGGCTGATGGAGTCCATCTCTGTGCGACATCTTTGCGTTTCCCTCGTGGCTCCTATGAGCTGTTTATATTCCTGATGGCCACATCAGTCTGTGGCAGCGAGTTCTGAGGGTTTTTTTTTTCTCCCAACTGGATGTTGTGCAAAAGCTGCTCCTTAATCTGTTTAGTCTCTCCTTGAATCCCGTTTCTGGTGCTTGTTTTGCTACCACTTTCTTGCCCTTTTTCCCTTTTAAGGAGAGATGTATAAGTTCCGTGTGATCGCTGTGAACAACTACGGGGAGAGCCCCCGCAGCGCCGCGTCCCGCCCCTACCAGGTCGCGGGCTTCACCCACCGCTTCTCCAGCCGCCCCATCGCCGGGCCCCACATTGCTTACACTGAAGCCATCAGTGACACTCAGATCATGTTGAAGTGGACGGTGAGTACGGGCAGCCCTGGCTCTGCTCACACTCCTCAGCCTGACGGCCCCATGTGGGAGCTCTGTGGGTCCAGCCATCATTATAAGATGGTTGGAAGAAGCCACTAAGTTCATCACATCCAACCATCAGCCCATATCTGTTCTCTCCCCCCTGGCTGGGCTGGCATCAATGCTGTGCTGCCTTTAGAAACCCGTCCTCTTGCCTTGCTTCTAGCAGAGGATTCATGTTAGAGAAGCATTTGCCTTTCCCCTGGTACCTTGTCTTCTGTAAACAAGTGCTTTAAAGTCCTTACTGAAACCCACAGAAATTCTTTGCTCTTGTTTTGAAATCTAACCCCCTGGTGTACTTTGGAGGATTTAACGTGTGGAGTTCCCGGTGTTAGTTTGCTCTGCTAGCTTAGTCTTAAGAGATGTTAAGGATAATAAACTTGAAATAACCCCTCGTTCCTCGGGAGGCCGCATAACTTAAAGTTACACTCAAATATTCTGAGCTGGATTGGAGCAACCTGAATTCTGGCTGAGCTAAGGATGGTTTTAACTTCTCCTTTCCATTATATGCTCAACTTTTCAGCCTATTAAGAGTCAAACCACAACTGAATGTCATTGAAATGGTGTGGGAGGGGGAGGTGTCATCTGCAGCTCAGGTGATGGGAGGCAGCAATGGTGGGGTGGTGGGCTGTGGTCAGCAGGATGGAGGGATGGGGATCTCAGAGCTCTTTTCTAACCTTAATGTCCGAATCCACTGAATTTGCTCTTGTCTGCTGAATTCTCTTTCAGTATATTACGTCGAGCAACAACAACACCCCCATCCAAGGGTTTTATATCTATTATCGGCCCACGGACAGCGACAACGACAGCGACTACAAGAGGGATGTTGTGGAAGGTACGGCTCTGTTTGCACGCTGAGCACGGCGTGGTGGGGAGGATCACCGTGTAGCCATGTTGGCTGTGTTTATATGAAATCTAAACTGCTTTTCCCAAATGGAGCCCTTACCATATATCTCACAGAGCAGCCATCTCAGCCCCATTACAGCTCGTTCTGCCCACACATGGGCTTGTTGCTTCCTTCTGAGCCCTCGTTCACACTGAAACTCGAGAACTAAACAGTGGTAGTGGGGCTGTGCTGTTGTACCTCTGTGCATAGGGCTGCCCTGCTGTGCTGGTTTGTGATGGCAGTGCTGTGAGCTGTGCTGTGGCTGCAGGTACAGCAGAGCTTCATGTCGCCTTTTAATCAGCTCTGTTTTCTCAGCGCACATTAGATCACCATTTTCCTGGAAGAAGTTATTAGATAATGTCTATATTAGTCCAGAAGTGGAAAAGCCTTTTAAAAATACTTCACTTCATGTCCTTATTGCTGGGGCTGAGTAAACGGAGTGATCTCATCCCGCCCCGATGACGGCAATTATTTTCTCCCCTCATTTATTTTGGTTACAAGGGGAACGAGCCTTTATTTTGAACGTTTCCCTCAGCTGGACAGCCCTGCACAGTGCCGTGCTGTGTGACACGAGCCTTTGCACCTCCATAAAGCTATATTCACCATTTCTGCTTTACAGAAGCCTGTGCAGCCTGCAGCTTCGTCTGCAAACGTGTCTTAGACCTTGTGCCAGAGCTGCTCTGCCCCCAGAACAGCTTTTAGTTGAAGCACAGCTGCCATGCGTGGGGAGCTGATGGTGTCTGTGCAGTTAATCACTCATCCTGCCCTGTTTCCCCTCTGTTACCCCACATCCCTCCCCGCTCTGACAGGCGCGGTGCCGCGGGCAGCACTGAGCGGTGCTGAGCAATGCCTGCGTTCCTCCGCTCCCTGTTCAGTCTTGTTGGAGGCACCCAGAGCTCTGCTCCCATCTCAGCAGCGCTGCAGGCCACAGCAGATCTTGCTTAACAGAAAGTCCCACCTGCAATGGCTGCTCGCTGCCTTTCAGCAGCTTGAAGCAAAGAAGCAAAGGGAGAGCGGCCCCATCCTGCGTGTGTCTCTGTTTGAGGGTCCTGGAGACTGAAATTAAGATGTAAATGCAGTCTGATGTCAGTTGTTTAAATGTTTTCCCTTGCTAATGGTGCACGAAGAGGACAGTTAAAGTGCCTGTGCTGATTCCAGGCCCGCTAATGGTTTGGAGCGGAAACCTAAAACCTGGTGCAGTGATTAGCAATAGGAATGTGTGTGTTGGGGGGGCTGCGGGAGAAGGGCTGCAGCCCTGCAGGGCAGCACCGGACCTGCCTGCATCGCAAGGCGTAAATCAGGAGGTGCTGTGACAGCTCCTTAGAAACAGTGGAAACAGTTCAAGGTGGTATTTTCCAAGAGGGATTAGGAGCGCTCAAACAGTTAATTAAACTCCCTGAAGGGGAAAGAAAAAAAAAAAAAAGAAAAAAAAAAGAGTCGCTGTTTATTAAAATTTGTCACAGCCCCGAGAAAGTAAAAGCAGGCAGTGATTTATGTGATGTATGTGATTTATGTGATTTATGTGGAGGAGCTCCGTGCTGCAGGAGGTGTCCCAGTCCAACACTGGCCAGCAGCCAGAGCTGACAGCGTCCCATTAGCGCTGCTGGCGCGGAATGCGGCTCTGCAGGGCAGGCAGCGCACGGTGCTGCTTCCTGCTGCATTCTGTGCCGTGCTGCTTCCTGCTGCATTCTGTGCTGTGCTGCTTCCTGCTGCATTCTGTGCCGTGCTGCTTCCTGCTGCATTCTGTGCCGTGCTGCTTCCTGCTGCATTCTGTGCCGTGCTGCTTCCTGCTGCATTCTGTGCCGTGCTGCTTCCTGCTGCATTCTGTGCCGTGCTGCTTCCTGCTGCATTCTGTGCTGTGCTGATTCCTGCTGCATGCCATGCTGTGCTGCTTCCTGCTGCATTCTGTGCTGTGCTGTTTCCTGCTGCATGCCATGCCGTGCTGTGCCTGCCGGGCTGCTGCAGTTTGAGGAGCACAGATGTGCCCTTCCTGTGCACGGTGCTGCAGGGAGATGTCCGGCTCCGCAGCTCACCTGCTCCATCTGCTGAGCCCTTCTCTGTGCCCTGGTGCAGCACTCGAGGTGGTGTGAGGGAGTTTTGTGCTGTGAGATGTAGTTTGCGAGATGCTGAAGGTGTCGGTGGTGCTGCTGTGAAGCTGCTGGGCTTGGGGTGCTGGGCTCAGGGACTTCTGTGTGTGTGGGAAAACAAACACAGAAAAACTTAAACAAACAGGAATCCTTACACCAGAGTGCCTAAGCCAAGCCTTATTCATCAGAATAACAGGATGGTGTTTGGGTCACAGTGAGCCGTGAGCTTCTAGAGAGGACTGAGGGTCCATAACAAAACCTTGTCCAGCAGGAGAGCCACCAGTGTGTGTTCCATACAGCCCTGCAACAGCGCGGCCATGGAACCGCTATGGCTGTGAGGTCAAGTCCAACCCTTGTACCATCCCCATCTCACCCCAGGTGGGATCTCAGAGTCACTGAGGCCAGGAAGGAGCTCTCAGATCAGAGCCCCATCCTGTCCATCCCCACTGTGCTCGTGGAGCCCCGGGGTGCTGCAGCCATCAGTGCTGTACCCACACCCAGCTCTGAGTCATCGCGGTGAATGAAATGCAGTTGATGTGTTTTTCCACAGGCACAAAGCAGTGGCACCTGATAAATCACCTGCAGCCAGAAACCTCCTACGACATAAAAATGCAGTGCTATAATGAAGGTGGTGAAAGCGAGTACAGCAACGTGATGATCTGCGAGACGAAGGGTGAGCGGTGTGAGCCGTGTGAGCTGTGTGAGCTGTGCTGCTGCTGCTGCCCCGGGGCTGTGGGGGGTTGCAGTGCAAAAGTCTGTAATGAAGGCTGTGATTTTCTGGAATGTTCCGAGGGATGTTTTGTCTCCCGTAGCAGGGATTGTTTGTAGTGGAGCTGCTGGGCTGTGCTCCCAAGGACGGCTCTCGCCCTGTGCCTGTTCAGCACAGCAGTGCCTGTGGGAGCAGCGCGGGGTGCAGTTCTGCGTTGGGATTGCGGGGTGATGCTGCTCACCCTGCTCAATCCCAAAGTGTTTGCTGTGAATCCTGTTCAGCTCTTTGCATCTCAGCGTGGTTTGAGTGTGGGGTCAGCAGGGTTCGCATCAGATCCAAGTCAGATATGTGACCGCATTGGGGGGGTGTAGCAATGTGCATTGTGGTTTCTCCTGAGCTCAGGAGTGGGAAGATGGGTGCTCTGCAGTCAGTTACTGCAGCGTGCCTTGAGCCGTGTGTTACGGCTCCAGTGACCTCAGCGGGAGGGTTAGCGGGCTGGATGACAGCCTTCTTCCAAGGCAAATAGTTATTACCCAATAGCAGTTGGCTTTCTCCTTACAGCTTTTAGTACTGACTTGGAAGGCTTCTCATGGAGGCGTTAGGACTGTAACCCCAGCAGTCATTATTTTCATTTCATAATGAAAAAATGCCTTTAGAGAACTCCTTTGGTGAACGTTCCCTTCCCATCTCCCATTGCACGCAGTGAAGCGTATGCCAGGAGCGTCTGAATACCCAACAAAGGAGCTGAGCACCCCACCCAGCCCCCCCGAGCGGGCAGGGGGCAGTGGGGGCCCCTCGTCTGGTCCAGTGCGCAGCAGTGACATGCTGTACCTGATCGTGGGCTGCGTCCTGGGCGTCATGGTCCTCATCCTCATCGTCTTCATCGCCATGTGTCTGTGGAAGAACCGCCAGCAGAACGCCATGCACAGTGAGTTGGTTTGGGGCTTCCTCTCATCATGGTGCTCAGCACAGTGCTGAGGGCTGATCCCCCATCCCTGCTCAGCTGGCAGTGCAGCAGAGCTGGGTTCCTGCTCTTACAGAGAGGTGTTAATGGGCAGAACCTGGCTGCAGCTCAGCGCCCATGGGCTGCTCAGAGCAGCCCTTTAATGGCCTTTCCTCATGCAGAAATGATCCCTGTTCTGTGGTTATTTTTAAATGTCCTTTGACAAGAAATCACGCAGACTTCTTGCAGGATAAGATGGTGCCTTCAGCTGCAGCCCAGGCACACTGTGGGAGCAGCTCTGGGGTAGCAGTGGGTCTGTTGGCCCCAATGGGCCACACTCGGGTGCTCTGCATGTCCCTGATGGCAGCAGAGCCCTCCAGCATGGTGCTGCCCATCTGCCCTGCAGGCAGTGGCTGCTTTCCACTCCTATGGCTGTTCCTGAGCACTGAGACATGCAGCCAATTTACAAAGGCTGCAGGAGGAGAAAATGAGTTTCCTCTGTTTCTGAGCCGCCCTCTGGCAGTACGTGGTCTCTGGAGCAGAACCTCACTCTGGCTCACTCCTGGCTCTCTTGCAGAGTACGACCCTCCTGGCTACCTGTACCAAGGGGCAGAGCTCAGCGGGCAGATGATCAAATACACCACCCTGCCCGGCACCAGCCGCGTCAATGGCAGCGTCCACAGCAGCTTCCTGAGCAGCAGCACTGGCAGTGCCTGCCCCCACCACCACAAAGCGGCCGCTGGGCTGGATGGGGCCGTGAATGGAGGAGTTGGGCTGCACAGCAGCTCCCTGCCCGGCGCACATCTGGACTGTGAGCGTGCCCAGCACCTGGTTAATGTAAGTTTGGGGGCTGCAGCGGCGGGTTTAGAGCTGGGGGTTGGGGGGGAGGAACTCATCCATTGATAACAGCCAGCTCCGCTGAGCGGCTGCTCCCAGAGGAGGCAACCGGGCTGATATTTCTGATACAAACATCATGGTTTTCATTTGAGAATATCGGATGACAGCAAGAATTCCGCTCACTCTGGGAAATCTGCCCCTGCCCTCCCAGCAAACAGCTCTGAGAATACTTTTGTGCTGCGTCGGGACGCTTGGCTTCTACACATGGTATTTCTCAATCTTCGAGTTAAACAGATTTAATTATAGCTGCTTATCCTGCAGCTTTATGGGTCGCCCCTTTTCCCCCACCTGTTTCAGATCTGTGACTCTAAGCGATGCCATGAATCGCAGCACAAACGTAGCAGGAGCTCCCACAAAATAGTCCATCCATCAGCAATGCAGTGACGCACTGAGCGCCTTCCTGCTCTTCTGGTCCTTCATTTGTGACTCCCGAGACAAACTGCCCCTTTTTTTTTCCTTTCTAATTGAAAATAAAATTAAAAACTAATTTAACTCCACGACGCAGCCTTTGTACGCTGTGGAAAAGTACTTCATTTGCTGAAATGCGTCCCGTTTCCAAGAGAGAATAATGATTTCATTATTGTCTATGGAAACAGATGGCTTGCATTCAGACTTACTAAACTTACACAAAACTGTGAACATTGCCCAGGAAAACTGAAAGAAAAAGTTCAGAAGTCTGAGAAGCAGCAGAAAGGGGGCTATTGTTTGTGTTGGTAATTGAGCACAAGCGCTTCGCGTTATTGAACAACAAATTAGCACTTGCACAGTAGTTGCCACTTAGAGCACTGCAGTTTTGAGGGCAGAGATGTTGGGCCCTCACCTGGTTGGCTGTTGGTTGGCCATCACTTGGCCATTTGCTGGACTCCTAAAAGCCTGAGCCTGCCCGAGCCCTGGGGAAGGAGTGGTTTTGTAGCACTTGAAAGGCAGCCCATAGGAAGCCTGGCAGTGCTGGGGATGCTGCTGTTCTGTCACTGCTCATCTGCTCCTTGGAGGCAGCACCTTGTATGAGCCTCAGCTCTGCTCAGTGTGTCTGTGCTGACACATGGGCAGCAAACCCAGAGCCCGGCTCGCAGCCTCATTGGAGCAGCTGAGTGTTGGTTTAGTGCTGTTTTTCCCCTTCTGTGTCGTGCGGAGCTGAGTAAGGCAACCCCTTCCCACCCAGAGCAGCCAGCAGAGGAACAGGATGTTCTCATTCTCATTAGGACTCTCTTTATTGTTCCATTGATTGGGCTGAATGAGGAAGAGAGAGACTGGCAGGATGGCAATCAACACTAATTAGGCATTTCCTCAGCGATCCCTATCTGGCTGAGCAGAGCAGAACCCACCCTCACCATCAGATTGAGCTCTCGGGTTCTGGTCGGGCTCTGGTTGGGGTCTCCCACCCTGCCCGGTCCCACAGACCCCGCTGGGCTGTGCCGTCCCGCTCGGTGCTGCCCCTCACAATGAGGTATGTGTTAATCTGGGCATTCTGCTCGCTCGTAATGGGCCCCGCAGCCAAAACCAACAGCACCAAATCCCTCTCACCCGGAGTCATTGCTGGCGAAGGAGTTACCCCATCTGTACAAATACGGAGCCTTTCAAAGCTCGGTGCAGCGAAGTGCAGTGATCTAATCGGGGTAATTGCAGGAAGGTGGGATGGGTTTGTGCTGTGACATCAGCCCTGCAGATTTAGTGCTGTCTCCCCTCGCTAACGAACAGCGATTCGCTTTCATGTCTGTCATCGGCGTTAAAAATAAACATATTTACAGCGTGTTTATTAAATTAAACCTGAGCGCACTCAGCTGAAAACAGGCCGGGGAAATTACAGCATACTTGTCTAAGCTGCAGTTGCTTACTTTGCTCTCCGACACGCGCTGGCAGAGCCCGTCGCCTTGGCTCCATATAATGGCACAGTGTTACAGCGCTGGGATGTGGGCCCAGGGCTGGGGGCTCGGGGTGCAGGGCTGGGGGGCGCTGAGGTGCTGCTCCCTGCTGTGCTGACCGCTGTCTCCATGCAGGGTGCAGGGCTGTGTGCTGCGCTGCCGCAGGCAGAACCCCCCGAGTGCATCAGCTGCAGGAACTGCCACAACAACAACAGGTGAGAGCTGTGTGTGTTTGGGGGGATCCGCTGTGTGCCATGGAGGAGAGCTGGGTGCTCATTGGGCTGGGATGAGGATGTGCTGCCTTCCAGGCTTCTCAGGGGGTCCCTGGTTGCTTAAGGGCTGACAGTCAGATGTTCCAGATGTGTAGGCGTGCAGTGACTTTGTTGAGACCTTAGAGCTGGTGAGCACGGCCACTTCCAGCACTGACCATGGAGGGCTTTCATTGCTACGAAATGGAATCCTCTGGTCCTTGGTTATTGCTTATGGAGCTCTACCAGAGGTGGGTGCTGCCAGGTTGTGGATGCCCACTTTGCTGTGGTTGACAAGGCCAGGGAGGTGAGTGTGATTTGTGCTGATTGTGTTGTGTTCAAAGCACGTTTCTTTTGGTCGTGGTTCTCTGGTGCTTTTGCACTGATGTTCTCTGTGTCCTCAGTGGTTACCGAGGATTTGGAGCTCTGCTCCTGTAGGTGGAGATCTGCACCCTGAGCAAACAGCCCTTGGGGTTGCAGGGCTGTGCACGATGGCTCGTAGGATTGCAGCACTGAGAATTGGTGCAAGGCGTGTTTTCTGCAGCACATTTTCCATTGCTGCTCACTGCGGGTCCACCCATGGCCAGTTTCCGTCAGAATGTGGTTTTTAAGCTAAAAAAGCTGAGCCGCTGTGTCGAAGCTCCATTCAATCCGGTGGAGTAACACAAAGCGCTGCACTGACCTCTGTGTCTTTAAAAAGCAAGTCCCATAAACATGCAAAACCAAACATCTTACATGGGTTTCTCTAAGAATTTTTTTTCAATAATGAGTGAGTGTAGTCAAAACCTCTGCGGGAAGAAATGCAAACTAATAAATGGATTTGTTTGAAGCCCAGATGTGTTTCATGTGGATTCTTCAGTGGCTTTTGTGGTATTTTGGTACTTGGAATAATGATCTGGAGGCGGCTCCGGGCAGAAGGACGGAGCAGGAGCTGGGAGTGTCGTGAAGGCTCCGTCTGTGCCCTTTGTGGCCCCAATGGCACCATGGGGTCAGTGGGCACAGCAGGATGGGCTGGGGGCTGGGGGGTCTTTGCAGCCTCCATTGCTCTGTGTTGGCTGGAGGTGGGCACTGGAGTGGGGCAGGAGAGTGTCCTATTTAGGCCTGGCAGCAAAGAAATGCTCTGAGTTGTGTCCATTTGGTATCTTGTAATCTGTGCGTGGTGCTGGAAGCCTGTTCAGCCTTGAGCACCCAGGAGCTGCACTGGCTGCACAGGGCTGAGCTCCAACCATGGCTCGGTGCTGGGGTCAGACAGACAGGGATGGGAAGAGCCCTGCAGGGCAGGTGTGAAGGACACAGTGTCAGCATTGCACTGCATTGGGGTCCTTGCTTTTGCTCTACCTGCGAATCCATCTGGTAGTTTCCTGGTCTATGGCAGCTGTACAAGTGAACCTTTTATTTTTGTGGTAATTATGGTTTTGTATAAAACCGCAGTGAAGTGTGATTTTGGGCTGTCGTACATAGGATTTGCTTATATAAATGTTCACTGAGTCTACATTGTTAGTGGAGCTGCAAACACTGCAGGCATTTTCCCTGCTGCAATGGCATGTGAGTCTGTTCAGGTCTCAGGCTGGTGTTTGCTGAAGGTTAAATACCTTGGCCATGACAATTCATTTTGCAGCCTAACTCTGATTTCACAGCCTTGTGTGTGTCTCGCAGGGTCACGATCTGAGCTGCACCACGTGGGATTTTGCCTTTATAGAGCTGAATGTGTTGTTGTGGTTTGCATCCAGTCCGATAACACTTCAGCATTAGTTTTCTGAGGCGCTTTGGTTTGCTGCTTGGGTTTCAAACCTGAGCTCGTTCTGTTGGTGGTGAAAGGCCGCCATGTGGGGCTGCCCTGCTGGAGACCTGCGAGTCAATGGTCAGGTCACAGCGGACAGGGGAAGCAACTGAGCAAATGTTTGCAGTGTTTCCAGCTGTCTGCTGGGAGAAGAAACGCTTGATCCTTCTCTTCATGTTAGGATTGGTCCAAAAATACATTCAGAACTCACTTGGCCAGTTCTCTGCAGTAAATAACACATGGTGAAGTACTTAAAAATCGCAGTTTCTCATGCTAAGTTGAGTGGTAGAAAGGGGAAAACGTGCGGATGGTCAGGGCTCACAGTGAGTGCTGGTGTCCTGCCCAGGTTGGAAATGAGGGACAGTCTCTTCTCCAAAGAGCAGAGCTGCATCGTGCAGCTGCCCAGAGAGGGGGGTCACCATCCCTGGGGGGTCCCGGAGCCGTGGGGATGTGGCACTGAGGGACGTGGGCTGGTCTGTGTGATCTGAGAAGTCTTTTCCTGCCCTAATACTCTGTGATTGTGACTTACGTTCCCAGGTGTTTCACCAAAACCAACGGCACTTTCAGCAGCAGCGCGCTGCCCGTCATGCCCATCGTCGCACCTTACCAGCAGGACAGCCTGGAGATGAAGCCCCTGAGCCACATCATGGTGGCCATGTGTTTGGCCTCCGGCGTCCCCGAGCACGGCGGGAGGATGGAGGAGGACAGCGTGGAGACAGCAGAGCAGCCCCCCAGCCCCCAGCCCTGCTGCAGGGGCAGCGCCGGGCCGCTCTGCCTGCAGTATTCTGATGGTGAGGGATGGCAATGGGACGGCACCTGGCAATGGGATGCTCTGCAGAAATGGCACTTAGCTGAATGTGGGGAGACTGGCTGTTAAGCTTGCAGAAGAGCTGGCCTTTGGAAATAGGGCTGTGGTGGTGAAGCTGAGCGTGCTCTTCTTGTCTGCTGCCTCTGAATGTGCTCATTCTGCAAGCACACTGCTGGTAGTGAGGCTGTGGCTGATTGCTGCTGTCTATACCCACAGCAAACCCATGGGCTCCCAAGGCAGACCCAGGGGCTGAGCTGCTGCCCAATGGCATGTTCCCTAATGAGTGGGCATCTGGGGTGGCCTAAAGCCGTGCTGGAGGTGAGGGTGGCACAGGGTGGCTGGTGGGGTTGGGCCTCCTGAACTTCCTCTGTGGCTGTGAGTGCATTGAGCTGACAGCACGTTGCTCTTGCTTTGCAGGTGACAGCTGCGTGCTCTCAGAGACACCAAACCACGTTCTGAGCTGGAGCCCGCTGGTTCTGCAGCCTGTGCCCAAGGACTGCAGGGACAAACCAGGCTGGACTGCGACACTGTGTGGTTCTGGGCAGCCCCCACTGCAGGAGAGCTGAGGGGAGCACTGGAGGGACTGATGGAGGGGCCTTAATTATAACAGAGAGAGTCACTATTTATTTTTTGTAGTAGTGTCATATGAATGTACCTTGTTTTTAAATGGTTGCCTTTTTATATTATTTATGCCTTGAGATTCCTGGATTTTTTTTCCCCCCCACGCACCGTGAAACTGGCCTGGTTCTGTGTATATAAACAAACAAAGATTGGTAATAATATAAAGAACAACGATGGGAGATGTGCAGTGTGTGTTCATGGAGAGGCTTTGGTGCTGCATTGGGTGCAGGTGCTGCAGTGCCCGGCAGGCAGAGCTGTGTTGTGCTGCACTCAGGCTGGGAGTGGACAGAAGGGGATAAGCATCGCTTGGCTGTGGAGATGCTGCTGCCTTCACTGCAGCGTCGGCTTTTTGGTGGTGAGTTTTTTCCTTTTCCTTCCAAATTGAATCAGTCGAAGCGATGAAGCTGTGCTCATAAGGCACAGTCCCAAACGCAGCGTGCAGCCCCGGTGCTGAGTGCCTTCATCACCATCACAGCTGCCCCACAGCCACACGTGCAGTGAGGGGGGTTGTGGGGCTGCAGGTGCAGCTCTGAGAGCCCGACCCCAAGCTCTGTCCCCACTGAATGTCAGCTCTGTGTGCAGCAGGAGGTACATACAACGTGCCTTATAAACAGAGCCCTTAATGAGAACGTGTTGGCTCAGAGCTGGGCTACCACGCGATTCTGGTTGGTGCTTTATACCCAGAGCCTGGCAGTGCTGCTGTGCTGTGTAACCTGGTTTCTCCCCTCTGCATGCTTTAGTTTTCATGTTTGCCAGACTCAGCGCGTACCAGGGGGAGGCGAAGCGACCCGGACAAGCACCACGTGAGGGCAGTTCCCTTCCCCGGATTTCTGCTCTTCCTTGATGCCAACACAGGACGGAGCAGGTCTGGTGTCCGATGGAGCGGGGCAGGCAGCGATGGATGGGGAGGCTGCGATCTGCCCCGTTAGCAGCACCTCCCTGCAGGCCGCTTTATTTATAGTGAGTGACACTGTTTTAAGTGTTTGTCTTCAATTTACTGTGTTTTACTTTAAAATGTGCCTGAGCTCTGCCTTGGCTGTAGGGTTTCAGTGTCCCACCTCCATGTGCCCAGCTCCGAACCTCCCGCTGGTCCTATGGGAGCGCTCCACCTTCAGGCTGGAAAAGAGCTCTGCTCTGCTTTGTCCGCCCAGACCCCAGCCCTCCCCGTGGCTCTCCTCCCCCTTCCCAGAACCAGCAGCGAGCTCTGCTGGGCTCCCTGCGCCTTGCAGCTCCCAGCCCCGAGTTCCACAACCCCGTGTGTATCAGCCCCTTTTCTCCCCATCTTTGGGCTTTTAGAGAAAAAAACAAAGGGACAAACCTCTCTGCATTCCTCCATGTACCCCTGAGTGCATCACTGCTGTTCTGAGCTCCAGATGTGCTTGTTGGCATATGGGTAAATACACTCTATTTTCCGAAGAAGATGTAATATTTCTTTGGGAATTGCACATGTGTTGGAATGATGTAGTTGTTGTGTGTTGGTTTTTTGTTGCTGTTTTTGGTGGTTTGATGAATATTAAAGTGAATGCTGCTGCTCCATGGGATGGCAGAGTGCTGATTGGGGCAGTGTGGCGCTGTGTTGAGGTTGGGAGGACAGAGCCAGCACCTCTCCTTGCATAAACTATAGTTGAGGGTCACCTCCTCCATGCTCCACCCCAGCCAGACCGAGTCCCCACATCTGCAGGGTCCCTGTGCTCTCTTGCAGCCTTTATTGAGGCAAAGGAAGCGCTGGGGTACAGCACAGTGCAGGAGGATGGGGCTGTCCCGGGGGTGCTGTCACCACATCCCAGTTCTCGTCCCCCAGGAACAGCAGCAGTGAGGAGGGGTGTCCCAGGGCTGTGCCAGGCTCAGGGCAGGGCAGTCCCTGTGATGGTCACATCCACCGGTGCATCATCCGCAGGGTCACCTGGTGGGGCTGAACGTGGCTCTTCTGCAATGGGACAGGATGGAGAACCTCAGTGGCACCACCCTGTACCACTGTGCTGGTGGCTCTGCCCACACTCTACCTTCCATGGCTGCTGTGCTGGGGCCACCCGGCTCCTCCTGTCCTTGTCCTTCTCCGTCCTCTATGCTCACGGCCACATTGACATCCTCGGCAAGCTGTGGGGCATCAGGGCCAGCCCTGGGGGCATTGGGCTCTCAGATGAGCGACGAGAAGCAGGACAGGGCTGGGTGCATGGTGAGGGTTGGGGCACTCACATGCGGAACAGCAGCTCGTGCAGCCCTATGGACGGACAGACAGACACCAGACGGGGGCGTTGGGGTTTTACCACCCTGCCGAACCCCCCCGGCACTCACGTGGCAGGCGGTCCCGGTGGCGAGCAATGAGGTACACAGCCAGCAGAGACATGGAGGCGGCCACCAGCATCCCCAGCACTGCTGCCCCCATCACGGCCGGCAGCGCCTCGAAGGGCGGCTCAGCTGGAAGAAAGCAGCGCAGGTTGGGACGGGGGAGGTGAGGAGCAGCCGGGATGGGGCAGAAAGGAGCGAGGGCAGCACCGGGCATCCCCGGCACAGACGGAGGAGAAGGGTGGGAACCTGCGCTTGTTTGCTCTGAAGCCTACAGCTGGCTGCTGCTGCTGGGGCGCAGCTCTGCCTTTCTCCGCTCACCCCCAGCTCTGCCATCAGGGATTCAGCCCCGGGCTGTTCTGTAGCCCCTACCGCTGCCTGGCACCACCCGGGATGCCATCGGAGCGCGGCGCGCCGCCCCGTGCCCACTTCACCTGGCGTCTGCACCTCGGAGGGGTGCCCGGCCGTGCGGTGGTTGACGGCCAGGACTCGGAACGCATAAACCACGCGGGGGTCGAGCCCCCCCAGGCGCCGGTCTCGGGAGCTCGGCTCGATGTCTCCCGCCGCCGTTTCCCAGGTGCCGCCCGTGCGGCGCTGCGGTTTCTTGGCCGGCCGCCGCTGCACCAAGCCGGTCAGGTTCCCCGCGCCCTGTGTCCGCCACTGCAGCCGCACCTCGGTGCGCGCCCGCGTGTACCGCAACTTGCTGATGGTGACGTTGGGAGGGGCCGGGTACCCTGCGGGACACGGCGCCGCGTGGGGCGGCACGAAGCACCGCGGGGATCGCGCCGCCGCCCCGGGACTCACGTTCCACGCGGAGCTGGACGCGGAGGCTGTTGGTGCCCACGCTGTTGGCGGCGGAGCAGCGGTACGAGCCGCCGTCCCGCGGCCACTCGGCGTCGCGCACCGTGAGGTTGGCCCACGCCCCGCCGCGCTCCAGCCGGTACTTTGTGCTGCCCGGCGGCACCTCGCGCTGCTGCGGGTCGAACCAGCCCAGCTCGGCGCCCAGCTCGGTGCCGCCGCGGTGCCGACACGCCAGCCGAGCCTCGCCGCCCTCCAGCACCGCCACCTCGCTGCGCTCCACCTCCAGCTCGGGGACGTCTGCGAGGGGAGGGGGATTGATGCCGGCATCCCAACGAGGCACAGCGATAGCGGGGGCGGCACACGGGGCTGTTCCCCCCTTACCCAGCCGGAGGCGGCACTCGGTGCTGGCGGCTCGCAGCGGGTGCGCGGCCACGCACACGAAGTCCCGTCCCCGCAGTTGGGTCTCGGTGCTCAGCACCAGGACGGTGGTTGATGTTGTGGGGGTGCCCAGCGCCCGGCCCCGCCCGTCCCACCAGCGCAGCGTGGCCGGCGGTTCGCCCCCCTCCCAGCGGCACCGCAGCATCACGAATTCGTCACGCTTGGTGGCCGCAGCCGCGCACGTGGGGCCGCCTGCCGGGATCCCTGCAGCCACAGCACGTGGATTGAAGGGTAACGGGGTGAGGAAAGCAACTTAAGTACGTGTGAGTTCGGGGGTAGATGTGCACTCACACAGAGTGGTCCTGCACGCAGCCCCCTCCCGCAGCGCTGGGTGCGTGGCCACGCAGGTGAAGGAGCTGCCGTTCCTCGTGGCTGCCCCTGGCACGATGCTGGTGGCCATGGAAAAGCTGGGCCCCGCCGCCCCCTCTTCATCCTCCTCCAGCTCCTGCTCCTCCTCCCCGGGGCCCACCCAGCGCAGCCGGGCTGCAGGGAATCCGCCCACCCAGCGGCACCGCAGCGCCACGTCCCGCAGGTCAGCGCTGGGCAGAGCGGAGCAGCTGGGGCTGCCGGCCGGTGGATCTGTGCGGGGACGGGGCTGTCACCGCAGGGTCCCCTCCGTGCCAGCACCCCAACCTGCCCCTCCCGCCCCCATCCTCACCGGGCACCGTGCTGTCACCAGGCCGGGCCGGGGCCGCGGTACTTACAGTACACGGTGAGGACGATGGTGGCCTGGGTGCGGGTTTGGAGGTGGGTGTTCTCCGCCAGGCAGGTGTAGGTGCCCGCCTGGCCCCGGGCAATGGCCGACATGACAAAGGTCTGCCCAATGTGCACCTGGGAGCCGTTGTGCAGCCAGATGTAGCGGCTGGGGGGGTTGGAGGGCGCCAGGCAGCTCAGCACCACGTCCTCCCTCTCGCCCGCAGAGAAGCTGCCCTGCTCCGGGGAGAAGGGCTCCACGCTGATGGCCGGCTCGTCGGGACCGTCTGCGGGGACACGGAGCCCTTGAGCTGTGGGACATCGCTGCTTCCCCCCCATCTTAGTGCCCCGGGGCACTCACAGACGATGTCGAGGTAGACGGGTTCACTGGTGCGGTTGTTGACCTCGTTGCGGGCCGTGCAGCTGTACCAGCCCGCGTGGCTGCGGTTGGCGGGTGCCAGGAGCAGCTCGGCCCCGGAGCCCCCCATCCCCACGGGGGCAGCCAGGAGCCGGCCGTGGGGCTCCCGGTGCTGCCAGGAGAAGCCGAGCGGCGCCGTCCCCTCCCGCACGGTGCACGTCAGGGCCACCTCGGTCCCCTCCGCTGCCGCCGCTGCCGTCAGCCGCACGAAGGGTTTGGAGACGGGCACTGCGGGTACGGGGCCGTGAGGGTCCCACAGCCACCAGCCCTTTGCCCCCATCCTTCCCTGAGCTCCTGCATCCCCTTCCAGTTCCGGCAGTCTGTGGGTACTGGGCTCACTAGCATTGATGTCTATGGGGCAGTGAGCCCACATGTTGGCCAACAGGATGCCAGGTTGGCCAGGGGAGGGCGGCTACTGAGCTGCTGTGTGGGGTGGGCAGGGCAATGGGGTCGGTCTGTGGGCTGCTCTATCGGTGAGTGCAGCGCTGTGTCTCCTAACGGGGCACGTCATTGCGCAGCGGGGCTCCCCATGGCCCGGCCGCACCCAGCGCTGTGCGGGCTGTTGTGGGAGCATCGCGGGGGCTCATTGGGGACCCCTTACCCAGCACACGCAGCATCACGGCGGCGTATCCCACGCGGAGCCGCCCCCACTCCGGGAACAGCCCCTGGCACAGGAACCTCCCGGCGGCGTTGCCCCGCAGCTCCCGCAGCTCCAACGTGCCGTTGCGCAGCGTCACCCGGCCCAGAGCTCCCGCTCCGGGAGCCACCGCCGCCTCCGCTCCCGACCCCACGGCCACGGCCCGCGGCGGCCCCGCGCTGCCCAGGGCCGTGAAGCTCCAGAACACCACGGCCGGGGCCGCCGACCCGCAGCTCAGCTCCACCGCGCGGCCCCGAATCCCCGTCACCGTCCGCTCCTCGTACGCTGCGGTGCCGGCGTCCAGCTGTTGTCCTGCCGGGCGATGCTGCGTCGGCCGCGGCTCGACGGCTCCGACCGTCCCCGCCGTGCGGGACCCCCGGACTCACCCGCCGCCACCAGCGGCAGCAGCCAGAACAGCCAGGGGACCCCCCAGCGCCACATGCCGGGAGCCCCCCGAGCAGCGCCGCGCTCCCAGCCCGACCTCCCGTCGTGGTTCCCGGCTTGGCCCTGATTAGTGCTCAATAATTAATGCATGGCAGCAGAAACCCGACGCCGCTGCAATCTGGCCGCGCCCTGCCCGGCACCAGCACGGACGCGCTCATGACACGAGCGGAGCCGCCGCCGTCCGTGTCACCGCCGGGACGGACCGACGGCGGATCGACCCCACCCGGCTCTGTCCGCACGGGGGGTAAATCCAGCCCCGGCCCCACTCGTGTCCGTAGCGGGATGTGGACACGCCGCAGACACGGAGCGGGGTTTGATATTTCATCTGCTGCGGCCATGAAACATTGATGGGGGCGGCGGTAACGCAATGCCCGCGGGGACCGGGCTGCCCTGCGGCGGGGCGGGGTGCGGGACGGGAGGGGGAGAGTGGGGCTCAGCCCACGGGGCGGCTGCGGTACGACCCCATAGAGATACACGGTACGACCCCATAGAGATACATGGTGCGACCCCATAGAGATACACGGTACGACCCCATAGAGATACACGGTACGACCCCATAGAGATACATGGTACGACCCCATAGAGATACATGGTACGACCCCATAGAGATATAGGGACACCACGGGGCGGCGTTATATGGCGCAGTGATAAGGCGGCAATGGGCGATGGGACGGAACACAGCGACCCCTGGCGGCACGGCGGGAGGTGTGCGATGGGAGGGGGCAAATAATGGGATGGGAGGGGGCAAATAATGGGATGGGAGGGGGCAAATAATGCGATGGGAGGGGGCAAATAACGGCATTTTTGGGACGGAACCGGCGCTGCACGAGGCACCGGACACAGCGCGGCCAGCGAGATGGAAACGGGCCGGAGGGACTTTAAATCCGAGGCTGGGTCTGAACGGGGCTGGAATCGCCGCTTCCGATGTGAGACTCATGAATACTAATCACCTCATGAATATTCAATACTCATTAATATTCATGATGTGGGCGGTGCGGCGCGGACACTTCCGGGGCAGCAGCCCCGGTACCGGAACTGGTGGCGGCGGAAGCGGCGCAGGTATCGGGACCCGGGGCGGTTCGGTTCGGCTTTATTATCACGGCTCTTGGTGCACGCTCTATTAAGTGGTTCCGCCCCTCATCCCTGTATCTCAATGCGAAGCTCCGGCCCGTTACCGGTTCCGGTGTCACAGCAGGGACGTGCTCTTCCGGGGCACGATGCCGCTGGCCAGGTCGCACCTGACGCCCCACGTGAGCGCCGCGCGCTTCTTGTCGCTGGGCGCCGTGTACCCGTTGGGCCGGTACCGCGCTGCTCTCCCGGGCGGGTTGTGCAGCTCGGGGCCCAGCCGGCACCGCACGCAGCAGCGCAGCTCGGGGCGCGGGGCCTGGCCCGGCACCGGGAACCGCTCCCAGTCCCGTTTGTACTGCAGGTATTTGGCCACACGGTCCGTTTTGTGGCGGCTCTGGAGCAGCGCGTCCAGCCGGGGCGGGATGAACGACTTGGGCTGCGGGGCCGGGGCTGCGCTGGGCGACGACAAAGGGCTGCGGTTCTGCAGCACCCGCAGCAGGAGCGGGGGCGAGTCCCGCGTGGCGCGTTGGAGTCGGGGCGGAGGGTCCGGCCGGTACAAGCCGCTGAGCCCCGTGTCGCCGTCACACGGGTCAGCCGCGCTCAGCACCTGCTGCGTCAGCCTCCACGTGGCCATGGTCTGCAACACGCTGCTCAGCGACTCGTCGCACACCTCGACCCCCCCGTCGGGTCTGTGCCTCAGCACCTTCCGCTTCATCACCCGGCTCCTGGAGCCCTCGGAGCAGCACAGCACAGCGCTGGGCTCTGCTGCCCCGTCTGCCCCATGGATCTCACTGCCTCCTTCCAGCTCCTCATCACTCAGCGCAGCACACACGTGCCCGGCTGCTCCCAGCCCGTCCATGGTTTGTGCTGGGCTGGACAGAACCTGCAAGAACAAACGTGGTTAATGCCTTGCAGTGCGTTCAATGGGCTCAGGGGGCTCTGAGAGGCTCAATTCACCACCCTGACACTTGTCATTCTCGTGGGGGCTGGTTCAGCCTCCAGCAAACAAGGGAGAAGCCCGTAGATCACTTTGTACATTACACTGCGTGTAAATTGCATTGCAGTGCACATAAAGGTTCAATGGAATGATGGACAAGTGCAGGGCAGACTCAGTTCACTGTGACTATAAGCCTTGGGCAAACCAGTATGTTCTCCAAAACACAGAACCTGGCTGTGATTAAACCTAGAGACATCAAGGAGTGGTTTTATTTCCATAGATAAGGAAAAAATGTTTGTTTAGAGACTGGCTCTCACAGCCTGAAGGCAAAGCTGCAGGCTGAGCTGTGGGATTGAGGCAAGGCAGGAGGACTGGCTGCAAAAGGGACGTGGACACTGTTCCACTGAAGGTTGCAGGTTTGGGGCTATCTTTATGCCACTAAATGGGTTTAGAAATGCAAGTTTGAATCGTGTGGCAGCGATGCCATTACGAAACATGGAGCAGATGGTGCTGCGGGCTGACTGGGAGCTGTTAGCAGGCTGTCTGAAGTGTTGATGCTGGCTGAGCACTGCGAGAATGGGAACCGCTCCATGACAGCTTTGCACAGGAAATGTGGGAATGAGCTGCCGCCGTGCTGGGCTGCCAGAGCTGAGTGTGACAGCGGTGGCTGCAGGGAGAAGCCTGATTAAAAGCACCAGAGAGATTTGTAGCCTTGAACCAAAGTGCATCACCCCAGCCAAGCCCCCTTGACAGTTACTGTGTGCTTCTGGGCACGCTGAGCGATTAAAAGGAGCCAAAGAATTACTGTGCAGATAACAATGCTGCTAAGGCAGGAACAGGTAGAAACACAGATTTCCTCCTTTCTTTGCAGGCCTGGAGGAGCTGCCAACCACCAACTCACGATGGCCAACGGGAGCTGGGTCACAGATCGAGAACAGCTCCTGAGGAGGGTGCAGGACCTGGAGGAGCAGGTGAAGCAGCTGCAGGAGAAGCTGTCAGAGGGCAGGGAGGGCACTGCAGCGAAGGACACCCCTGCGACCTCCAGGAAATCCAAGAAGCAGCAGCGGCCGTTTGATTTCAGTGCCCACGGCCGCAGGCACGTCGCACTGAGGATCGCCTACCTTGGCTGGGGGTACCAAGGCTTTGCCAGCCAGGAGAACACCAGCAACACGATTGAAGAGAAGCTGTTTGAAGCCCTGAAGAAGACACGGCTGGTAGATGACAGGCAGACCTCCAACTATCACCGCTGTGGGCGGACAGACAAAGGAGTCAGCGCCTTTGGACAGGTCAGGATGGATTTCTGGGTTCCACTGCGGGTGGTAGAACTCAGGATGGAGATCTTGTGGGGTTTCTGGTCAGTGACAACAAGCCAAGTGCTCACTGTGACACTGCAGGCTGAGTTTGTTAGTTTGTTTGTTAGCCTGCATCACTCACTTGCTCTAGTTCATGAAGCGAAGCACAAGAAGTAAAGGCGTGCGCCACCTTTGCTTGCACAGACTTGCAGTGTTAATTCACTTGTTTCCACACCACAGCTCCCAGCCTGTTGGGCTGTTAATGGGTTCAAGTTTTGAACTTCAGTTAAAAAAAAAAGGCACATGTGTATCTTGCAGACTGCAGCCATTTAGAGCCCATGCTATGTAGGCAGTTTGCAACTTCTTCTGTTTTATTAAAGGAATCCATAGCATCTGCTAGGAAGCTCAGCAGAGGCACTTGCAGTTTTACCCACAGGAAGGAGTGGTAAGAAACCGAATTAAGATCCCTTCCTCTGTAGGAGATCCTGAATTCATTTCAAATGCAAGGCAGAGGTGTAGGAAGACTTGGCTTCACACACCGAGTCCGCCCATCCACCACCTAATCCTAGTTTTCTCAATTTTGCAGGTGATTTCCCTAGATCTTCGCTCTAACCTCTCAGAGGAAAAGAAACTAAATGGTTCCACAGGTGACTCAGAGGGAAGAAGCAGTAAATCTGAGGAGGAGATCCGCTACACCCACATTCTGAACAGGGTGCTCCCACCTGACATCCGTGTGCTGGCCTGGGCCCCCGTGGAGCCAGACTTCAGTGCCCGGTTCAGCTGCCTCAAGAGAACCTACCGCTACTTCTTCCCCTGTGCAGACCTGGACGTGGCCCTCATGCACGCTGCTGCCCAGCGCTACGTGGGGACACACGACTTCCGTAACCTTTGTAAAATGGACGTGGCCAATGGTGTCATCAACTTCCAGAGAACAATTCTCAGCGCCCAGGTGACGTGGGTGGATGGGGGAGATGAAGGGGACCCGAGGGACCCGTTCCGACTGTGCCAGTTTGAGGTGACGGGGCAGGCATTCCTCTACCACCAAGTGCGCTGCATGATGGCCATCCTCTTCCTGATTGGGCAAAGGATGGAGGGCCCAGAGATCATCGATGAGCTGCTGGATGTGGAGAAGAACCCTCGAAAACCACAGTACAGGTATGGGCAGCAAGAAAGCAAACTGCTGGCATCTCCTTGAGACAGCCACAAGGATCTGATTGTCTTGTTGCTGTGCTCCTGAACAACCTATTGATGGTCTTAGCCCTTGGTATTTGGTAAAAATTAACTCAGAAAAGCATTTTTGTGAAAGGCAGCATTGTTATGAGCAGAATGGGCAGGCTGTGCTGCTGTTACATTAATGCTGTGACCCTTTCTCAGCCCTTCTCTAGCATGTCTCCAACACCTCGCCTTCAGTTTGTAATGCCTGCTCTCCTTTTTCCTAGCATGGCTGTGGAGTTCCCCCTGGTCCTGTATGACTGTGAGTTTGAGAACATCCAGTGGCATTATGACAGGGAAGTGCAGGAGTTCAACGTTACCCACCTGCAGCAGCTCTGGGCCAGCTACGCCATCAAGACTCAAGTGCTGCACAGCATGTTACAAGGCCTGGATGCTGCTCCCGTGGCTGCAGGGAAAGGTGAGAGATGGCAGAATTATTCCAAACAAGCAGGTAATTAAAGCATTGTTGAATGTGTTGTTCATAGAATCGTTAAGGTTGGAAAAGACCTCTCGGGATCATCAAGTCCAACCATCAGCCCATCCCTTCCATGCCCACTAATTGTGTCCCTTTGTGCCACATCTCCTGAACACCTTCAGGGCTGCTGACTCCACCACATCCCTGTGCAACCTGTTCCAATATCTCACTACTCCTGCAAAGAAAGTTTTCCCAATCTCCAACCCGAGCCCAGCACTCGATCTTGTTGAAGCTTGTACCATTGGCATCAAGCAGCCTGCCCAGATCCCTCTGTAGGGCCTTTAGACACCCAGACTGACATTTCCTCCCTCCTAAATTGGTGTCATCTGGAAACTTAGTGAGGCTGCACTCAATTCCCTTGTCCAGTTCATGTGTTGCCCCAGTACAGAGCAGCACTGGTGACCGATTGCCAGCTGATTCCAGGACAACACTGTGTTATTTCTCCTTACAGGCCCAGCAGACGCCGTCCCCGTGCCCTGGGGTTCCCTGCAGCCCTTGGTACACAGCCATGCCGGCAGTTTGATGGAGGGTGGCCGTGCCCGGACCTACAAACCGCTGCTGGAGCGACCGCGGTGCGAGGGGCTGGAGTCCCGCATCCAGCTGAGCCTGCGCAGGGGCCGGGGCCGGGCCGCAAAGCGGCTGCGTACCGGGGAGCGGCCGGGGGGCAGCTCCTGAAGGAGCAAATATTGCTATAGGTGCAATTCGGGCTTTAAATACATTTTCCATTGTGGTTTTTATAAATCTGTTGGCTTTAAGGGTCGCTGCTGTTATGGGAACCTGGGCCTGCTCCGATCCCCCATGTCAGTGTGTGTCCCGGGCTGTTTGCGGCCTGTGCCGGCCTCAGCACAGCCCCATCGGGGCGTCATAGAGCGCAATGAGGGCTGCGCCGAGCCGCCGCCTCCGGGATGGACGAGCCCCGCTCCCTCAGCCGCTGCCCGTCATGTCTGTGCTCCAGACCCCCCTGTCCATCCGTATCACACCGTATCACACCATACCGGGCCGTATCACACCGTATCACACCATACCGGGCCGTATCACACCGCCCCGTCCCTCCGCCGCTCGCTCCTCACCCCGCGGCCGTTACCGGTTCCCAACCGCTGCTGCCCTTCGAACGCCGGGGCGGGGCGTTGCCGTTTCCTATAGGCCAGCCCTGCCGTCACTCATCTCCTCCGCCCTTCCCATTGGGTGCTTGGGCTGAAGGGCGGCCTCGCCGTCTCCTAATGGCGGACGGTGCTGTCCCTCGCCGGGCGGAAGGGGCGGGGCGCAGCGGGGCGGCAACATGGCGGCGCTCAGTGCCCGGTTATGGCGGCGGGGCGAGGCGCTGGGGCGGAGGGCGATGGCGGCGGTGCGGGCACAGGAGCTGGCGGAAAGAGTGAGGGCGGAGCGGGACAAGAGGGACAAGAAGGACAAGGAGCAGCAGCGGGTGTGTGCAGAGCGGGGCCGGGCCCGGCAGCTGCTGGCGCTGCAGCGGGTGCACCACAACGTGCTGGCCAAGGCGCTGCTGCAGCGGGCCGTGCACCGGGACAGCGAGATGGTGGTGCTCAATAAACCCTACGGGCTGCCCGTGCACGGTGAGCAGACACCATCACATCCTTATGGGGCTAAACGAGCTAATATTGTGTCTGTGTCAGGGGTGTGAGTGCTCGTCTGGGTGTTGCAGGTGGCCCCGGGGTGAAGAACTGCGTCGCTGACGTGCTGCCCATCATGGCCAAGATGCTGGGGGACATGAGGGCGGAGCCGCTGCAGCTCTGCCACCGGCTGGACAAGGAGACCACGGGGCTGATGGTGCTGGCGCGGAGCAGGGACGCGGCCGACAGGATCCGGCTGCTCTTCAAAACACGCCAGGTGGAGAAGATCTACTGGTAGGAACGTCATGGCAGGGACATTAAAGGTCACTGAGCTCCAGCTCCTCTGCCCTAAGCAGGGCTACCAGCCGTTAGATCAGCCTGCCTGCAGCTCCAGAAGTGTCTCTGATAAGCAGCAGAGTCACCAGTGTGCAGATATGGGGACGTGGGGCCCTCAGAAGCTGTGGGTGTTTGATCATAGAAACTTAGACTGATTTAGGTCAGAAGGGACGTTACAGATAACAGGTAGGGTTCACATCCACCAGATCAGGTTGCCCAGGGCCCCATCTAACCTGACCTTGAACCAACTGCTCCACTCAGCTTGATGTCATTAGCGCATTTGATGAGAGTACACTCGATCCCACTGTCTGTGTGATGATGAATGCTTGAGTATCTTGTTAAAGGGGTTTCTGCTGGGGAGAAGAGTGAGGGGTAAGGGAGGGTTTCTATCCTGCTGGGTGTGCAAAGGGCTGTAGCAGCATCATGCAGATCTCTGCTTTTCCTTTGCAGGGCAATTTGTGTGGGAAACCCAGACCCTGCTGAGGGCATCGTGGAAATCCCCATGGTGGAGAGGGAGGTGCAGAGCCACCAGCCTCATTACAAGGTGAGCAATTATCCGCTCAGCTGCAGCCTGGGGCTTTTCTCCCCTTCCCGTGGGCTCATCCTCTTGCTGTGGTTCAGATGACGCTGGCCCCAAACTACCACGTGTCTCCTGAGGATGGAAAGGTGGTGAAAATCCGCAAGAACCGCAGTGCTGAGAGCGCAGTGACGCAGTATCGCGTTCTGGCCACCTCGTCTGCCTGCTCTCTGCTGGAGCTCCAGCCCATCACAGGTGAGGCTTAGCCGGGTGTTCCTGTGCTGTGCCAGCCACACAGCTACTCAATCACCTTGGCTGTGTTTAGTGTGCAGCCAGGAGCAGTCCTGGAGGGAGGAACAAGCTGTAGAACATGGCCAAGGCTCTGGGAACCAGTGCTGTTTTGCTGCCAGGGCTCACAGCACAAGATTACCCAGCATGAGGGTTTTTAGTGGGGTGGGTGGGTAGTGAGCGTAGCCTTGATGCCCAGTGTGACAGATGTGATGTTTCTCCTTTTTCCCTCCTCATCTCAGGAGTGAAGCACCAGCTCCGGGTTCACCTGGCCTATGGATTGGGATGCCCCATCCTGGGGGATCATAAATATTCACACTGGAGCAAGCTGGCACCACAGGTAAGTCAGATACCGTGCTATGGAGCAGGGCAGAGAAGGGACCAGCTGCTTGGTGATGCATGCTGGGATTCTGAGACCAGGCTGCTGACATGGGGTTGTGGAATTGGGTTTAGGGCTGTCCTCACACCACTGTCCTCACACCACTCTGTCCTCAACACAGAAGCTTCCTGAAATCACTCTGAAGAGGCTGAAGCTGCAGCAGAGCAAGTCTCGCCACCTCCCTCTACACCTCCATGCCTACCGCCTCTCCCTGCCGCTGGGCACCAATGGGAGCAAACAAATAGACCTTGTATGTGAGCCACCCAGCTTCTTCCACAGGACGCTGAGGAAGCTGGAGCTGGACATTGATAAGGAATAGGATGAGGCTTGTCAACAGGACTGATCCTTTGCATCTCCATACTTATAGCACATGACAGTGCTGAGTCCGTCTTGCTGCAGTGTTGTTTCACTCATGGCAAGTGGTGTGATGAGGTTTGTGCTCTGCTGCTTGGGAGACACCTCACCTTCTGGGTAGTGGAGTTGCTGGCTTAACCTCTGTGCACTTCTTGTCCACAGTCCATACCTGATCTGGAGCAGAAAGCATAGTGGGTGCACTCGAGCCTCTTGTTTATACTGATGAGGCTGGGTGGAAATTGAGCATTGATTATTCTGTGCTCTGAACTTGTCCAATAAAGAACCCAGCTTCTGCAAAGGTGAAGGTTGTGTGGCTCTCTATGTTAGGGCAGGTGGACCTCAGTGCCTGGGTGGGTTAGAGCACCTCTGAGTGTAAAGCCAGTCAGTTCAGAGCTTCATTGGCTCAGCTCTTCTGTACTATCTTACATCCTGGCACTCAGATTTGGAGCCTACCTTTGTCTGGAAAAAAGAAAAAGCCGACACAGTAACAGTGAAATTTGGCAGCAGCTGTGAGTTCTGGCTGTGTTGAGAGGCTGCACAGAGCCACAGCATGGCAGGGACTCCCCTCAGCTTGGCTGAGCAGCCTTGGGCTCCTCCGGCTTTGGCTGTTGGCTTCCTGGGCAGCCGGCGTACTGCCAGAGTTGGGAGCTTTTCTGTCCTCTGTTCCATCTCACCGACTCCTTCTGATTTTCATATTGCTTTTTTCTAGATCCCAGTACTTGTATCTCAGTCCCACTGGATCTCACTGCATTGTCCCAGCTGTGCTCTCCTGGAGCCAGATTAGAGGGGAAGGGGGAGGGGGGGGGAACAAGGGGAGATTGTAAAGCTGGTATGCAGGGAACCACAGCTGATGTACACCTAAACTGTGCAATCACTGATGTGTTCTCAGCCTCTGGTGCCACTTGTCCTGTCCCCAAGGTTTGGGAGCTGAGGAGCAGGAGCTTCTCCAGCAGCCCTGGCACTCAGGAGTGCTGGAAGGGGGGGGTTCTTTGTACCCTGTGAGGCCACTCTGTACCTGGCTAGAGCTTTTGGTTAGGGTGATGCCTCATCCTCACTTGTTACAGAAAGCAAAAATAGTTCAGAAACCCCACGCCCCGTGAACATGTTGCTGGAAATACATCTGTTTATGACAGAGGAGACTAAAACCACGGGGATCTGGTCCATGCTGGGATCCATGGTGGCTGGGCAGGAATGCTGCCTTGGCCATGGTGCTGTGACTACAAGGTTTGGTTTTTTTTTCTATTTTGGGGCATGTTATTTGCATGCTTGCCAGTGAAAGGCTTCCCTGTAATTATCAGTTGATTTAACACACTGTCTAAGCTGTCATTTACAGCTGCCTGCTTGGTAGCACTTGGCATGCAATGCTTCCAGCCATACAAAGCCTCTCTCCGCGCTGGTTGCACCTCAGACAGCACCAGGACCCCCAGGCAGCAGCACTGGACTCCATTTCGCTGTGCTGTAGCCCTTCCTGGAGAGAAAGATGTCCCTGTCGCACACGGCTGCCGAGTACATGCTTTCAGATGCCCTCCTCCCAGACCCCAGCAGCTCCCGTGCCAAGGGCTTGAGGCTGGAGCTGCCGAGTGACCGTGTGCTGAAGTTTGTCGCCGTGGGGCTGCCCCTCTTCCTTGTCTCATTGGCCTTCGCCCGGGAGTTCTCTGCTGGTGAGTTGTGGGGACAGTGTTTGTATCACACACCTTCTGGGTCAGGCTTGGGGTGGTGAATACTGTAAAAGCCTGATGTTTTCACTGACATGACATTATAGCCTAGAAATCCCATTTTAGGGGGGTTTAAGTTTTCTGTCTTGTGATTACTGGTTGTATTTTAATTGATTTTGATAGCTTTTATTGATTTATTATTGTTTTTCTAATTGCTTGCTGGTAGCCTTTGCCCTCTGAGTGTTGCTATGCCCCCTCACCTGCTGCCCCTGCTGTTCTGCTCACAGCACCCTATAGTGCTTCTATCTCAAAGGCAGGGTTGTTTTGGGGGGAGGTGTCAGTGGGGTTTTGAGGTCTCCGCAGGGGACAGATAACTACAAAGAGCCTTGTCCTGCCTGCTCAGCCCCCTCCTCCTTGCAGGCTCACAGATCAGCTGTTTCTCACCCTCCAACTTCACGGGGAAGCAATCTGCCTATGCTGACACAGCTTGCTGGGATTCACTCCTCCACCACGGCTTCGATGCTGAGGGACGTGCTGTCACCAAGTCCCTTTGGGTTCTCAAGGTACAGTGGTGGGTTGGTATGGGGCCACTAACTCGATGACAGGGTGCTACCAGCTCCTGCCATCGTGTTGGTGGGGGCAGATCCTGAAGGGCAAAGTGCTGTGTACCTCATCCCTCCTAAAATCCCTCTCCTGGAGAACCCTGACCTAGAGCTGGTCTCCCTCAGGTGTTCCCGTACTCACTGCTGGTGGTGGCGGTGCTCATGTACCTGCCCTACCTGCTGTGGCGTTACGCAGCCGCCCCCACCCTCCACTCTGACCTTCTCTTCATCATCGATGAGCTGGACAAGTCCTACAACCGCTCTGTGCGCCTGGTGCAGCACATGAGGAAGGTCCAGCAGGAGAGCGATGATTCGGAGCAGTTCTGGGAGGAGTACGAGAGGTGAGACAGCGTGGTGGGGGGCACCCAGTCATAGCCCCTCCACTCTGCCTTTGGGTCACCTCCTCACTCACTGTGACTTTGGTGAGCAATGGGGTGGCTCCAACTCGCTGCTCTGTCTCCAGGGCTCGCCAGGAGAGGTACTTTGAGTTCCCATTGCTGGAGCGCTACCTTGCCTGCAAGCAGCACTCTCACTCCCTGGTCATCATCTACCTCCTGAGGAACCTCCTCCTGCTCTTGTTCTTGGCTGCAACTTGCCTCTACCTGGTCTTCCTCCACCTCAACATCTTCTTCCAGGATGAGTTCAGCTGCTCCATCAAAACAGGGCTGCTCCAGGCTGAGCCTCATGTTCCCCAGCTCATACCCTGCAAGCTGGTCTTCTTCTCTATCTTCCAGCTCATCAGCCTCACAGTTGGTGGTGTGTATGTCCTCCTTATGCCTGTCGTCATCTTCAGTGCCCTGCAGCTCTGTCAGTGGGACAAGGGGCTGCTCTCTGTCTATGAGATGTTGCCTGCCTTTGACCTTCTCAGTCGCAAGATGCTCACCTGCCCCATCAACGACCTCAATGTCATCCTCCTCTTCCTCCGGGCCAACATCTCGGAGCTGACGTCCTTCAGCCGCCTCAATGCCGTCAGTGCCTTGCGGGAGGCTGCTGCTGAGAAGCAGGACATCGATACCGTTGTTGACTTCATGACGCTGCTGGCTGGGCTGGAGGCCACCAAGCCCAAACACCAGGCTTGTGTGCCCCCGGGCAATGGCGAGGCCATAGGTAGGTTCCTTGGTGTTTCTGGGGTGGAGATGACCTCTTTGCTGTCTTTTCAGCGCCCAAATTGTTGCACTCCACCTTGGGGGTGAGGCACAATCTGTCTGCTCTGGCCTTAACCCCTTGCCAAGACCTTTAAGCTTTTGGGGCAAGGAGCGGGGCGCTGCTCAGTGTCACTGAGGGGGACAGTGGCTCCATCTCCATTCTATGCCCAGGGTCTGTGCTGGCAGCCAGGGCCGTGATGCTGCCACGAGCCCATGCGTGGGCAGGAGTTGCTATAGGAACAGTTCTGCTGAGAAGGTTGCAGAGCTGGAGGCTCAAACCCAAACTCGGGGCTAATTGTGGGGCTGGGGATTGTCCTCATTTCTCATCCCCAGCCCATCCTCCCCATGGCTGGGGCAGACTCAGTTCTGGGGTGCTGGTGTGATGTTCTGTTGCTGTGACAGTGGGTGCTGGGCCGCACCCAGGGCACCAACACTTGCTCTCTCACATGTTGGATTTTTGGGGAGCTGGGGGCACTTCTTTGCTGTCTCCTCAAGCTGCTCGCTGTGTTTTCTGGGCTCTGCAAGACAGCTCATCCTGGCAGGGTAGGAGCCAGAATGTCTGCACTCCTCTCCTCGCCCTGAACATGCAGGCTGTGGTCTGTGGTTTTAAAGTGAATAAATATGGAAAGAAGGAAAGATTGAGCTGTATTTAGCATCCTCGTTGGCATGGCAACTGCAGGGCCAGCACCGCCAGCTCTGGGGCTGTAGCTGGCACAGAAGAGCCCGGGATGCTGGGTTGGTTGGGCTGGTTCTGAGGCCCAAATAATCATCTCTTCTTCCCCAACTCCATCCAGAAATGAAGGAAGTGGAAGACAAGGACGATGCTGCCCCGGATTCCTGAGCCCCTGCTGGGATGCAGCGCTGGCTGTGCTCATTAAAGTGCTTTTGTTACACGAGTGGTGCTGGCTGTAACGGGGCTGTGTGTGTTTGGGGCTGTTCCTGTGTGCCGGGTTGAATCCTCCCAACCACCCAACCGAACACGAAGGCGAACGTTGCTGTTGCCGGAGCGGCACCGTCCGCGTGGGAGCGTTGCTGGGCAGCGCTGCTTCCTCGGGGGGGGAGGAGGGAGCCCCGCTCTGCCCTGTTGGAGCAGCAGGTGGGATGGGGGGAGCTGTGCGGGATGGATGCGGGTCGGGGGCGGGTCAGGGCGGGTCGGGATGGGTCGGGATGGGTTTGGAGCTGCGGGACGGGGGGACCGGGGGACCGGGGGGCGGGGCCAGGGTCACAGCGGGGGGCGGGGCTGTTGCCAGGAGACCCGCGGCCGCAGCGGTGCTACACGGAACGGAGAGCGGAGAGCGGACCCTCCCCAGCCGCACACAGCCCCCTGCCCGCCCCCTGCCCGCCCCCTGCCCGCCCCCTGCCCGCCCCCTGCCCGCCCCCTGCTCGCCCCCTGCCCGCCCCCTGCCCGCCCCTCTCCCCGCCCCCCCCGTGCTGCTCTTTGCTCTCACCGCGTGGTGCCTGCAGCGCCCCCTGGCGGAGCTCCTCCCGCCTCGTGGCCGCGGGTTCGAGTCCCGCCGTGTCCACCCCAGGCGCCATGTCGTTCCCCGACCCCCGCACCTCCCTGCGGCTGCCCAGCGGCTTCGAGGAGATTTTGTACGCCATGGCCCGCGAGGTGCTGCGGGCGCAGCCCGACGACGTGCTGGGCTTCATCACCCGCTACTTCCAGGCGCTGCTGGCGGAGAGGGAGCGTGAGTGCGCCCCGCCATCACCCTGCCCCGTGTGTGTGTATGAGCCCCCGGGACCCCCGTGTCCCATCCCGGGGGTCTCCCTGCCCGCACGGTCTCAGCCTGTGCTTCCTCCCCAGGTAACTCCGCTGCACGAAGGACGGGGCAGAACGAGGTACCGCCGAGCGGGGCGGTGATGGAGCAGCAGGTGAGCGCTGCGGGCTGCCCTGTGCCCATAGCGGAGCTGTCTCAGCGCAGGGCTGCGCTCCATCAGCCCTATGGGTCCCCCCACGCCCCCCTGGGTCACTCGGTGTCCAGCCGTGGGGTGTTAAAGCATCTCCTGCCCTGCTGACAAAGCCCCGGCTGCTGCTTTTCTGCCCTCGCAGGAAGCGGCGACGAAAATCCAGGCTGCGTTCCGGGGCTACAGCACGAGGAAGGACCTGCGGGGGGTGCGCAGAGCCCACTCGGACCCCCCCCGCCCAGCGTCGGACCCCCGGGACTGCCTGTAACCGGGACAGCCCCGGCAGGACGCGGCCCGAGCGGGCGCCTCGTCCTCCATTTGGAAACATCCTGACCCAAAACGAGGAGCCACGACTGAGAAACCTACATTTCTCTTCTCTCAGGGCGGAAAATGAGCTCCCACACTGCGCCGAGGCGCCCGCATAATGAGAAGTTAATAAAATGCCTGCAATAGCACTCTCCCCAGGTCCCTGCTGTTATTAGCAGCTCTCACCTGAGGTTTCTCCCCTAAAAGCTCAATGTTAGGAGCCGTGCCCTTCCAGCACGACCGAGAGAGGGGAGAAAAGCTCCGTCAAGGCGTGTGCCTGGAGATGGTGTTTAGTGCTCTATATTTAGGCCCCTGCATCCCTGGAGCTTGTCAGAATGTAATATCGTCCCTGTGAGAAGGAGGGATGTGACATTGCTCCTCTTCCTCTACCCCCCCATGGCCGAGATGCAGCAACATGGGGGTCTGTGCGGGTCCTCCTGGATGGGTGATGGAGGGAAGGACCCGCAGCCCCCCCAGTCTCACCTCGCAGGGTGCAGCACTGTGTTGTTGGGAGCTGCCATGTGCAGGCTGAGAAAAACAGGAAGGAGGGATGTGATGGGGACAGCTGGCGGGGACCCCGCGCAGGGCGGCTGCCAACCACTGCGCCCTGACCCTGTTCTGCCTCGCCGGCTGCCAGCCCCGCTCCCCAAAGGGTTTGTGCCAACGCCGTGTTGTGATGGCGTGTCCCCAATTGGGCCTTGACACCCATTTCCATCCCATGGGGTGTGTGTTATTCTGCATCCCGGGGTGATGCTGAGGGGTTTCTGAGTGCCTGGAAAGCATTACACAGGGTGGTTGGTTTTTGGGGTGCCCTCATTGCGAGTAACAGCACAGGGAGAAGAAGGCAGAGGCTGGCGCGGGCTCAACATGCTGCTAATGATTAGAAATGTTCTGGCATTTTGCATCCCTCCTCCGCAGCCTGCGGGATTCGTGGCGATCGGTGACTGCCAGGACTGGGAGCTGCGGATGGAGCTGGTGCTGAGGGTCCAGAGCCAAAACACTCCCCACATTCCTTACGCTGGGGGGTTTTACAGGTCTGGCAGGTGGTGGGATGGCTGTTTTGCACAGCAGTTTTTGAGGTTTCCCATTACAGGTTCTTGCTGGAGCCGTCCCCTCGTGCACCCATCACCTGGCTCTGCTGAGCTCCCCAGAAATGCCTCCTCTTGCCTTGCCAGGAGCCAGCGATCAACCCGGCGGCTCTAAAAAGAGAAGGGGATTGGTTTCCATCTGAAAACACCGGCTGAGCGGTGCAGCCTTTGTCTGGAAGCTTGGAGCAGATCGGTGCTGAGAGCGCAGCTATTTTTTCCCCACGCTGGTGGGAAGAGGTGGCATTTGCAGGGACTTGAAACTGGCTCCGCTTGGGAGAGCGGCAGCTCGCGGGGATTCGAGGGATGCTCAGCCCTGCAACCTGCGAGTGCTTGAGACTGGAGGCGGCTGAGGATGAACCCCCCCCCAACCCCTCTTAGGGGTGGGATGGAGAGATGGAGATGGGGACAGGGACTGATAGACAGGGAGAGAACAGGGGCAGCGATGGGAAAGGGAGCAAGGATGGTGACAAGGGATGGGGAAGGGGGTGGATATGGAGATTAGGAGGGGCAGTGAGGGGTACAGGGATGGTGAGGAGGACAGGGATGGGGAGGGGGATGAGAGAGGATGGGGACAGGGATAAAAAGTGTTGGGAATGGGATCAGAGATGATGATAGGAACAATGAAAGGGATGGGGACAGAGAGGGATAGACAGGAGCAGTGATGGGGCAAGGACAGTGATGGAGGCAGGTAATGATGGTGTTGAGGCTGGGATGGGAACAAGGCTCTGAAGGGGATGGAGACAGGAATGGTGAAACAGGCAGCGATGCTGAGAACAGGGATGGGGACGGCGGTGGAGATGGGGGTCGTGGTGGGGGTGGGAACAGTGATAAAGATGCAGCAGGGCGAGTAACAACAGGGAACTGTGACAGCGACAGGAACAGGGACAGTGCTGACAGCGGGACAGAGGTGCTGACCACCGTGATGGTGACAGGGACACCAGTGACGCCAGCTGACGGCAACGGGAAAGTTGCTGCAACAAAAGCTTTGGGTGGGTGGCGGGTCCAGCCCTGCGGGCAGCCTGCACAGGGCACCATCCATCCCCACGGGGCTCGGGGGGACACGGCGAGTTTTGGGGGCTGGTCAGAGCCAGCATCGCTGTGCGGAGCCCACAGGCGAGTTGTGTTGTTGCTTAGCAACCCCAAACCCGGATTGGAGGCGCGGGAGGTGGGCGATGCGGGGGGCTGCGGCTGCGACCCCCTGAGCTGCTCTGGGGGTCCCTGCGGCCCCTGGTGACGGTGTGACCCGGGGGGTGTCACAGCACACACAGCCAAAGGGGTCTCGGTTTGAGCGTTTTGCTTGAAAACACCCCAAAGTTGGGGGTGGGACGGTGCTGTCAGTGCGACCACCGTGAGCAGCCCCCCTCACCATCCTCATGCACACGCTCCTTTGGGGCCCAGCTCTAAGTAGGTCAGAGCTGCTGCGGGGGGTTCCCTCCACTCCTGCACAAACGCAGCTGGGGGTGCAGCCCCCACCCCGAGGGCTCAGCATCACCCTGAAAACTCACATCACCCCAAAAGTCGCATCATCAGCCCCAAAAATCCACCCCAACAAAGTCATGTCAATGTCGTCCCTTATTGCTGCAGGTGTGTGTGACCCCGGGGCGCCCCGGCCCCCACGTGCACCATGAAATCAGCTCAGCAGGGAACAAAAGGCAGCTCCCCCCCCATGTGAGCTGTGGGCACAGCGCCCCGACCCCGTAAATATTTGATGGCATCTTCCGTGCTGCGGGATTTATATTGCATGAAGCCCTGGCACGGGCTGCCGGCTCCTTTAAGCGTTAGGAGGGAGTCGGAGGCGAAGGAGCCGCTGGGAGAGAAATTGGAGGAGGCAAAAAAAAAAAGAGAGAGAGAAAAGGGGGAAAAAAACTGAGGATCTGAATCCGGCTGCGGGCAGGAGCTGCCGCCGGGAGGTGGGCACAGCGGCGCGCCCCGACGAAGCGCATTACGTCGGCAAACGGCTCCGCTCAACTTGCCACCTGCACCGAGAGCCCCGCACCGCCATGGACTGCTGCAACGTACGTAGCCTCCCGATTGCTGCTCGTTTCTAATGAGTCTTTATTGCGATTTTCGGTGCTGGTTTTGCTTTTTCGCTTTCACGCGGGGCCGCGCGTTGTGCTGTTGCAGGAGCTGCAGGAGCTGCAGGAGCGTGGGTGCTGCTCCCCTGTGCGTGGCACCCCACAGCAGCCCCCAAAGCTGCCCCCAAAGCAGCCCCCAAAGCAGCCCCCACATCATCCCTGCTCGGGGGTGCTCGGGGCAGCCCCCCAACCTCCTGCCGCCGGGTCTGGGCATCATCCCAGCGGGGCAGAGCGGGCAGCAGCCCCTTCCCCAGGCGCCGCGTGCAGTGGGTGCACACACCCCGCTCTGCTCCTGCAGCCCCATCTCCCCGGAAAGGCTCCCCATGAGGAGCGCAGGTTTCCTACAGAAGGGGCTGTTTGCTGCTGTCAGGGAGGTGGTGGCTCCTGCACTGCAGCCCCCGGCCGGGTCAAGGAGCTCATCAGCCAGAAGAGCACACGTTTTCCCCCTTCCTCCCTTTTCCTCCCTATTTCCCCTTTTATTTTTTTCCCTCCTTCTCCCCCTTTTTTAACCCTCCTGTTCCACCAACATCACAGCGCTGCTGGCTGCCTGCGGGGTGGCAGAGCCCTCCCAGGGGACAGGATTTCCCCCATAGATATACAAATTGTCCCTGCGATATAGAATTTCCCCCCATGGATATAGGGTTTCCCCACTGCGTATAGAATTCCTTCCCCAGCTATAGGGTTTCCCTTCTGGCCGTAACATTTCCACCCCAGCTGTAACATTTCCACCCCGACGATCTCGTTTCCCCCCAGCTCTGTCACTTAAGCTTCCGACACCCTCCCCGCTGCCACAGCGGCACTTTGCAGTGACACTCTGTGCCCCATCGCCAGCAGCACAGCGCACGGTGACTGCGATGTCCCTGCTCCTGCAGGGCACTGACCACCCCTCTGTGTGAACTGACCCGGCTGCTTTCTGCTGTGTGTGGATGTGCCGTGGCTGCCGTCCCTTTGCTCCCAAAGAACCCCCAGAACTCTCCCCAAAGTCCTCAGGAGCTGAGGGCAGGGTGACGCAGTGATGCAGTGGCAGAGAGATGCCACTGGTCCCATTTGGGTGGTGGGTGATTTTTCCCCTCTGTTTTTCACTCCTTTCCACTCCTCAGAGGCGATAATGTGAATTATTGCCCCCGGGGGATGCAGTGGGGTCAGGATGCAGAGCACGGGGTGTGTGTTTCCAGCAGGGTGTGGATGCAGCCTCTTCCCCCACCTCTCCCCCATCTCCCCATTGCTTTCCTGTACTTTGTGGGATGTCGGCACCTTTCCCACACCGTGACCACACACCATCACCTGCTCACACCCCGACCCCCAGGCCCCAAAGTGCCCCATAACGAGCCCCAAAGTGCCCCATAACGGGTCCCAAAGTGCCCCATAACGGCCTCTCGCTGCCGGCAGGAGGGCGCCTGCACGAAGCTGGATGAGGACATCCTGGACATCCCCCTGGACGACCCCGACGCCAACGCGGCGGCGGCCAAGATCCAGGCCAGCTTCCGTGGGCACATGACCCGCAAGAAGATCAAGGGGGGGGAGATGGACCGGAAAGCCAAGGACGCCGAGTGCGCCAACAGCACCCGCGGCGGAGACCTCCGCAACGGCGATTAGGTACCGCAGCCTCAGCCCCGGCCCCGCACCCCGCTCCCTCCGGCTCCGAGCATCCTCCGTCCCGTCCCGATGGAGCTCTCCTTGCAGGAGCTCGGCAGCGCTGCCTGCCCTAATTCTGCGGGCGCTCCGTAGTAGTTAGCATAGGAACGGCGGGGAAGGCGAAGCCCTAGATTTGAATTGAATTTCTCCCTTAGCAACACCACCCCAAACGCCTCGCCTCAGCACATGCTATTTTTAAAAGCCTGTGTCACAGTCTCCTGGCAGGAAAAGGGAAATTTAAAAGCGCCCACGGTGCCGGGTTGTGGGGCTGGGGGTGCCGGGGGTGTGTGGGGAGCAGGGAACGGCCCCACAGCCCCGGGGTCAGCAGCTGTGGTGTGTCCCATTGCCCCCCCAGCTCCGCGCAGGGATGGATGTGGGGGAGGCAATGCGGCTGTGGATGGGAGGCGGAGGGGCTGGAAGAGGGGGTGCAGTGGGGTTACAACCTGGGATGGAAGGGGGATGCACTGAGAATGCTGAGAATGCAACTTGGGATACAGCTGGGATGGAATAGGAATGGAATAGGACTGCACTTAGGAGAGAAACTGGGATGTGGAGGGATGGAATTGGGATGCACTGGGGACTGAACTGGGAGTGCATCAGGAAAACACTGGAGATACAACTGGGATGCAGCGGGGGTGGAACAGGGATGAGTGGAATGCAACTAAGATGCCATGCAGGTGAAGTGGGGATGCTGCAGGGAGACGGTGGGGCTTTAGGAGGGCTGCAGCTGGGCTTCAGTGAGGATGCAGTGGGACTGTGCTAGTGATGCGTTTGGAATTCAGTGAGGGTGTAGTGGGGATGGTCTTGGGATGCAGTGGGCTTGCAGTGAGGTGCAATGGGTTGAAATGGTTGTTCACGGGACTGGAGTAGGGCTGCAGTAAGGATTCTATAAGGATGGAGAAGGAATGGGTTGGGAATATGGTGGGGCTGCAGTGAAAATTCAGTGAGGATGAAGCAGAGATGCAGGTACAAACTGCGGGGGCAGTGGAGCTCTTTAAGACCATGAGGGTCATTAGGTCTACCTCAATGGGTGATCCAAGCTGTGCTGGGTTCTGCTTCCCACCAAAGACCTTGGACCCTGGAGTGGCCAGAGCGGGGGACCCCAAGGGCTTGTGGCACCTCAGCTGCATGGACAGGACAGGGGCAGGCAGGGGAAAGGGACAGGGGTGGAGGGAGTCATAGAAATTGCAGGGGCAGGGTGCAGGCAGGGCATGGAGGAGGTGCAGGCTGCAAAAGCAGAGTGAAGGAGCAGGGTGCAGGATGTGAGGTGCAGGAGCAGGGTGTAGGCAGGGCATGGAGGAGGCACAGGCTGCAGCAGCTGGTGCAGGGTGCAGGCAGCCCCGTGCACACCACTGACCGTTCCACTCTCTCCTTGCTTGCAGGCCCAGCTGGACTCCCCCTGCCGAGCCCCCCCGCCGCCGAGGAGCCCCTGCTTCTCCCCATAGCACCCCAGCATGCGTCCCCTGCCCTCCCCCTCCCCAGCCCCAATAAAAGTCCCTGCCAGCGGCCGCAGTGTCCTTGGCTCCGAGGGGACGTGGCAGTGTCACTCTGGGGGTGGACGGCCCGGTGTCACCGATCCCAGCCATGTCCAGCATGATGTGACACACGGCACCGTGCAATGTGTGACATCACTGCTGCACACCCGGTGGCACTGGTGGGTGGGAGCTGGCGCTGCTGTGACATCATACGGGTGGGTGTGACATCACCGGGGGACCTGGGACAGCCAGCCCAGGTTGTACAGCACCATCAGCCCCCATGGGGGCACACTGAGACCCCCTGCCACCAGGCACAGTGCTGGGATGTCTCTATGGGGGCAGTGGGACCATGGGGCACCCTGAGGACTCCCCGTGTGATGTCACACAGCCACGTGTCATCACCCCAATGGACACGGGGCCACCAACCCTCTGCACCCTCACAAAGTCACCCAAAAGCATTTTAATCTGAGAGAAAAACCCCTAAAAAAAAAGATCCCCCCCACCACCACCTCCAGCCCTTCCCTTCCCCAACACTTTTAATGCTCCTTTATGAAAAATAGCCCGTTTCCATCGATACATAAAAAAAGTGGACCTCCCCCCCCCCCATCTCCGAGCGGGGCCGGTTCGGGGCGCTGGTATCGGTGGGGAGGTGCGGCCCCCCAGGGCAGAGCGGGGCACCTCCCGCACCCATTAAACACCGCAGGACGAGTCCGGCTGCTCCGGGAGTCTTTACAAAAATAATGAAGAAAAAAAGGAAAAAAGGGTAAAAAAAAAAGTGCCCCCAAAATCGGGCAGGGCTGGGAGCCGACGGGAACAGCCTGTTTCTGGGGGGGTCACACCAAGGAGCCGGCCCGGCTCTGGGCGGGCACCATGACGGGGACGGCCCCGGCCCTCGCCAGGCTGGAGGGGGTCAGCCCCGCCGGGGGGGTAACGGGCTGCGGGGGGCGCCAGGGGGCCCCGTTGGTGGCGGGGGGGTTCGCCCCGGCCCGGGGGGGTCCCTGGTAGCTGCCAGCAGCGGTGAGGACTGAAGCGGTGTAGGAGGGGGGGGAGGCCCCGTAGGGTCTGTCCCGGGACCCCACAATGGAGGACAAAGTGCTGGTCTTGGAGATGGTGTCTGCAGGGCGGGTCCGTGTCCAGGTCGGGGTTTTGGGGGCCACGGCATCTTCCCTGCAGAGAAGGGGACACAGGTTGCTGGAAGTGCAGCTATTCCCCCCCCTCCATCACTGGATGATGCCCCCCCAGTGCTGCTGAGCTGCAGGAGCCCCTCTGTGCAGGGGATAGAAGGGAAGAGGGGAACAAACACCGGGAAAGACCCGCGTTAACTCTGAAACCTAATGACGGCCGCACCGAGGTGCAAAACCTCCCGTTACCGCTGAGCCCGTCCACAGCCGCCCCACGGGGCCGCTCTCACTTGATCTCGTTGGCCATTTCCTCCTGCCCGTCACGCTTCTTCCTCCTGTAGCCGAGCAGCCGCTGGGCGAAGAAGGCGACGGTGGCCAAAGCACCCACAGAGCCCAGAACAGCACCCGCAATCACGGCTCCTTCACTGGCTGCCGGGACAGACGGGGGGGAGCTCTTGGCCTCTCATCGGACCCACTGCAGGGACCGAGCCCCCCCTCCCAGCCCTGTGGACACACACTCACTCGAGTGAACCTCCAGGATGATGCTGCACTTGGCTGAACCCGCGCGGTTCTCTGCCTCGCACTCATAGAGCCCCGACATGTCCAGGGAGAGGTTCGTCAGCTTCAGGGTTCCCCTGGCCCGGTCTGTGGGGCAGAAATTGAGGAGCTGCTCTGCCCTCCCCACCACAGCCCCAATACACGGGGATGGGAGTGGGCAGAATTATAGGGATGGTCCCCTGCATCTCCCCAGGGGGGGGGGGGCGACAAGGGGCAGAGTTCAGGGGCTGCTCACCCAACATTCCAGCAATGGGCAGAGCTAAGGGGACAAATCCAGCTCTCCCCCCACCAAACCTTCCCAGGGGTTTCCCACCCCCCTCAGCCCACCTTACCCTGAGCGGGGGGAAAGAAGACCTGCTTGGTGGGCTCCTGCCGCTGCCACCTGTACAGGGGGGAGGGTTTGCCCTTCTGGGAGGCGCAGCTCAGCGTCACGTTGGCTCCCACCGTGGGGCTGCCCTTCAGCCTGCAGACAGGGGGGGCTGGCGGCACTGCGGGCACCAGATCAGCGTCAGTGCCAGCACGGGGGACACCAGGGGACGCAGAACACCCTGTGTGTCCTTACCCAGCACCGTGAGGTTGATGATGGCCACGTTCCTGATCGGGTTGATGATGTCATCCACCACGTTGACGGAGCAGATGTACTGGCCCGAGTCGTGCTCCCGCGTGGCATTGATGAAAAGTGAGATGTTGTGGCTGAGGACGGGGTGCACGAACCCCACACGGGGCTTCAGTTCTGTCTCCTCCACTTTCACCTCCCCGTCCAGGTATGTCAGGATCTGCAGGGAGAAAAGATCTGCTGCTACAAATATGGATGGCACTGCAGGGGGGGACTTCCCCCAAATCCTGTTCTGGGGAGCACCAGTGGCTGCACGAGCCTCCTCCATTCTCACTAATACCCCATCATGGGCACCCCTCCATCATGGACACCCCGAGCACCTCCTCATAATCTCCCAAACATGGACACCACGAGCATCCCCTCATCACAGGGACCTCCCTTCTGTGGACACCTCAAGCATCCTCCTACCATGGGCATCGCAGACATCTCCCCATTGTGGGCACCTTCTCATCATAGACACCATGAGCACCTCCTCTCCATTGTGGTTCCCTCCCCAACATGGGCATCATAAGCATCTCCCCATCATGGACTTCCCCCCCACACCCCATGTGTACCATGAGCATCCCCTCATACTGGGCACTTCACCACCATGGGCAGCATTACAGACACTTCCCTGCTTGCCCCCACTCCATCCCCATCACCTGGAAGTGCTCATCAGCTCCCTTTTTCAGTATCCAGCTGATGTAGGGCTTCTTCTGTGAGCTGCTGGTGTACCAGGCGGGCAGCACGGCTCCCTCCCCTTCCACTGAGTAGACAGAGCCAGTTCCCACATGCACCTCCAGCACAGCTGAGCAGACACCTGCCCGGCAGGAAAACAGACACGTCTCAGCCCCGGGTGCCAGTTGTATGAAAGAACAAAATAAAACAAAAACAAAGCAAAACAAAGCCCCACTAATTGTTAGAACAACTCCCTGTTCCAATGCAAGGAAAAGAAAAGTCCCGTTATCGCCCGGAGGTTGTGCTGGGAGGAAATCTTTCCTCCTTCCCCACGACAGGAAGGGCTCTCCGGATGCAGGACAAAGCTTTCGTCCCACAGCCGCTTCCCCATCAACAACACGAGAAGCCCCCACCCGGGGGCACTGGGGACGGACCCCCGCACCCCACAAAGGCTCCACACGGCGCTGCACAGCACTGGGATGGAGCTACCCCCGCAATCCCCGTCTGATCTCCTATGGGGGCACCCAGGCAACACCCGCCCCAACGCAGCACCCCGCATCACTTCACACCCCCGGTATTTCACACCCCCCGGCCCCCTCGCAGGTACTAAATGGGGATTGATGATGGTGATAAAGCCCCCGCAAAGTGTCCCCCCCCCCCAGCACCCACACCGAAAATCGCAGCCAGGAGGGGGACTGGTCAGGGCGGGGTGCCCGGCTGCGGGGGGGATTATTTCCCAGCTTTGCTCTGAAAAGGATCAGCTGGAAAATAATCTGCTCAGGCGAGGTCGGGCACCCGGGGTGGGTCTGCAGCTGGGGCTGGGGAACCTGCGGCACCGCTGACCCGGCGCGGCCCCGCTGCTCCCACGTCCCAGGGATGCTCCGGAGCGGGGAGAGCACGGGGTGGATGGGGGGGGGGGGTGGGGGGGTCTGTGCTCCGTCACCGCTGCGATTTGGAGCGGCTAAAAGGGACATTGCTGGTTTTGCAGCAAAAAGGGGAAAGGAGCAGAAGGAAAGAGCTGGGCATCGGGGCACCGTCTGGTTGAGTTAACGCCCGGAGTAACGCGCTCCTGGGCACAGCCCCCCTAATCCCCCCCCCCTCCGCCCCTTCCCCACACACACAAACTCCTCCAGGATCTTTCCAGGGCGGGTCGATGACAACACGACGCCCGCGGGTATTTTTAGCCTCCTCCGCGTATCCGCTTTTCCCCCCGCACGGAATCGGCGCCCGAAGCCCCGCGCAGGAAACGCTGCGACGGCCGATAACGACCGACCCTCCCTTCAACCCCCCCAACCCCGGCCAAGGAGCAGCAGGGATGGCTGGGGCTGGGTGAGGGCAGACACCTCAGCGCCTAAAATAGCTAAACCCGACCTAAGCGCATCAAACCTTAAGTCCTACCCAGGGGGGAAAACCGCACCGGAGGCGGCAGCGCAGATCGCGGGGATGCAAAGAGCACCGTGAAAATAAAACGAATAGTTTAAAAGGGCGGCGCTGAGGACAGTTCAATAAGGCACAGAGGGCGGATGGGGCGAGTTGTGCCCATGGTGGCACAGTTTGGGTTTGATGTGGGAGGTGGGATCGTGCCGTCCCGGAGCTGTGTGTGCTGGGAGCAAAAAGCAGCGACTGGGGTCTGTTACCATGATCCTCACCCCATATAAATGCTGTATTTTCACCCAGCAGCATCTGTCCGGCCTGTATAATGTACAGCAAAAACCACACGAGATGGGCACAGTTTAGGTGAGATGGGGCTGAGCACCAGCAATACAAATCCATGGGGTGGGATGCTCTTGGCACCGACCCCCGGAACATCCCATTGAGTTGAGTTGGCCTCAAGATAAAGCCCTGAAATCTTCCAGAGATCGGAGACAGTGACAAACACATCCATCATTACTCACAGGATGCCAGGGCTGTGACCAAACAGTTCTGTACCAAGTTCCTGCGTCATTGGGCTGCTTTCCACCAGCAAACCCCAGGATCAGCCTCGAGCTGCCCCACTTTGCCCAGCCTGGGCTGTTTTCCCCATGCAGTGAAGCTCAGTGGACGTATTAGAGCAGCTCCATCCGTCCCCGCTGACATTTAACATTTATCATTGTGGAAATGCTTAAATCATGGCAGACCTGCTGCGGAGGGGCCCACACTGCTCACCACGGCTCCCTTTGCTGTTAGGAGGGAGCCTTAACTCTGAAACCTACTGATGGCCCATCAGCACCGTGCCCACAGCGCAGCTCTGACATTCCTAAACCTTGGAGACAGGTAAAAGATCGTGGCTCCACCTTCACACCCAGCACAGGGGGGTGTCCTCAAAGCACGAGTGCTGCCTTTGCTGGAGGATCCTGGCATCCAGAATTGCCCTTTTTCTTGTGGAGGTGCCCCGCAGCCCCTCAGTGCAGGAGGAATCGCCCTGCAAGTGCTGCTGCCTGAGCTCTGGTGGGGACGCAGTGCCCGGGGAGCAGCCCTGAACCCTTTGGTTTGCGGCGCTGCCGTTGGCATCAGCTCCAGATTTAGCCACCTCGCCACTGCAAATCCCCTAATGCTTTAACCAGATCGAAAAAATTAAGCTGCTTGGGGCGTGCATATGCATAACGGCCGGGGGGGAACGGGCCCTTCGTGCGCTGCCCTCCCTGGGGGCCACCCGGCTGCTGTTTGTTTGGGATGAAAAACGCCGATTTCATCCAACCGCCCTGAGCTAAGCACCTGCCCAGGGGCGGCTCCTCTGCCTGAGCCCATCTGCCGGGTTTTTTCCTTTGGAAAAAGCCTTTAAATCCCCACACACCTCTGGCTGTGCTCCACACTGAACTGCTGCACCTGCACAAAGCACCGTGACCCTGGAGTGGCACCCCATATCCCGTTGGTTAAATCCCACTGTTTCAGCCCCAAATTCTGCCTCTCCCATCCAAACACCCCACAGCCATCCTCAGCCAAATGCATCCTCCCCAAAACCGCAGCTCCCAGGCGGACCCTATAAGCCACCCACTAACCACCCGGGAATTAATGAGCTGAAGGCGGATTGCATCCGATGCCCTCGCTCTATAGGATTAAGGCGATTTGGCCATGTGAAACCGAGACAGAAATTAAACCGAGAGATGACGACTCAGATTGAACGTGCTCCTCCAGAGCAGAAATGGTGCCAGAGAGGGAATGTGGATGGACAGCGGCCCCGAGAGCCTCGAGAAAGGTCAAAGGACCCACGAGGAAACGCTGCACCCACCCGGCCCCGGGATGGTCCCCCAGCCCTGCACTATTTATAACCGGGCAGATGGGGGCTGTGCTGCGCCCGTTGGGAACGGACACGGCGGCCGTTCTCACGACCCAGGGGCAGAAAATGCCGTATCCTCTGGAGAACCGAAATCAGGAAAAAAATGTGACTTAGCTATAGATAGACGCAGGCGGATGGATTAACCCCTGCGGCTCAGCGACGGCGTGGGGACACCGGCACAGCAGTGGGCACCCGGCATCACCCCACTCTCCTTTCCTCCTCCCCACCTTTCCCTGCAGTTTGTTCTGCCGTGACCCCGTGAGGTGTGAAGGGATCTTTGGTTTTGTCCTGTGTGAGTGCCCAAAAGCACCAAGTTGGGGCCCTAATTCTCCATATTTCTGCTCTCAGTTGGGTCCTTCCTGCAGCTCCGCATCCCCACACCGGGCACAGCAGAGGGGAACCCACACACATCCCCCCCATTAGAGCAGCGATGGCCGCACCTCGTCCCACCACCCTTTAATTAAGGCTCCTTAGTAATAATAACAATATCGGAATAGTACAACTACAAAGCGGCTCCATCGGGGGCAGGGAGCGCCCCGCCGGGGAGGAAACACCAGCCATTGTCCCCATTGTCCTCGGGGCCGTTTCCTTCTCCTCGAAGGAAACTCGAAGGGCCGTGTCCCCCCGCAGCAGCCCCGGCGCCGGCCGCCCTCCGTTCCGACCCGCAGGAATAGGGCGAAACAAGGGAAAAAGCGCAGGACGGAGCGGGGCGCGGCGGAGCAGCCCGAGGGCAGCGGCGCACACACGGGGGGGGGCGGCAGGTTTGATGACGGGAAAAAAATACATCGATTTTTATCCGCTCGATGCCGGGCGGGACGGGAACGATCGGCGGGGAAATGCCCCGGTGGGAGCGGAGCGCAGCGCACTGCGGGGTTCGGCCCCACGGGGCGGCGCGGGGCTCCCCGAGCTACGAGCGTCCCCTCCCCGCGCACCCGACGGGCGGCACCGCGACACCAGCAGCGGGACAGCGCTGCCCCCCCCGCTCCCGGCTCTCAGCGCCCCCCGCCGCCCCCCGTCCCCCCACCCGCTCCCCGCTCGCGGTCCCCCCCCACCCCCCGCATCTCACCCAGCAGCGCGCACAGCAGCAGCGCGCCCGGCGGCAGCGCGACCATCCCGGAGCGCAGCAGGTGCCGGGACACGGGGGGGGCGACATGAGGGGGGGGGGGCGGAGCTCAGGTGGGCACCGCCCCGCAGGTGGGGGCGGGGATTGTGGGGCGGGGCGTCTCGGCTCCACCCCCCGGGGTCCAAACTGCCCCCCCCCCCCCATCCAGTCAGACCTTATCGCTCATTATTTGCTATTGGGGCTATTAATAATGAATTGTGATATTAGGGCCGTTATCGTGGGTGGCACGGCATGATGATGGCGCTGCTCATAAGGAGCCCAGTGCCCCCAGCACACACACACCTTCCCTTCCTCCTCCTCCTCCTGTGCCCTGAAATAAAATTATTAATCCTTAGAAAGAAGCATTAAAAAACCCACAAAAGAAACCCCACAAAAACGAACATCCCGACCCTGAGGATTAAAGTGAGCCCGGCAAAGAAGCAGAACAAGGAGCTGCTCGGCTGTATGGCTGCAGCTGGAGCCCAGGAGCAGGAACAGCAGAAGCCCCAATAAGGAATGGGCTCCTTGCCCCCACGAGATGCTGCCCACAGAGGAGAAAGACGCCTCCAGTCCGTGCTCTTTGCTCGATTTTATTAGGACTGACACATTCATTGTATGTCACAACGTCACTGACCGATGAGCTTCAGAAACCAAAACGCCGGCACCAGCCAGCCAAGTGATGGGGCACATATAGTAACACTTGGGAAAGGCTTTAAATGCTTCCTCCCGGCCCACGTGCCCCCAGCCCACCTCCCTCCCCCCCCATCTCACAGCTTTGATTGTACCCATAAGCATGGATTGACAGAATGTTCCCCAGCTGCCAGGTTATTCTCACAAAGAGGTTAAACTAGAACTGAACAAATAAACCCATAAAAATAAAATAACAAAAGGCCGGGAATTCTTTTAATGTTAAAAAATAAAATAAAATAAAATAAAATAAAAGCGGATATGGCAACACTACTAGGAAAGTGGAATACATCACAGAAACAAAAGTCTTTGCAGGCAACACTGTTTGGAGATAGGAGAACACTGGATGGGTGAAAAAAGTGGACTTCTAAATTATATACAACAGTATCTAAGGGTGGCTTTGAAAAACAGTCTCCTTTAACGTGATTCAAGGTTTAACTCGCCGTTATCTATTGCTTATTTATTCAGATCTGTAATAACACTTAGAGACGGATGTGTAAAAATGAGACATTGTGGAAAAACAGCTTTTCGTATGAAACGTCCGCTCCGCCCGACATGGAATGTATGGGATGAGCTGGGCAGGGCTCAGCGCTGCCCCACAGCCGCCCCACGGCCCAGCAGCCCCCAATCAAACACTGCTGAGCAGCGCCTCCAGCTGCGCACAGCATCCAGCAGCGCCCGACGGTGAGATGGGAAACGGGCAGAAGCCCTTAATCCTTATGAAGGACGAGATTCAGTTGTTGAATTTCAAGGGGTATCCAATGGCTTTTTCCAGGCACTCTACCAAAGAGCCAGCGGAAAGAAAATCCCTCTCCACTTCCACAAATTTGATGTAGATGGATTTTGGGGAGACCCCGGGCTCCACGACGCAGTTCTGAGATAAAAACGCGTTGATCCCGACCCACTCTTTGCTGAAGGTTTTGGTGTTGGCCTGAAAATGTAAAAACAGGCACTGCTGGAGAGTCCTGACCTCGGCGATGCCGAGGTAGCAGTAGATGATGCGGGCAGACTCCATCTCCACCCGCAGCGACGCCTGCGGCGACGGCGCCTCCAGCTCCCCCGGAGTCTCATTGCTGGCATCGGGGCCCCGCGGCTCCGCCAGAGGCGAGTGTGGCTTCTCGTGGCACTCCTCGTACCCGATGGCGTACAGACCCGGGCTCTTGGGGATGCCCCCCGGCAATAAATACTGAACGACGTTGCCTCCTGTCGGCTTGGAGTGAGCGATGGGGATCCAGTCAATCTCCATGTGCAGCTCGAGGCACCTGGCTTCGCTGATGGTGATCTCCAGGAACTTGTAGTAAACGTTTTTCCAGTTCATTTTCTGCACTCTGGTCATGATGACTCTGCCCTCCGGCTTCTCCGAGTTGAAATACTCCCGGAGCCGTTTGCCCAGCGGGACCTGCGAGCTGATCTCCGCGTAGTGGTAGCGAATGTCCTCCTTCCAGCGCGTGTTGTAGCCGATGCCAAAGATGGCCAGTTTGTTGGAGAGGTGGAGCCTGGAGAAGTCCGTCCAGCTCTGAAACAACTCCCACTTCAACTGGACAGACTCCAGGATTTGCATAATGTTCTGCATGACGTCGCGCTTCCTGGGGAAAACAACAGGAGGGTAAAGCTGTCAGTGACCGCTCGGAGCTGCAAAACCATCCCAGGCTACACAAGAAAGCACCACCAGCACAGGAGGGCTGGGACTCAACACTGCTTCCAGCCACCTCTATGAGCTGGGAAGACAACAGCAAAACGTGCGGGTATTCGACTCCCACATGCATCCCAAATCACTGCTGAGCTCCCAGGTTGTAACACCAACTGATGTGTCTGCTTTCATTCTGATTTTAATTAACCTCGTTAACAACAAAAACAATAAACAAAACAGAACTTCATCAAATCCCTCTGGTGAGATACACCTTCTGCTGGAAAAGGTACTTACTGCAATGAGTTCTGCAGGGGAGGACCTGATGAGGAGAAGCTGAGCTGCCCTGCGGATGCAAACAGCACTGCAGGCGTTCACACTTGGCTAAGTGATCAGGTGGGAGATTTTGCATGCATCCAAAGCAAGCGGAGCAGCTTCCTTCAGGATGAATGAGACACTTAGGGCACAATTAAGGGAGACAACCACTGATTCTAGGAGTCATTGCCCTATAATCCAATCAACAGGAAGACAATGCAGCTCTGTTGGTAAATGAGAAACCTCCCTCAGTCCAAGAACTGTGATTCAGAAGCTGCTCCACTCAGCCCTCCCTAGAATCATCCTTCCACAACAGCTCCCAACAGCTCCGGCACCAGCTGCTGAGACAGGAAGGTCAGAAGCATCAACCTGTTATGAAGCAAGTGCTTAAGCAAGAGCAGACAGCACCCAACAGACTGCAGGGCATAGGAACAGGGCTGATACTTGGCTGCTTCTCTGTCCCACGTGGAACGGAAGCAGGTTCCTTCTTCCACTGTTCATAGAACCACAAAATCATAGGGTCCTAGGATCAATAAGGCTGAAAGAGGCCCCCTAAGATCCCAAGGCCCAACTCACCCCACTGTGCCCCACTGCCCACATCCCAACTGCTTCTTGGAGGTGCTGCACATCCAAATGTAGCCCTACATGCTGGGTCTGAGCAGCCCAGGCTGAAATCACTCTCCTCACAGCAAGACTCATCTCAGACTTGCAGTTTAGACCTTTGGAAATGTAAGTTCATCCTCTGGAAACAAAAGGGATAAGACAATGTAGGAAGCAGCTGGCTGAGCACAGGGCTGTGATAGCAGCCTGTGTTTCACATTCACATTCATTGCATTCAAAGAGGAAGCAGAATGCAATTTAAGGAAACAGTCCCATCCAAACCCAGACATGACAGAATGCAGTGTGGGTAGATTTTCATTCAACAGTGGAGGAACAGAGCTAAGAACAACAGAAAAAACAACACCTTTATTAATTACACCATAAATACTATTGCTAAGCTCAGTTCAGCACAAAACACAGCTGAAGCCCCGATGAGAAAAGAAAAAATTAGTCACTCCAACTACTCCTGCAGAACAGGAATAATTGCACTAGAGAATCCCCAGCAGTGCTTCATGGATCAGGGAAGACAGAGGCTTCCATTGAGCGGATCTACTGCTTCAACCACAGAGGAAGCAGTAGGGAAAAAAGGTGTTCAAAAAGCAGTTCTGAACCCAGAACTTGTCGCAGTGCTCCACATGTGGCCTCCCCAGGGCAGTGCAGAAAGGAGGAGAACCCAGCACTGCAGTGCCAATGGCTTAAAGCACAGCTAACTGTGAAGATGGCCCCTCCTTTCCCAAGCCTTCAAAATCTGGGGGTTAATCAGGAGTGGGAACCCCTCGGTGATGGTTTTGTTATCCTTTACACCACAGCTCCATCCTGCTGGGTACAGCAGCTAAATTAAGGCAATGCGGCTCAGGCTATTTCATTTTTCAACTGTAGAAGGTGCCCTAGAGCTGCATTTGACCACACTGTCAGACCTCGACTCCTAGCACCTGGCTGGGTCATTGCATTGGTTTCTGGTCATTGCATTGCTTTCTCCTCAGAAACCTTTGCAATTCAAACAAGGAAAGACTCGAGCCTTGGTGTAAATTTGTTCTAAGGCACGTTTCCAAACAAAAGCAGACTTGAAAGTCTGCATCATCACTCCACTGATTTCACTGAGATTACTTCTGCTTCAAACTTCCACGTGCACAAGAAAGCAGATGAACTGAAGGTCTGCTGTCTTTGCAATAAGCTACTGTATTTTTAAAACACGGGCCAAGAACATGAACATGTTTGGTATTATTTATTTGCTATGGCTTTTAAAATTAGACAAGTCTCTTTTGAAACGATAATAAATAAATACTCGGATTATCTACAGTATCAGTAAAGCTTCTCCAGGCTGCTCGTAATCATTCCAAACTCAACACTGATTTCCTTATCTGATGTCCAAGACAACCACTGAGGCAATGAACTGGACAAGGCAAACCCTGCCACAGCAGCACACGGGGATCTTCCACTTTCCAAAAACCCAACCTGAAAAGCTGCCTGTGACACCTCCGACTAAAAGCCCTGACAGTGCAGAAGGCAGGGAGAACGCCTATTTAATTCTTTGCTTTCCATTGCTTGATGTAGTAAAAAGGCAGAGTTTCAGGTTTCTTTTCAGCTTTAAAAGATCTCAGAGTTTAAAAGTTCCTTGTTCCTCATAGCAGAGGGAAAAAAAAAAAAAAAAAAGGCATTTTCAGCAGATTTCTGTGTTGGAAGACACTTTGTGCTCCCACTGAGCATGGGAGATTGCCTTATCACCCGCACGCCTCACAAAACGTCCGGGAGTTCAGAGACCTCCCTGCATTTTAGAGAGCTGCAGGAGCAGAAAAGAAACCCCCAACTCAGAGCAGTCTGAGCTCCAGTCATGCATCTACACCACAAAAAACTGGCAGAGAAAACGCAGAGTCTCCACACAACATGAGCTCCGACCTCAGAGCATTCGGAACTCTTTTCAGTGCAACTCCCTACGGCACATCTGGAAGGTAGAATTATCCCAGAACCATCCGAACAAGCTGCTCGAAGAGAAGTGGTGCAAGACACCAGAACCGTGTGTGTTCCCACCCTGGAGGGCCTGCAAGTCGATTTGAGACAGCTCATTCCATTACAGATGGAGCTACACTTACCCTACAGGGTTTTAAACCCAAGAGGCTGGAAGAAAGCAGCCCTGGTCTGCAGAAACATGGCACGATTCCTTTCATTTTTTGAAATACTCTGTGTTATTGTTGGCGAGGCAACGGAGATTCACATGCTTAAAACATTTTAAATGCTCCGGTATTTGTCAGATTAAACCAATCCAAAAGGTTACAAGTCAGCTCTGGAAAGTTATAAAAATAAAAGAAATCACAAACTTTGGCATGCTTTCCACCAAGGAGGGGAAATGCACGAACTTTTTATGCAAGCATTACTCATACGGCCAAGTCAACAACACGCACTACTACTGAGGTAGTCTCACTTCTCACTCTCTTTCCTCCACTTATGTTCTCCTTCTGATCCATTTAAAATATCTGGTCAGTGCCACCTGGGCACACAGGTCACTGTCCTGACACTGGTTTAGTGGAAAATATACGTTAAAACTTAATGAGTGCTCTTAAAAAAAAAAAAGAGAGAAAACCTATTTTTTTCCTTGTATCCAAATGGACAAAATTTAGGCAACTTCAGGCAGATGGAAAAAACAGATTTCAGACAGCTCCGAGAGCCTGGACTCATCCCGTGATAACCGCAGGCTGCCCACACACATCCCAAGCAGTCCTGATGTGGATCTGAGCCGCATGTTAAGTCCTTGCATTCATGTGGTGAGTCGTTTTGTTTGCTGTGTGATGAAGCCAAGAAAGGACAAAGTTGTGAAGCTTTTCGAATGTTCTGAGGTAACTGGAATAATGCATAAAGCAGATTCAAGTGTATGAATAGTCTTGCACAATGTATTTATAATTATAATCAGAAGTTTCAAACAGCCTCCCTCCTGCACAACATCCTCAGGGAAATACATTCCAGGGTAAAACATTCATAAATTACTTACTGAGCGTCTTCTGAAGATTCCTGTTTTATCTTCAATGTTCTTTTTGTGGTGGGCATTTCATCTGAAAGGTAAGATTCCAACACAGTCATCTTTTAAAATTAAAGGCAGCAGGAATATTATTTCTTTTTTGAAGCTGAAGTTAAAAATCCATCTTACTTCCTAAGCCCACCAAGTCCTGCCACATGCACAAGGCAGCTCCAGTTCTTATGTTAACTGGAGTTTTTGTTTTTCCTTAGGAAACGATGCAGTCAGTTACAAGATCTGAATCTGCCTCTGCAAGTGCAAAACCTTTCAAGGACAAGAGCATAATTCCTGCAATTAAATCACAAGCCAATTTAATTACTAACTACATTGAGGGAGGAAAAAAGAAAACAAGAGAAAAGACTGTTCTGCTTTCAATAGCACATTTGAAGAGCAAGCACCAGAACAAATGCATCTGTATTCCATTTAGATTTTGTGCACTAAACGCTTCTCTCTTTACTTCTTTCAACGTTACGAACACTGTCAGCCCAAGTACACACAAATGTCTCCATAATTCAACTGAAGGAAAACGGTGACAAACCAGGAGACTGCAGTTTGAGTCACCAGAACGACTAGATGGAATTAGCTGTCATTTACATACGTTTTGAAACATCATCGTCTCCCCACCATTTCTCTCCCACATAGTTCTGACTTCTAAGCTCCCAGGGGAAGAAGTCTAAGAGAACCAGAATGTGGTTAATTTGCAAGTTGGCTGCTTTAATATCAAACTGCAATTTAAGACTCTCTTAAAGCATCCACAGTCTCCAGTCCCCTGAACAAAGATGCGTACAGACAGGTGACTGCATCTCCTTCCTGTTCCCATTTCAGCCTCCAGATCACAAGGAAAACCACATCAACATCTTTCCCCCAGTTTGTGTTCTAACTGCTGGATTTGATCAACTCCTACTTCCTCCATGAAAAGAATTCCTTTTCCTCCATGCTTCACATATATGCTTGAAGAAACTTCCTTCTTCACTGCAGCTGGACACAACAGCTCCGCTCAGTGTGCTTGCTTTTCTGATTGAGAATGTGGTAGCTGGCTCCGTTGGACAAAGTGAAACAGCCACAGGCAACAACTGAATCTCCAAATTAGTTAATGTACTCATTTGTATGCACTGAAGCTGACACTACTAATTCAAGCAGGAAAAGCATTCTGAACACCACACATCTGGATACAAGCACATCCACATGCTTAAAGCAAACACAGCAGTTAGGATGTATGGGAAGGAAGAGAAAACAGCCACTGGTATGTATAGGAGCAGCCTGGAAGTAAACAATGGTTGAGTGGTAGCTGGCATCTAAGGACCTGAAAGCCAGGCACTGCTGGCAGGGAAGCACCTCCCTGATCCCAAGAGGGGAAGTAAAACTGAGCAGTGGGTGGAAGGGACAGAGAGCCAGGGAATGCACTGCCTCCTTTGTCAAGGTTTATGGCCACATAACCCTTCTTTTCTCCTGATCCTGATACTCCATCAGCCTCCAAGAACCACTGTCTGCTTTTGATGATGTTTTTCCCTTGGATATCAGTTGTTCAGCACTTGAGCACATTATGTCCCAAACATGAATGTGGGGGCTTGTATGAACATGGAGCACAGAGAGGATTAATAGGATTCCTTACCTAATTCCTGCTCACCAGTTTGGTAGCAATGAAGATCCTGACTGTGGTTTCCCCAGTCTTCCTGTGAGTACTCCTCCATGGTGCTGCCATCTGACTCCAGCTCCTGGTACAAGCCGCTGCTGTTGATGAGGACAGGCTGGCAGGGCTGGGAATCCCATCCTCCCTGGCCAAACACCTGCTCCAGCTGTTCAAATGTGTAGCTGCTTTTCCTCTTCCCAACACCATGCTCCTTCACACGGCTGTAACATCTGCGAAGGGTCTAAGACAGAAAACTGCGTGTTAATCACCCAGAGGTGCCACTTCAGCAGTGCACACATAGCAGACAGTGACATGACTGCCAGGCAGAGTTTAGTTTTACTTCTGCTGACCAGTACTTGCCACACGCTCATGAGCTAAATGCAAGGCTGTCAAGTTAATCTGCACCTGGCAGGAAGCATCGTATGTATCTGATGCTCCTGATGCAGGTTTTAACTTTAACATCTACAGCTCAGAACAAAGTTGTGCAGCAGATACAGGTTCATCAATTTAACCTGGACAATTTATTCTCCTTCCCACTTCATAACCCCCCAGATCTGCCACGTAACACAGGGAAAATAAACAACAGAACCCCAGTCAGAGATACCAATCAGCCAAGAAAATTCACACCTACTACAAGAGGGGGAAAGCAGAGCTGGTGTTGTGCCCACAGCTTGAAGAAGGTAAAGCAGGGAGGAGATGGAAAGGAAGAAAGAAAGAAGTCCCCAAAAGCACAGACAGTCCAACCTTCCTTACTCTGGTAAGAAGACACAAGGTACAAAATGTATGCCTAAGCTATTCAGCTAATAAAATATATATTACTTACATATTTTGCATTCCTTACTAACTCACTCTGTCTCTTGTGAAGCTGCTGAAATTTAAAAGAGGTCAAATCAATAATGCTCCAAATTCCCAGACTTTGATATCAATCATTAAGTAAGATACATAACTCAGATGGCTCTGGCTAATAATCCACTACGACAGCTTTCAGTGCTAAGGTTGAAACCTCCAAAAAAGGCAAATGCAGAAACCCAACCTGGTTTTGGTGATCTCCACCATCCTGTACTACTGGCCACACATTAACACCCACTGCATGACAGCAAGGCAAAGCCACAGACAACTCATAGACTTGTACAATCCCCCCTAATCCAGATCAAGACAGACATCACGTTCATTACATTGTTCAGATGCTAGACTGAATGGCAACCAAAGCCACCTCTAAAGCTCAGAGGAGGCATTAATTCAGGAACAGTCAGTTTGGTCAACTTGTTCTCTGAAGAAGGACTACAGTTTTTAAGCAACAAGCAAACATACATCATTGCATTAAATGTTTGGTTTTCCCCCAAAAGGAACTTTACATCTCCAGAAAGCTCCAACATATCTAATGCTCCTCATGCACCTCATTTAACAGCATCAGCAGGAGAGGAATACATTCCTAACCTGTTTCCCCATGATGGGACATGGGAAATTTTTACATTTCCAGCACCTCAACTGCAACTGGGGTAGAAAACAACCAGTTATGGAATCCCAGAATCAAGAACGCAACCATGAAATGAGTCACTACTCACTACAAACAAATTCATTCCCTATGACTGGGGAATTTGCTCTGAGAATGATCAGACACTGCAATGGCTGCCCAGGGAGGTGGTGGAGTCACTGTCCCTGGCGGTGTTGAAGAGGCGTCTGGGGCATCAGGCCCCAGAGATACAGGGCAGCACTCAGCACCACTCAACTCTGAAGACGGACTTAAAGGAAGAGAGGAGTCCTCAGGTTTATATGCTGAAGGGTAGAAGGCAGCATCCAAAGGCTGCCTGCCTCGTCATGCCAGGATACGCACAAGTAACAAAAGATGAAACCACAGCAGGAAAAAAGAAATGGTCTGTGAAGTTCAGTGTGGTTGTACAGCATGTAGGGATGACTGGAGCCATGAAAGCTCTTGAAGCCTGCATTCCCACACTGGCTGGCTGGAGAACAAGGAAACAGAACTGACTACAGGTGGTTGATTCCTCTGCTCTACACACTAGCTCGTGAACTTTTAGGTTAAAAGATATATGAAAAGCAGGAGAACATCAGAGCTAAATAGGAACATCACCACAAGAAGCCCTATTTCTGTACTTCTGAACGTAAGCATCAGTTCCTAGAATAAAAGGAGAAGAAAGCACAGCTTGAACTCTAAAGAGAGCCACACCACAGAGCAGAAAGACAGCTGATGACTTTGTGCTCAAGAAACCAAGTCTACCGCTGCTCTACAGAACGTGAGCAGTTTCAAGCAAATCCATCCTTAACACTTTGCAGCCATGCCCTGCAGAACCTGCTGCAGACCTGTCTGAAGGGGCTCCAGCTCCGCAGGTGCCACACATCTGTCCAATCACAGCACTCAGAGATACCCAATAATAGTCCCACATGGCATTTTGGTCAGTAAAAGGTGTTCTTTCCTACACTACCCAAAGCTGCTGTCACTACTATTCCAAAACTATTCACTGCTTACCCCAAAGCAATGAAAGGCATGCTTCAGTAGACTGTGCTGCCTTTAGAAACACACTCATTCCTTAAAATTAAACTTTAGTTTTCACGCAAAAACTGTGAACGGGACAAGCATCTCCACGCCACCCATGAAGTCTGACATCCAAAGATGGTCCTAAGTACAGCAGCCTGGACCAAAGAAATCCAAGAAGTACTTCACAGGTTAGACACCAGTTACTTGGCAAGCCAAAGAGACCACACACGCCTACCCCTGTTGGCTCTAGGTCTCTAAAGCAGGCAGAGCAGGGCCACAGACTAAGAGCAGCACAAACCCTCCTGCAGGTGGTAGGAAAAATGATCTGCTCCAGAATAAGCTCCAGATGGGAGGCAGAAAGCATCAACATGGGGTGGCACCCCATGGGTAACTACTCACATAGTTCTGAAAGCTGGGAGCTTTACACACGATCCTAGAAGCATGCAAACGCCCGTCCTGAGGCTGTGGTCTCCAAAGAAAGGTCCATGCCAGGCGAGTCCAACCTCAGCCTTTGTGATTTAGCTGCATAGAGAAATGGTTATCAATAGAAAGCAACATCTAAATCTAGACCAATAGGAAAAGCTGTAAGGGAAATCCCAAAGGCTGTCTTAACTTGTTTTCACCAGAAACAATGGCCAAAACAAGGGCTGGGAACTTGTGGGACCCACAGCAGTCCAGAAAGCACCATCTCCTTAGCCTCCAGATTGACAGATTTAGCAGGGTGTAGCAGAATCTGGAACAGAACAGTGGTGGAAGTGAATCTGCACCCACACAGGCACTTTAAGCTCTGTGCTTTCACACCAGCTTCATTCTGATGAACATTTCAGGTGCATTCAGTTACTTCTAAAATAAACAAAATCCAAAATCAACCATCTAGCAACCGCATCATTGCCACTGGGACTCCTCTGACGTCAATGCAGTTTCTGCAGTATAACTGCCAATGCCATGTCCACAGTTACAGCCCAATGGTGTGCACAGCCTAAGGGCAAGTATTAAAACTTGGGAGAATTTTAAGACCTGGGCCTTAAGTGATCACATCTTCCACAGATGCTCTTCCACTGCAGTCTCATGGTATGTCCAAGAAGCAGTAAAGAAAATAAACTCTTCAGTGACAAAGAACAGATTTACATTGCCCAGTTTACGAACGTCAACAGAAAGTTGCTCCCACCTACTGGGGCCCATGAGGTTCTCCAGCGAGGAGTGAATTCTTGGAGAGGACTCAGGACAGGAACTGCAAAGTGACCCAGCCTGGAAAACTAGAGGCATCTGAACCTACTTAAGGCGAAGAAAGATCAAGAGGTAACTTGAACACTGCCTGTGCACATCGCAGAGGGTGGAGTCACGGGGACAAGGAGCTCGGCCTGAGTAACAGAAGACAAGGGAAAATGCATTAAAAAATGGAAGGCAAAGCTGTTCTGAAGGTGATAAGCAGTTGGATAAGCTGCTGGTAAAGAGACTGATAACTCCAACCTTGGAAATCCTTTGAAAAGAGAGCCGCTCTGCTTAAGGTTATTGAACCCAGTGATGAATTTCTGGGTGAAATTCAATCTCCTGGAGCACACAGAAGGTCACACTGCATTACTGCAGGAGTCCCATCAGAGACAGCCAGTGCAGCGCTTCCTTCTTTCAAAACGACTTTGCACTACAAAGATTTAAAAATAGAATGTTTACATCATAAAGCAACAAAAAACACAACCACACTGAAAGTAAACCCTGTCATCACCATATAGCTTAAAGCAAGAGAACATGAACAGCTGACATCCAAGCATAATTCCTCATTCTACCCTGTTTCATGTTAGCATTCACTTCTTCGTGCCTTCGTGCCTGCATTCCCTGTGTGAAAGCACAGAACTGCTTTTTGTTCTTTGCAAAGTAAATCAGACATTCTGCAGACAATCACAACCCAGCAGACACCTTCCTCCTCCTGCCCAGGTGAGCAGCAGGTCACTGTGTGCAGAAAACTAAGCATGAGGGCAACAGGCTGGTCACCAGCAGCAGAGCTTGTGAACGATGTGTTCAGAGGTTGGAAGAGCATGAAACAATGATGTCCAAACTCACTGCCTGATCTGAAGCAATAACAAAGTCTACATACTGGATGCAACAGCTTTTTTTGGCCTTCATATGGAACGTCACAGCACGAGGCAATAGCTCCTTTTTCTGTGATTGTGTCTCTGCCACTCGTTAGCAGCTCACCTCCTGCTCTGGGGCAATGATACGCCTGGAGAAGGGCACGGAATAGAAGTGACTGCATACAAATCTGGAAAGGGTTTTGCACAGTATCTCATCCTCTGCCTTAAATAATAGTTCTGAGGTCAAAACAAATAGCTGAATGCTCCACAATGCCGCACAGAGGGGATCAGTTTGGGGATACACAAACTGCTGAGCCAGGCTAATTCTCCAATCTTGGATTATGAACACACTTAGCAAAGAAGAGCAGGGCTGGAGGAAAAGCACATGTGCTTCAGCAAGTAATTCTGTAACAAGAGCTGTGAGATCACAGCTGTAGGAATGGTCGGAGCGCAGTACTAAGCCAGCAGTGATTCAGGACACAGCTTGGTATGCCAGGATGAGGGAACTCTGAGGCACAGGACAGCTTCTGGGGACCCAACAGGCAGAAATAAAAAGAAATTAAATACTCCTGCAGCTCCCAGTCCCTGAGTTAGCTGGTCCACAGGCATCAAAGCCATGAAGCCAGGCTCTCCTGCAGGAATAAGCCAGGAGTACTTGTTGGAATCATTACGTGTGAATTCCCAAATTCAAAGCAGGTGCTCTGGAGTGGCAGATCCAGGCAGTGGGCTCATCTGCAGGCTGCAGGCCAGCACCGCCTATGTGCGGAAAAGCACATGCAGATGTTAGGAAACAGACAAAATGCGAACTGGGACCTTGTGTTACATCCTGTTTGAATTAGGAGAGAATGCATATATGCAGTACAACTGGAGAACTGCAAAACTTTGTTCTGCAGAGCTGACTTTTTCCTTTCCATCTCATTTCTAACGCTCCTTTGGCAGAGAGCAGGAAATTCAGGTGTCCTGAAGAAAGCCAATACAGAGCTCTTACCTACAATGTCTTTATAAACTAAGTTGAAACTGACACATTTTAAGCATGATTTACATTTATAATCAATCAGCAAATCTTTACAGCACTCTCCCTTGAGGGACGTTGTCAAACTATCCTATAAAATCATGGACATGGGGGACATTATGGCTACAGCAGGCAAGTGGAATGGCAAAGCAAAGCACTCATCCATCACCACTGCCCCAGCTCTGCTTTTAGCTCTGACAACAGATAGTGTAAGACTATGAAGTGTCTGTGAACCACGCTTGCTCCAACAGCAAGCCCAAGCCTTCCTGCTCCATCTTAAGATGGAAGTCAAACATCAACCTCTCTGTGTTCAGAAGTGATTTGCACCCTCAGCTGAGCAAGAAAGAGCCAAGCAGACAATTCTACCAATTCTAACGCAACCATTTGAATAATTCCTGTAACAAACTCAACCTTTGGCTCTATCAAAAATGGAGCTTTTCAACGAGTGCTCATTTTTCTTAAAAAACACAAAGGATTGGGAAAAGCTCTGCCATGCTGCCATGTCTGCACCTCCCAGGGGCAGCAATGAAGACCCCACACCAGGAGGACTCCGGACGTGCAGGACCTTGGACAGCAGCACGAGCAGGTGGAAATCCTGTCTGCAGTGCAACAACCTGCAGCAAGGAGCCCAGGTATACAGAGCATGAACTAACTGCAGGGCAGGACAGCAGAGGGAACCACAGCAGCTCCTTCACATGTGGACTTCACTTAAGAAGAGTCCATGCAGATAAACTGCACGTGGGACAGAAACAAAAGACTGCCACCAAAGCACTTCTCATCAGACAGGGGAAGGAGCATCTCTGGTAACAGCACCATGAGCTGCTGGGAAACAGGGACATTCCAGCTCCCCCAGAATCAGGAGACGTGGAGAAGTTTTGCAGTGCATGAAGAGTCCGCTTAAAAGCAACATTTCCCTCCAAAACGTTCTGATGCATTCAGGAAAATAAATCCCCAAGCAGAGAAATGCAAAGAGTCAAAGAGATGACGTGAGAATATACATTCAGAAAGCAACATGTTTATAGGAAAGAGTTGCTCCACTTTAACCATTTTCCAAAGTCAAACGCTCATCTGTTTATGAGACACTGCGGAGCAAATCCTCTGCTCATCTGCTCCTGAACGTCTCTTAGGATGCTCAGTAACACACAGAACTGCCCTCCAGACACACTGCCATCATCCCTATCAACACTGCAGAGCTGCACAGTTCCTTATTTCATGCATTTTATAAATCAAAGAGCTGGGTGTTTGCACACAGACAGCCTCAGTCTGCATGGACCAGCACAGCTCTATGTGATGAACAGAACACGGCAAAGAAAAGCCAACAACCGCAGCGATATCAAGAACTAACAAAATGTTCCTTTTTAACTGATCAATATTTTAAGTAACTGCACAGAAAATCAAATGGGTCACAAAAGGGGAAACAAAGCCCTGAGGGACTCAGTATTTAATTCTGTACTTCACTCACACTTACAGCCTGAAGCAGCTTCTATGTATCACAGCTCCCTCACATCCCACCAGTCCCAGTCCACAGCTCCCTGTGTATGAAGGGGGCACAGATTCCTGCTCCCTGTCTGAGCCAAGGCTTCCCCTTCTCCCCAAGGAATGACACAAGTGGAGAGCCAACTCTCTAAAACCCAGCACCACAGAAGCCTGCTGGGTATACTGCTTAACACAGCCCAGAGCAGGCAGCCCAGGGGAAGCATCACAACCACGAGGCAACTCCACAGCTGTGAAGGCTCCAGGATCAATGGACCCCAGGATCAATGGACCCCAGGATCAATGGACCCCAGGATCAACGCTCCATCACAGAACCACGGCAGCTCCCATCCCATTACACAGTTCCAATGATGCTGGAGGGCATCGGGGCTGGGCCAAAATCCCCCCAAGGCCACGGTGCCGCAGGACAGTGTATGAAGACACACGGGAGCTGCTTGAACCGGGGCACTGAGCCCCGTGCCCACATTGAACCTGGTCACTCGGCCCCGCACCCACAGCCGCAGGAGGCCGCGGGCTGGCGGCCCGTCCCGTCCCATCCCGTAGTGTCGGTACCTTGATGCGCTCCCTGCACTGTGACGGGGTTCGCTCGTAGCCCAGCTCGGCCAGCGCTCGTGACACGCGCTCGTACATGGCGGGCCCCGGGGCCTTGCTGCCGAACACGGTGCCGGCTCCCTCCAGCTGCTGGTACCGCGCCTCCACCAGCCGCTCGTTGCCCCACACCGCGATCAGCGCGTTGGTCTCGGCCGGGGTCCACGACATCCCCCTGCACGCGGCGGCGGCGGCGGCGGCGGCGGCTCCGCCCGGGGAGAACGACACGGACGGGGAGGCTCCGCCGCGGGCACCCAGCACGGCCCCGCCGGCTGCCGGCCCCGGGCCCAGCGGGGAGGCGCCGCTGGGGGTGGACGGGTCGGACAGGCTGGGGTTGCCGTCACTCAATGCGCCCGGAGAACCCGGAGACAGCACCTCCATCTTGGGGATCTTGAGGGGCGGCTCCGCGGCGGGGAGCTGCGAGGAGCCGCAGGACGCCGCCATATTGGAGCTGCCGGAGCGAGCGGGCGGAAGTGACGTGATGTCGACTCGGGTGGGACTTCCGGTAGTGGGAGAAGAGGGATGGGAGCGGGTGGGCGTGGCCATGAGGTGTGGGCGGGGCTTATCTCGATGGTGGGCGTGGCCATGTCTCGTGGGCGTGGTCAAGTACCCGCCATCCGAGGGGGCGGTGCTTGAGGTGGGCGTGGCCTGACGGGCGCGGTCAGTGATGGGGTCGGGCCGGGCCGGGCCGGGGCTCCCCATGGGGGTGGGACAGACACCCTGAAACATCGCCGTGTAGGAAATGGAGCTGGGCCTGTGTGCGTGAGCTGCGTGTCCCACCAGCAGCAGGGCCCAGCAGCACCCAACCTCTATGGCCCAGCAGCCCCCAAACTCGAGGGCTGAGCACCCACTCAGCATCCAGCCCCAGCAGCCCCAGCTCAGGTCTGAGCATCCCCCATCATCTGCACTGAGCGTCACCCCAACCACCGGCACTGAGCGTCACCCCAAATCTGGGGCTGAGCATCCCCCGGTATAATGATCCCCAATAGAAGGAGCAGGACCCTCCAATAAAAGGGCCGGCAGAGCTCCCATTGTAAGGGCAGCACAGCACAAAGGCTGCCCCGTGTGCGCCACAGCCGCCCCCCCACCACGATCCCAATTAAACGGGCTCCGAGCAGAGGCGAACCATGAGCTGTGATTGATGAGAGCGGGGCAGTAATGAAGGGGAGCGGGGACCCCCTCGAGCCGCTGCCGGGGGTCCATAAGAGTGGGCACCGCTCGTCCCGTCCCTCCCCCCGTGCGGCAAAACGCGTTAATTAGCGCCGTGTTGGTTAAACAAACCCGTGCGTGGCACCGGGCGAGGCGGGGGGGGCTGCAGCACATCTGGCGGGGAGCGGCCCGGGAGCAATCAGAGCCGTAATTATCCCATTCTAATTACTGGGATTACCGCGGCTGCGACGTTACACATTTCATGAGCTGCAGGCGCTGGAATATATTAACCGCCCCCGGGCCGGGGGGGGAGCGCGGAGCTGTGGGTTCTTTGTGAGCAGCCGCGAGTGGAGCCGTGGGGGTGTCCTGTGTGTCCCCATCGGGGTGCACCCACTGCCAGCTTGTACCCAGAGAGCTGGGCACCTCCGACCAGCCCCGTGACTTGTCCCCATCGGGGTGAACCCACTGCCACTGTGACACGTCCCCAAGGTCCGTCCTTGTCACTGCATCCTCAAAGCAATGCACCCACTGTCATCATGGCCCAGAAGGGATGAACCCACTGCCCCCCCTGCGATGCATCCCCAGCAAAGTGCACTTGTTGTCACTGTGTCCCCAAAAGGAATGCACCCACTGAAACCCTACTAGCACATCCCCACAGGGAGCTCTCAGTGCCAGCCGTGCTGTGTGTCCCCAGAGCCATGTCCCCGAGATGCCCCCCTGCAATCCCTGCCACTGTGTCCCAGAGCTGGTTCCCTAAAGGAATGCCCCCAGTCACTGTTGCTGTGTCCCCGAAGGGCTGCACCCATTGCTGCCCCCTCTGGTGTGTTCCCAAAGCGAGTACCAGCACTGGGTGCCCCAAGTGGCTCAGCTGCACATCCTCAGTGCTGGGTGTCCCCAGGCCCAAAGGTGTCCCCAGCACTGTCCCTTCTCCCCGCAGAGCTCATCAGAACACAATTAGAGCACCTCTCTATAATGCAGGGGATGGGGCGGAGGGGAGGGATGCAAATGAGGTTAACGGTTAATTACATATTGAAAAATTCATTATTCCTCCAGAGCAGCTGATTGCAATGCAACCCCGCATCCCCATTAGAGTTATTTGACCATTTGCAAATGAGGCACCGACCCCAGGCTCACCCCCTCCCCTCCCCATCAAACGACATTCCTGCAGCAAGTTGTGTCCACCCTCAGCTCTCCACTTTTCTCCAATATACTGGAACAAGTGAAACTGGAGCATCCTCTGTGTTAAAGGGATGTGTAAGAGGGACCCGGCATCCCCAGAGTTTGCCTCAGTCTGTGTTAATTGGCATCAGTTCCCTCTCCCCACGGAATCAAGGATTGCTTACTCAGAGGCCTCCATCTTCTCATCATTCCCATTGCATTGGAAGCTCTGTTAAATAAGGAGAAGCACCACAAAGCTCAGCCCTGTGCCACCCTCTGCTGAGCAGCACCGACTCAACCACCACTGCTGGTGGCGTGCAGCGGCGGGGATTAATTGAGATCCATTTAATTAAACATGGATGCAGGGTTTGAAATGCCACTGCAAAGGCGCCCTCTCCGAGTGGCACCGCTGTCAGCAGAGACCGAATGACCCCGATGGCAGCAAACCCTGCAGTTGGGCTATTGAACATGGGGAGACTGTGTGCGGGGCTCCCAGGGATGCCCCTGTCTGTGCTGGGGCAGGTGGTCGCACATGCCACGAGTGGTGCCCACCCTCAGCGCTGTGTGTGCAGCCCTGGGGATGCGTGGATTGGGGCAGCCCTGCCTGTCCCTTCAGACTCAATTGTGATGATGAAAAATGAGCCAGAAGCCAAGCGAGCCGTTAGATGTCCCCTGACTTGTGCTCGCTGCATTGTAGTGACCTGTTCATAATTAACCTCCCTTTGTAAATGAAAAGAAGTATAAACTTATTAACAGCGGCAGAGGCTGATGCCAATTAAAGCGGAAGCCGGCTCGGGCTTTCTCGGCGTGCAGCAAAGAGCTGGGGCTGATGGAAGGAGCTGAAAGGCGCGGGATGCCTGCGGTGCCGATGCGATATTCAGCAGGACGCAGCGCCCGGCCATTGGGAGCGACCCCAGGGGCTGCGCCCCCAGGGGCGGCGGCGAGGAGCACCCAGCTGCCCCCCGCACAAAGGGCCCAGGCGGGCGGATGGGGAGCGGGCGGGCTGACACGCCTCCGCCTTTGTCTCTCTTTCAAAGCCAATATCCCGGCCCCAGATGGGTTAATACATAATGCAGACAAGCAAGTAATTGGTTGCCTTTGTATGGCCGTCAGCTATCGGTCCCCGGCCCTCTGATCCCCCATTAGTGGTCATGCAAACAACCCTTCCACCCAATTAAGCACAGCTTTGATAGCTCCCTTCCCAATGATGCGCCAGCCCCAAAGCAGCGCTTCGCACATGAGCCACTACCTGTTACCCGGCTTCGGGGACGCGTGGCCCCGCTGCTCGCCGTGCCCCAGCTGCTGAGCCCGGCCTGCAGCCCCCGGCCTGAAGGGAGGCCGGGCTGATGAATGAGCTGGGCTAACTCTGTATTAAAGAGCTGGAAATGGGATGTTAATATACCCCAACTGCTCATCTCAACAACACATGGGCTCCGGCTTCCCAAAGGCAGCGGTAATGAGGCGGGCTGGGACGCCCACCACCTCCTGCACCTGCCAGGAGCACAGAGGACAGCCTGACACCGTTCCTCTAAGGCATGCTGGCATCTTCCCACTGAGCATCCCAGCACCATCCCACAAAGCATCCCAGCACGCTCACTGCAAGCATGTACCATTCCTTAAAGCATCTGACCATCATCCTCTAAAGCAACCCAGAGTCGTCTCCCCAAACATCCCAGTGTTACCTCCTGGAGCATCCCAGTATCATCCCTCAGCGCATCCAGCATCATTTCTGTCTCAGTGCCTTCCCCTAAAGAATCCCATTACATTCCCCTTAAGTGTCCCTGTGTGCTCAGCTAAGGTGGCCCAGTCGCTTACAGAGCTTCCTGGCATCACACTCTGAACATCATTCCATCACTCCTAAAGCATCACTAGTTTACTCTGCAAAAACATTCTGCCATACCCTGAAGCATCCTGGCCTTGTCTCCTAAAACACTTCAGTGTCACCATCTAAAACTCCCTATATGAACTCTACAATACGTCAGTGTTATCCCCCAAAGTATCCCTAATGCACCCCATGTTATCTTTCAAAACATCCCACTGCTCTTCCCCAAAGCATCACACCATTTCTATATCTTTCCAGGCATTATCCCCTAATTATCCCACTATCATCCCCCCAGCATCCCAGCACACTTCCCCTGAAGCATCCCACATCAGCCCTCATGTATGAGTGTTATCCCACAAAGCATCCCATGCCATCTCCTTAATGCTCCCTTAAAACATCTCATACTGTTCCCCTATGCTCTTCTGAAGCATCCCAGGTCATCCCCTGGTCCATCCTGTATCATCTTTCCTAAAGCATCCCATATTATTCCCTAAACCATCTCCCTGTTCTCCCTTAAAGCATCCCACCTCATCCTCTAAAGCTTTGAGGCGTTACACCCTGAACATACCATTAGCATCCCTCATAGCAAGCCAGTATTCTCCCCTAAAGCATCTCACATCAGCCCTAGTGTATGTCATTGTTGCTCCCTGAAGCACCCCATGTCACCCCTTAAAGTCTCCCCGATGTTCCCTAAAGCATCCCATATCATCTCCCCAACCTTCCAGCTGTTTTCCCCTGATCACACCATTATCATCCCCACAGCACCTCAATGCACATTCCTAAAGCTTCCTGCCTGTTTCCTAAGGCACCCCACTGTTATCCCCTAGGACGCCCCGCTTTGCCCCTTTCAGGAGGTGCTCTGGGGACCCCCCCAGCCCCCAGCCCCACTGCTGGCTGTCACCCCGCTGCCCCCCCCCCCTCCTGGCACGCTGCCCTTTGCTGTGTCACTCTGCTCTGTATAAATATTCAACACAGCTCATTTCCAGGCGGCAGCGGGGGGCTCTCGGGGGCTATGCTAATAGCAGGGCTGGATGGGATTTACATCCCCTCACAGGCACGGGGCCTCTCATTTGCCCATACAAATGCCTTGTCGCTTGTCATTACCGGCTGGGCCACCGTGCAGCTCCGTGCCTCAGTTTCTCCATCCCAATGTCATCCGCAGGTTCAGATGTGCAGGGAAAAGGACAACTCCAGCAAACAGGGACACGGAGATGAAGTCCCCATAACTGCATTATGGGGAGAGCACCCAGGCACACGAGCCCTGAGCAAACAGCCACTAATCGCTGAATTAAAGGGCAATTAGGTGCCGTGGCGGCAGAATCAATCTACCGGCAGCCCCCCACTTGCTGTTTGCCCAACTGATTGTGGGGACAAATAGGGGGATTAGGGACCAGGGGTTCCTTTGTCTGCTTTCCCTGCTCCCAAGAGGGAGGGTTCAGGAGTGGGGTCTGTATGTGCCGCCCCTCAGAGCCCATCACTCCACTTCGGCCCAGGATAACAGGGAGGGTTCTCCATTCTGTTCCCAGGCCATGCCCCGTCCCCCCTGCTCAGCTGTTAAAGGTGCACAGATTCCCTAATTCAATACTCTGGCATTGCTTTCAATTACCATTCCAGAGAACTGTTCAGATAATAGTTGGATAAACCTGTTATTCTGCAGGCCATTTATTGCTGCTTTTTCCTCACAGGAGTCCCTGGGCTGCTGAACCCCAGCAGGAGAAATGGGAAAGCTTTGTGTTATTCTTAAATTAATATTTATTTGCTTTCTCTTCTTTGCCCATGAACAAGAGGGAGCATGAATAATGCATGGCCCTGAAGATGCCCAGATAGGAACGCTGCATCTTTGGGCTCCAAGGACTTTCCTGGCTGGGGAGGCTCCCAGATGTGCCCCGGAGGAGCTCAGATGTGCACAGATGTGCACTCATTGCAATGGCAGCACGGTGCCAGAAGTGTGCACCCACCATGTGTGCTGCACTCTGCCGGGTGTGTGTGGCCAGATGTGAGCTCAGATTCCATTTACACCCCTGGTTGAAAGCACACGAAGCATTGCCGTGCCTCCAGATATGCACAAACTTAAAGCATCCATCTGCATCCATACATCTACAGATGTTTGATCAGCTGCCACACCGGGACCCTCCCAACTGCTGTCCCTCACTTCAGCTGAGCCCTCCAGCTGTTTGAGTGCACGACCAGATGTCAACATCCCAGAGACCAGTTTACACACACAAGGTTGGGCACCAGCCCAAGGACGCCTCCAGGTGAGAACTTGTGCTGCAGCACATCTGCATCCCTTCTTTGCAGATGTTCATCCAGATGTGTGCATCAGAAAGTGGCCTCTTCTGTGTGTACAGAGGGGAGCATGGGAACCTCCCGATGTGCACACAGCTGTTTCCCTGTTTTCTCCCCATCACCCATTCCCACCTCTTCTCTCCTTTGAGCTCCCCTCACCGCTGCCAGCCTCAGCTTTGTGCTTTTCCAGCCTGGTCATTAGTGGCACCATGAGGAGCCCCTTCCCACTCCTGGGGGGTGCGCTGAGGGGCCGCAGTCGGGCTCCAATTAGTATCAGCAGGAGCCAGCTTTGAACAGGCACATTGCTTCACATGTTGGCCTGGCACATTCATAAAGCAGCTAATTGCCAATTATGAATTCGAGAGATACGTGGCTACTGCAGAGCCATGGGGTGACGGGCGATGCTGGGACCCAACACATTCTGGGATGGGCTGGGGATCCCCAGCTGCCGCTTCCTCCCCTTCCTTCTTCTGAAGCCAAAACGGAGCCCAGCTGGTGGAGCTCACTCGGGACATGCCAAGATTTCATCAGCTGCCCCCACCAACCCCCATATTCCACCCCATTTGGGACCCTCTCACCCCATCCCTTTGCCCCTCAACCCCTCAGCCCTCACCCCCAGGTTACCCCCTTATAGCAGAGTCCCACCTGATCCCTTTGCCCCCACTCTAAAGGTAACACCCTCCCTCCCGCCTCGGATACCCCCTCTCTGCGCTCCCCCCGCTCCGCACCGCTCTGGCCGCGCCTCCCTCCCCGCTGGGACTGGGGGCGGTGCTGCGGGCTGGGTCGTGCCGAGCTGAGCTGGGCTGGGCTGGGTCCGGCCGCGTTGTGCCGAGCCGTGCCGGGCCGTGCCGTGCTGGGTCCGGCAGAGCCGGGCCGAGCCGTGCCGGGCCGAACAGAGCCGAGCCGTGCTGGGTCCGGCTGAGTCGCGTCGTACTGGGTCCGGCCGTGCCGTGCCGAGCCCGGCCGGACCGAGACGGGCCACTATGCTGCGGTACCTGCTAAAGACGCTGCTGCAGATGAACCTGTTCGCGGACTCGCTGGCGGCCGAGATGTCCAACTCCTCCGAGCTGCTGCTCGGCATCAACGGCAGCGAAGCTGCGCTCGACCTCCGCAACCTCACCGCCGGCAACGGTACGCGTCGGGTCCCGGCCCGGCCCCCGCTCCCCCTCTGTCCCCCTTTCCCTCTGTCCCGCCTTCCCATTCCCCTGCTGTCCCACTGTCCCCGTGTCCCACTGTCCCCGTGTCCCTCTGTCCCTCTGTCCCTCTCTCCCGATCCCGCCCCGTCGCAGGTCACAGCGCGCCCCGCAGCCCCCAACTGGGGCGGACCAGGGACTGTCCCCTTCTTCCCACACCCACCGTGTGTCCCCATGCCGGGGTCTGTCCCGTATCTCCAAACCAACCCCATTTTCTCAAGCCTGTCCCTTGTCCCCAAACTGGGAGTGTCTCCTCATCCCCAAACACACCGTGTGTCCCCGAACTGCCCCTTGCTCCCAACCGACAGCGACCCGTGTCCCCATATTGCTCCCGTGCACCAAACAGGAGCAGATCTCCGTCCCCAGACCGGCTCCGTATCTGCAGACCGTGTCCCCTAATTTGTGCCGTGTCCCCAAACCGAACTCCCGTCCCCCATCCCCACATATCTCAGCCGTGTCCCCCAGCCGGGACAGTCCCGGGGCTCAGCGGGGTCGCTCTCCCGAATTTACGGCACTTCTCGAGTTCTTCCCTTTTTCTTTAAGCCCGAACTTTTTGCTCCTTTTGGGTCCAGGGCGGCCTGTCCGCGCTGTGAGCCCCGCGGGACGCCCCGTCCCACCGCAGCCGGCTGGGCTCAGGAGGGGGCACCGTGCGCCCCCCCCCCCATGTGCCAATTATCCCCGTGCCCAGCTGCGGCCCCCGCCCCGCTGCTCCCCCCGACCCCCCGGAACTCTGCAGCATCCCGTCCTCATGGCAACGCTTCTACCCCCATGGCAACGCATCCTGTCCCTATGGCAACGCATCCCACCCCCTTCCCGGCAGCGGTGCCTCCCCCCCCTCCCGGGTCCCTCGTCACGACCCCCCCGGCCCGTCAGGCCGCCACCTGCGTGTACCGGGCACTGCGAGGCAGCGCTGCCGCCCCGCGGCCCAAACCCGAACTGCAGCTGCGGCGCTGCAGCGGTCCCGCATCTCTGAGGTCCCGCACATTTCCTTCCCTGCGCCCTCCGCCCCCCCAGCCCCACCAGCACCCAGCAAAAGGACCAGGGAGGGGACACACCGGGTGCCATGGGGGTACACCAGCTCCTCCCCCTGCAGCCTCAGCCTCCTTCCCTCTCACGCCGTTCTGCCCGCACACCCCTGGGCTGTGTTAAACCCTTCCCCAGGCTCCCACCCGCGGCTGGAGGACTCTGCTCCCCGCATCGTGGAGCACCCCTCGGACCTGCTGGTGTCCCGGGGCGAGCCGGCCACGCTGAGCTGCAGGGCAGAGGGCCGCCCATCGCCCACTGTGGAGTGGTACAAGGACGGTGAGCGCGTGGAGACGGACCACGAGGACCCCCGCTCCCACCGCATGCTGCTGCCCAGCGGCTCCCTCTTCTTCCTCCGCATCGTGCACGGCCGCCGCAGCAAACCTGATGAGGGCGTCTATGTCTGCGTGGCCAGGAACTACCTGGGTGAAGCCACCAGCAGAAACGCCTCGCTGGAGGTGGCTGGTGAGCCCCAGTTGCATGGTCCCCATATCCATATCCCCATCCCCATCCCCATCCCCATCCCCATGGTTTTGAGGTCCCACATATCTCCAGCCCTACACCCTTCTTATTCAGAAAATAATTCCTTTTGAGGGGGATCTGGGGAGTCTTCCAGACTTCCTCAGCTTCCCCCGTGTCACCTGTGATGTGGGCTGTGCAGTGCTGCGGGACGATTTCCGTCAGTCCCCCGGGGACGTGGTGGTGGCAGCGGGTGAGCCGGCCGTGCTGGAGTGTGTCCCACCCCGCGGGCACCCCGAGCCCACCGTCAGCTGGAAGAAGGACGGCGCCCGGCTCAGCGACAAGGACGAGCGCATCACGGTGAGGGCTGGGAGACCCCAGAACAACGAGGTCGGTGTTTGGGCCTCGTCTGAGTGCGGCTCCCCGGCAGATCCGCGGTGGGAAGCTGATGATGGCCACCACGCGCAAGAGCGACGCCGGCATCTACGTCTGCGTGGCCACCAACATGGTGGGGGAGAGGGACAGCGAGCCGGCAGAGCTGGTGGTCTTTGGTGCGTGGGGATGGAGCGGCAGCTTTGGGGTCTGTGCCAACATGGGGCACTCACAGCTGCTGCCCCTCAGAGCGCCCCGCGTTTGGCCGACGGCCACAGAACCAGGCGGTGCTGGAGGACCAGGCGGCAGAGTTCCCTTGTGAGGCACTGGGGGACCCCCCGCCCACCGCCCGCTGGCGCAGGGAGGACGGTGAGCTGCCGGCGGGAAGGTGAGCGGGGTGAGGGGCTGGGGGGCGGCAGGTTCCAATCGGGGGTGTCTGATGTCCCACATCACACTCACATTTCATGTACTCATCCCATCCCACATCTCATCACACCCCACATCCTTGCTGTGTCCTGCACACTCACTACATCATGCCTCTCCATCCTTACTGCCCCCACACCCTCCATCCTAGTTGCATCCCGTATCCCCATCACATCCCCATCATATCCCACATCCCTGTGGCACCCTCGTGGCACCTGGTGCCCTGTCGGCACCGTGGGCTCTGGGGTCTCTCCCCAGGTGGGAGCTGCTGGCTGACAACACGCTGAGGATCAGTCGAGTGCGGGCGGAGGACGAGGGAACCTACACCTGCATGGCAGAGAACAGTGTGGGCAGGTCGGAGGCCTCGGGCACCCTCATTGTGCGCGGTAAGGGGGGACTCCAAGTGTCTGTGCAAGGGTTAAGGTTATGTCAGGGTTAGGGTTAGGGTGTGGAATGACTCCCCAGGGCAGTGGGCACAGCTCCGAGCTGCTGGAGCTCATGGGGTGTTGACACAGGGCTTGGTTTTGGGGTGATGCTGTGTTTGGACTCGATGAGCCTCGTGGGTCTCTTCAGCTCAGGATATTCTGTGATTCCGTGATTCCCTCTCTCCCTTTGTATCAGTGCCCCCACAGCTCATCACCCGCCCTCGCAACCAGACTGTGTCCCCTGGCCAGAGTGTGACTTTCCAGTGTGAGACCACAGGGAATCCCCCGCCAGCCGTGTTCTGGCAGAAGGAAGGCAGCCAGGTCCGTCCCCTCCCCACCTCCACCCCACAGCACCCTGCCATGCACCAAACCCTTCTGTCTCCTCTGCCCAGACACTGCTGTTCCCTGGGCAGTCCCCACCACCTGCCGGCCGCATTTCAGTAGCACCCAGCGGTGCCATGACCATCACCGATGTGCAGCCCACCGATGCCGGCTATTACCTGTGCCAAGCCATCAGCGTGGCTGGCAGCGTCCTGGCCAAAGCGCTGCTGGAGGTGCAGGCAGGTACGTGGTGCTGATGGGTGGCGATGCTCCGGGTGCCAAAGCAAAGCAGCTCACTCAACTCTACCTGCATGGCAGTGCCCGCTGAGCCCCGAGCACCAGTGATCCGCTGGGGCCCTGCCAACCTGACACTGCTGCCAGTGGGGGCCACGGTGCAGCTGCCCTGCTGGGCTGAGGGTGAGCCCCCACCACAAGTGGGGTGGCTGAAGGATGGAAGCACTGTGCCAGGCTCTGAGCGCCGCACCATCCTGCTGGAGAATGGCACTCTGCAGATCAGCAGCCTGCAGGTGAGCTGCACCAGCATGGGGAATGGGGAGACACTGTGGAGCTGGGGAGGGGGCACTGGGATGGCTGGTGGGGCCAAAGGGTGGTGGGTGCTCAGAGTGATGGGTACACAAGGCAATGAGCATCTAAGATGATCTGTACAAGATGACAGGCACTCTGGGTGAAAGGTGCTCAGGGAGATGGGGCAGGAGCTCTTCCCCTTGCAGGTGACAGACTCAGGCCAGTATGAGTGCGTGGCCACCAGTTTGATGGGGGAGATGCGCTGGAGCGGGTCCCTGCAGGTGCAAGGTGAGTCATGGGGATGCTGTGGGACCAGAGATGCTGTGGAACTCGGGATGCAGCTCCCATGGATCTCGGTGCCTCTGCCTGCAGGTGATGGATCTCACCTCTCCCCACCATCCCCAGATCCTGGCATCCTCCCAGGGCCACCCTCCACCCCAGTGGTCACCAATGTCACCAAAAGCAGCGTCACCCTGACCTGGAAAGGGAGTGAGCAAAGCGGTGGCACTGCAGTCACGTACATTGTGGAAGCTTTCAGGTACCCCATGACCTCCAGGTTCAGGGGTGACACGGTGACGTGGTGCCACCTTGCCATGGGTCACCCCTGTGCCTGGCAGTGAGGCCATGGGCGGCCCATGGCGGACGGTGGCAGCCAACGTGGAGGGTGAGACACACACAGTGCAAGGCCTCGTCCCCGACACCGTGTACCTCTTCCTGGTGCGGGCACTCAACGCCCATGGGCTCAGTGACCCCAGTGGCATCTCAGAGCCCATCCGCACCCAAGGTGAGACGCAGCAGAGGTGCAAAGAGACGCAGCGTCCTGGCTGCACCCCCATACCCACACACCCAGCTCCTGCCCCTTTTCAGAGGACACCAGCCCCACGACGCAGGTGCCCCCAGAGCTGGCACGTGTGGCCGTGCACCTGCAGGAGCCCGTGGTGCTGCCGCCGGGTGCTGTGCGCCTCGCCTGGACTGTGAGCGAGGGGACACGGCGGGTGGGAGGGGATGCAGTGCTGCACCTCCATGACCCCCCTGTCCACCCCTCAGGTGGAGCCCCCATCGCCCTCTGTGCAGGGATACCAGGTGCTGTACCGGCGGCGTGGTGGGCGCTGGGAGGCGTGGGATGTGCGGGCACCAGGAGAGCGGGGGGCTCTGCTCACCGGGCTGCGCCGCGGCCAGGACTACGAGGTGAAGGTGCGGCCCTTCTACATGCACCTCCACGGCCCCGACAGCGCCGTGCGGGCCCTGCGGGTGCCTGAGGCAGGTGAGTGTGGGGCTGGGGCTGCAGGGTGTCCCTGCCATGGGATGCACGGTGGCCACGATGTTCCACGTCCCACAGCCCCCAGTGCTCCACCACGGGCTGTCAGTGTGGCTGGGAATGGCACCAGCGTCCGCATCTCCTGGCAGCCTCCACCGCCAGCTGAACAGAATGGGGTCATCCTCGATTACCGAGTAAGTGGGGCCTGCAGGTTTCCACATCCCACCACATCCCACCACATCCCACCACATCCCATGTTCCCATTGCATTTCACATCCCCGTCAAATCCTCATAATCCTCATCACATCCCACATATGTCATGTCTATATCCTATAACATCTTGCATCTCCATTGCATACCTTATCTTCAACATATTCCATATCTTTATCACATCCTACATCTCCACTGCATCCCACATCCCCATAGCATCCCACTTTTCCACTTTGTTCCACCTCCCAACTGCATCCCACAACTCCATTGCATCCTATGTCTCCACTGCATCCCAATCTCCATCTCATTCCATATTTCCATTACATCCCATGTATTGATCTCATCCTACATCCCTATCACACCCTGTATCCCCACTGCGTTCTGCATTCCCATCGCATCCCACATCTCCATTTCATTTTGCATTTCCAGCGGACTGCACATCCCCAGCCCCCATCACCCTAACACTGCACCTCTGCCCCAGATCTGGTGCTTGGGAAACGAGAGCCGCTTCCACATCAACCAGAGTGTGGAGGGGACAGTGCTGGCCACAGTGCTGCGGGGGCTGGTGCCCGGTGTCCCCTATCGTGCTGAGGTGGCTGCAGCCACAGGGGCGGGGGTGGGTGCTCGCAGTGCACCCATCTCCATCCGCATTGGTGAGTGTCCCCATGGTGGTGCAGCACCCACGAGTGGGGGGCTGGGAACCAGGGGTGTCTGCTCGGCTCCACTGGCATCCCACCCCTTGTGCTTACAGCACCCCCAGTGGAGCAGGACGTGGGGCTGGTGGGATGGGGCAGCGTGGCAGAGCGCATGGCTGCGGTGGCGAGGCGGCCAGCTTTCATCGCTGGTGTCAGTGGCGCCGTCTGGCTCATCCTGGCTGGGTTTGCTGCATGGCTCTACAGCCGCCGCCGCCGCAGGAAGGAGCTGAGCCACTTCACAGGTACGGATCACAGCATGGGACCCCCAGACACTGCCCCCCCCACGCTCACACAGGGATTCTTGTTGCAGCCTCCTTTGCCTTTGCGCCCACAAGTGCATCCATGGGTGCTGTAGGGCCACGTCACGGCCCCACCGCATCCTCACTGCCACCCCCAGCTCTGTCCACTCTCACCTTCCCACACACCCCAGCACCGGCACACAGCAGCCCCAGGTAACACTGCACACCCCCAGACCCGCAGCTCAGCCAGGGGCCCCCCATCACCACCTGTATCCCTGCAGGAATGCTCACCCATGGCTGGCGGATGCATGGCGTGGAGGTGGCCTGGATGCCACCGAAAGATACTACAATGGTGAGGGGCTGCGAGGAGCCGGCGCTGTGCTGCAGGTGGGACCAACCCTAACGGGGTGGCCGTGCTCTGCAGAGGCCGGCATCTCCCGCTACATTGCCCAGACGGAGCCCTTTGGGAATGCTGAGGGGCCCATCTACAGCAGCATCGAGGCAGGAGGTGAGGAGCTGCGCACCTTTCACCGGCCCTGCTCACAGCACGGCCCCGAGACCCTGTATGGCCACCCAGCCCCCGGGCACGGTAGGATCACTGCAGTGGGGGGACACTGGCACACATCCCTGTGCCTGCGGCCCCACGTCTGTTATCCCAAAGGGAAAAACCTGGGGAAAGCGGTGCAGACGCCGGTGCTGAGCTGGACTGAGCTGCTGCCCCCACCACCTTCGGCCAGTGAGCTCAGCCAGTACACTGAGGAGGAGGAGGAGATGGAGGAGGAAGAGGAGATGAGCAAAGAAAAGGATGGCATGTGAGTGTGTGTGGCTGGGGGGGCTGCGCTATGCTGGCTCCAGTGCCCACCCTGTGATCCCCACAGCTCAGGGCTGGAGGAGCACTGTCCTTCCACTGAGGATGCCCCTCGTCACGCTGCCTCCTCACCTGCCACCCCCACCGGCTGCTGGGCCCCAGCTGCGACAGCCCCTATCCCCCACGAGGACACTCGCAGCCTGCAGCGCTTCGACAGCCCCCATTCACCCCGGTAGGAGATGTCACATCACCCCTTGTCCCATCGCCATATGGCCACACCGGCACAATGGGATCATCACAATATGTGCATGATTCTATCATGAGTCCAGAGTAGAACAGCCTACCTGGGACACGTCAGTCCAGCTGTGCCACCATGCCATGGCCCAGCTGTGCTGCTGCAGTCCCGCTGTGCCACTGCAATTCAACCCTGCAGCTGTGATCCAGCTGTGCCATTGTGATCCAGCTGTGCTGCTGCACTTTGGCCATGTCACTGGAATTCAGCCGCTCTGTTGTTGGCCAAACATGCTGTTGAAATCCAGTTGTTCAGTTGCATTCCAGGTGTGCTGTTGGCATTCATCTGTGTAGCTGCACTCCAGCTGTGCCTCTGTGATCCAGCTGTGCCATTACAGTGCAGCCACACAGCTGTCATCCAGATGTGAACCTTCCATCCTTCCTCACTGTGCCATCGCTCTGCTGTGCTCTGACACAGCACAGCAGTGGGATGTTTCCTTGTGCCCCCTTTTCCCCCCACTCCTCTCAGACAGCCCGATGTCACCCCATATTCCCTCTTCCCCAGGAGGCCCCCGCGTGGCACTGCACCCTCACCGAGCCCCCCGCTGAGCCCCCGCAGCCCAGACACATACAAGGGTCCCATGCCCAGGGCCCACCGGCCCCACGGCTCAGGTGAGCTACACAGCGCCAGCACAGGGTTTGGGAGGCTCTCAGTGTCCGGAAGGTGTCTGACATGCCATCATCTCCCGCAGGGAAAACACGCTCGGAGACCCCGAAGAGCCATCCAAAGCCCAAAGGCGGCCGCTACCCTCGGGAGCAGTGGATGGGAGGTGGGTGTGTGCCCGGGGGGACTCGGGGGCTGCCCGCGGTGCTCAGCCCCCGCTCTGTCCCCCTGCAGACCTGCCGCCGCCCCCGCTGCCACCTCCGGGCGAGACCCCCTCCCCCAGCCGGGAGCCAAGTGGAGCTGAGCGCAGAGCTGCCCACCGCCCGCCCCGTCAAGGTGAGCGGGGATCCGGCCGCGGAGCCAAACCGCGGGCAGTGCCACCGATCAGCGCCGTCCCCCCCCGGCAGGAGACGCCGTCCCCTACAGCAGACCCTCCTTCCTGGCTCGGGGCTGCTCCACCGCCGGCAGCGCCTCTTCCTGCGGCTCCTCCGGCTCCCGTGGGCACGGCTCAGGGCGCAGCCCCCGCCCGGACCCCCTGGCCCCCCGCCCGCCGCAGGAGGAGCGATGAAGCGGCGCGGGGACAGCGACACAGGGACGGTGACACAGGGATGGGTTTGCGTGGGGGGCTCGTTCATTTTTGTCTGTAAATAGGTGTGCACAGGGCCAGAGAGTGGGGGTAAGACTGAGAGGTTGAGGATGCGCTGGGTGGGGACCGGGATGGGATAGAGGAGGGATGAAGAAGGGAGGGACAAGGATGTTTGGGACAGTCACTGGAGATGGAGTGATAAGGACACAAGGCCAGCTGGAGGGGGAGGTGAGCAGGAGGCTCCCCAGCTGCGCATGTAGCATTTGCTAGTGGAGAGCCCCCTCTGGGGGAAATGATGAATAAAGATGGATTGTAGCCAAGCTGGAGGGGCTCTGACCTCAACACTGCTATAACCCAGGGGTTGCCACACTCCTGTCCCTCCTGTCCCTGGAAGGAAGCCCACCCCACTGGCTGCCCACCCTGGCCCAGGGGCTGCCCATCCCCATCCCCATCCCTGTCCCCAGGGTCACCTCCCCACACAGAGGGGATGATGCCAGGCAGTGCAGAGGGGCAGCAGCTCCCTCACCACCCCCATCGATGTCCTCGAGGCTGAAGCAGAGGCTGTCAACAGCCACAGCCAGCGCACGGGCAAAGCTGGCATCGAGCAGGAAGGAGCCATCAGAGGAGCTGGCCAGGCTGCAGCGGGTGCTGGGGACATTGTCCTCTGAGACAGACCCCCATCCATTCAGCAGAGACCCCCCCGGCGAGCCCCCATGACTCCACACCTTGGGACTCTCTTCTTCTTCCTCTTCCTCCTCCTCCTCCTCCCCCATCTCTGAGGTAGGAGGCCCACAGATGTACCCGTAGGTGTGGGGAGGGGACAGGGGCCGGGGCACAGGGACACTGTGGGGTCGTGCTGGGGACACCTCTGGCCTGGGGGTGTTTGTGGGGCAGAGGGCATCCTGCACCCTCTCCAGGTCCTCAGCCACCCGCTGCGGGGTGAGGACCCCATCACTGAGTGCTGGTGAGAGGCGGCCATGCTCTGCAGACACATCCTTGGGGACCATCAGCATGTCCCTGGGCTGTCTGGGGAGCACAGACGTGTCCCTGGGGCTCTGGGGGACCATGGAGATCTCATCAGGGTGCCTGACTGCTGGGAACACATCTCTGGGACTCCTGGTAGCTGGGAACGTGTCCCTGGGGTGCAGAGTGACCGAGGACATGTTCTCCTGGACTGTGGAGGCCAGGGATTGACTGGAGGCTGGGGACAAGTCCCGGGGGCTCCTGGTGGCCGGGGACTTTTCCTTGGGGTGCCCAATGGCTGGAGATCTGCCTCTGGGGCACCCAGTGACTGGGGACACATCTCTGCTGGGACTTATGGTCAGTAACCTGTTCCTGCGGTTCTCAGTGGCAGGGGACATATCTATGGGGCTCCTGGTGACTGAAGACATGTCCCTGTGGTTCCTGGTGACCATGGACATGTCACTGGTGTTCCCAGTGACTGGAGATGTGTCCCTGGAGCACCCCATGGCTGGGAACCTGTGGGCACATAGGAAAGGTTGACTTTTGCTGCTGCAGCATCTGACCAGGGAAGGGAAAAGGACAGCCTATAGCACTCAGAGCATCACCTAGAGACACACAGACTCACCGGGTCCTCGTGGGGTGCCAGGCGTGGGGATGTCCCTCAGGTACCACCAGCATCCCAGCACCAACTGATGCCAGCGAACTGCGCCGTGGTTTTGGGGAGCTGACAGAGGGCGGCCACCACGGCTCCTCTCCTGCCAGAGTAGTGTCGCCATCGTCTCCTTTCTGCTGAGGCCATCTGTGCGCTGAGTCGACACGTGCGCCCCACTCCGTGCCACACAAGGTCACGGGCATGGCCCTGAGCCCAGCCACTGGCACTGGGGAGCTGTGCGTACGGTCCAGCTCTGCGTGGAGACACAACCCTCAGCCACCATCCTGCTGTCCCAGCGTGCTGCCCCAGCCCCGTGCCCTGTTCCCACCTCGCTTGTGGATGCGCTCCCACAGTGCCAGGCTGGAGCTGCTGGTTTTGGGGTGTTCCCTGCAGGGGTGGATGCAGCTGGGGGTCGTCACAGGGCTGAGGCTCGGCAGCTCTGAGGTCAGGGCTGTAGGGGCAGAGCTGTCACACTTGGGCACCCTTGGGTGCTGAAGCCCTGAGCCCCTCCATCCCAGACACTATCTGTCCCAAATGGGGCCCCCATAGCACCCTGTGTGGGTCCCAGGCACTCTGTAAGAGGCTCAGTGGCACTGAGTGGGGATCTCACAGCATGACCTGAGAGTCTCACTATATATGGTAGGAGTCCCATAGCATCATGGGGGTGGGGAGGTTGGAGGTAGTGGATGAGGTGGCCATAGAACCTTGAAAGAGGGTCTCAGGTATCTGGGTGGGCTTCCCAAGGCAGTACATGGGCATCCAATGGCACAGATGGGGAGTTGAAGATACTCTGTGAGTGTCCCATAGAACCCTGTGGGGGTCCCAAGTCCCACTGGGGGTCCCTTAGACCTCTGGGTACATTCCAAGCATTGGGTGGGGGTCCCATAGCACCCTGTGGTATTTCCATAGCACTGTGTGAAGGGTTCCAGACCTCCAGTGGAGGTTCTAAAACATGGGGGGGTCCCATAGCCCTGGATGGGGGTCCCGACATGTGGCTCACGAGAGGGCTGGGGGTCCCTGCTGTCGCTTCCCAGGAGCCGGCTGCTGAGGCTGCTGCTGCCACTGAGGTTCTGAGGAACACAGACAGGTTTCCAGGGGCTGCTGAGCCACGGCACATCACCATTCTCCTGCCTGCAGGGCAAGGGTTACCATCAAGATCCCACCCATCCTGTGCCAGGGAACCCCCCAGACACCCACCTCAGTCACTCACCCATGTTGTGCCATGGAGTCCTGGCTGGTGCGACGCTGGCAGATGAGGAGGAGGAGGGCGAGCAGGGCCAGCCACAGCAGTGAGCCAGTGGCTGCAATGACTGCAGGCTGCTGCAGCACCTGCACCACTCCGGTGCTTGCCGCCATCATCTCTACAAGGGCATAGCCAATGTCACCCCTATGCCACCTCTCTATGCCCTGCTTGTACCCCACAACAGGCCCCATTTCCTACCCAGGATGCCACAGGTAGCATTGCTGGGGATCCCCAGCCCTGCACCATTGAACGCAGCTACTTGGATGCAGTATCTGGCCCCAGAGCCGTGCAGGAGTGTCTCCAAGCGACGAGTTCCTCCATCCACTGTATGGTTGGTGGGGTGTAGCCAGCCCTCGCCCAGAGACCAGACCTAATGGGTGCCAATAGGTGAAATTCCCTTGAAGAGTCCCCTTGGGATAGATTCTCTTGGATGACCACCCTTAGAAAACCCCTTTGATGGATTTTTTGGATGGGCCCCTCTTTGATGGTCCCATTGGTTAGAACTCTTTGGATAGTTGTCCCACCTTGGATGGATCCCTCTTGGATGGAACCCCACCATGAATCTATTCTTCCTTGGATGAATCTCACTTAGATGGAACTCCCTTAGATGGACACCCTTGTCCCCTCAAACCTGGTAGCCCCGAATGATGCCATTGTGGGCATGAGGGGGAGGTGGCTCCCAGCTCACGATGATGGTACCGTTCCCCGGTGCAGCCTGGCCCACGGTGACGTGCTGAGGTGCTGCACTTGGCACTGCTGGGACAGCAACACTGAGCCCCGAGGACTTCCACATGGCTCCCCACATCTCCCACCACCCCAGCCTACCTTCCTCAGGGATCCAGAGGTGCCAGCTGTTGCTGTCCAAGCCCTGGGTCCCACCAGCGTAGGGGCGGACCTTGAACTCATACTGGTAACCCCTCTGGAGTGCAGGGATGATGGTGTTGAACTTCCTGCCCACATCTTGCTGAGACCAGGCAGTGCTGGTGGGGAGTAGGCAGCGATACAGCACCACATAGCCCTCTGGAGCTGGCCCTGGTGTCACCATCTGGATGGGACAAGAAGGGTTATAGGGACATAAGGAGAGGATCTTATTTCTCCACTCGGTTGAGGCACACTTACCCGCCAGCGGAGCCAGACTGTGGCATTGGTGGGCAGTGCAGTGCCATTGTCCAGCTGCAGCTTCACAGCCAGCAGGTTCCTCCATGTGGCCTCCCACCGGCTTGCTGGCAGCTGCCCTGCAGGAAAGAACAAGGATAGTGGTGGCACTTGCACCACAGAAAGCCATGCATCAAGTTGTGTCCTTGCATGGTTACACTTAAATGAAGCCTTTGGATGAAGAGTGCTTGAGTGGCCTCCTTGGATGAATCCCATGGTGGATTCCCATTGATGCGTCCTTCTTAGACAGACCCCTCGGATGGATACCTCTTGATTGGATCCTACTGTAATGAATTCCCCCTGACAGACCCCTTGGATGCATCCTTCTTGAATGTATCCCCTGAGGTGTCTCAGTTAGATAGACCCTTTGTTGATAGACCCTCTTGGATGGACTCCCCTTGGATAACCGCTTTGGATGGACCCTTATGATAAACTCCTTTAAGGCAAACTCAATGAAACTGAGCTCCATTGGACGGCCCCCATCAGCTGCACCCTCAGATGCCCCATGTGGTGGCTCTGGTGGTCCCCACTGACCTTCCACTCGGAGGCGGGCGGTGGCGGCAGCGCTGCCCAGCTGGCTCTGGGCTGTGCAGACGTAGGCACCGCCATCGGCTGCCGTCACTGCGTGGAGCCGCAGCGTGTGCTCCTGGTCCACCTCGTGCCTGTGGACACCAACATCCTGTCACCACTGTCACCCCCACTGGAGAGATGCCCTCACCCCCTCACCACCTCCTACCTCCCCCAGGGCAGCTCCCCGCTCTCCTTGTGCCACTGAACCCGCGGTGCTGGGTCACCCTGTGCCCCACAGCTCAGCTCCACTGTGCTGCCGGCCACTGCTGTGACATCGCTCGGCCGCCGCACGATGACGGGCTTCTCTGCAGGGAGGAGATATCAGGGAGGTGACCCGGAGCATCCCCAGGACCCTCATGCACTGCAGCTTACCCAGGATGGTGACGTGGGCAGCCCGGCTGTGCCGCTCTCCCGCTGCATTTGCTGCCACGCAGACATAGACCCCCGCGTCACTCCTGCGTGCCAAGGCCACCCGCAGCTTCCCCCGGCTGAGCTGGTGTCGGCCCCCGGCCAGGCGCAGGGTGACGCCGTCCTTCCTCCAGGTGACTTTGGGCTCGGGCTGCCCAGCGGGGGGCACACAGTCCAGCTCCAGCGCCTGCCCTGCCACCACCACCAGGTCCCCAGGCTGCAGCCGGAAATTGTCCCGCAGTTCTGTGGGAGAGGGCACACTTCCCCTGATGGAGACACCTTTTAGGGTGCCCCCCACCCACCCATCCCCATCCCCATGGTGTCCTTACCAGCTGGGCGCTGGGTGCTGTGTGACTCCACGTCCCCTCCGGGGGGGTGGCAGCCCCCCAGGTGCAGCGCAGTGGCCCAGAGTCCCAGCCCCAGCGCCATGGCCCAGCCGCCCGCCATGGCCGCCCGCATCCTCCCTGGATGCAGTCCTTCCTGGTAGGGTACAATGGCCGGATGCGAGGGACGGGAAGCTCTAGGGGATGCAATCAGCCCGGCTGGGGGAGCAGCCAGTGGGCTGTAGGAAGGGTGGGTTAAGGAGAAGTGAGATCAGCGTGGGGCGGGGAGGGCTGCAAGGCACAACGCCATCAGCAGGGACTGGAGTGGATTGTCCCACAGGAGCATTGCAGACTGAAATCTGGGGAAGCTTCAGCATTTCCCAAGCCATCTTTGGGTGCTTCTCCCTTCCAGCCTGGGACTTCCCCATCAGCTGTCATATCCACTGAATGGGTGCACTGAGTTGGTCCTTCCCATCTTCCTCACATTGCCCCCACTCCCAGCACAACACCCCAACACACTGAGCACCTCGGGGCTGGGTAACACATGGAGTTTATTGGTTAGTAGCATCCACGAGTGCTCGCACACGCCGAGCACCACGGGGTGCCCCAGCTCCTGCTCTGGTGCTCCGGCCCTTCGGCTCCGTCCTAAACCTATTGTGGGGGGATCCTGCAGCACTGCAGGTGGGAGTGCTGATAAACAGGTGATTTTCACAGAAAATCCATTGGCAGCAGAGGGCGGCTGGCAGCTGCGAGGGCACTGCTGGGACCTGGCCCACATTTGGGTACAGTGCAGCCAGAGGGCTGGGGGCCTTTCCACCAGTGTGTGTGGGTGTGCACGCGCATGGGAACCTGCACACAACTGCATGCACGGGGCTGTGGTCGTATGCACAGTGTTCTTGCATAACACGTGCATGCTCTGTGTATGTTCTCCCACTCTCCACACTCGCTCCTTCCACACGCCCCATGCACGCTCTCTGAACACTCGTGCTCTCTACACACTCCATGCACATTTGGAACACGCTCCAAACTCTGGCACACTCTGCACATCGCACACTTACCTGCACGGTCCATGCACATGCCATGCACACGTTCTGCCATGCAGCCTGTTTGGCCTTAGCTGCATGCTTTGTGCACACTCTCTTGACCTGCTTTTGACTTGCTTTATTTTTGCTCTCTTGCATGCTACCTTTGCACACTGTGTGCACGCTCTCTTGCATCCTTTGTACGTGCCCTCTCTCCATACTCCAGGTTGCTTTTCCCACACAGTCCATGCACGTTCCCTTGCAGGCTCTGTGCACACTCTGCATGCTCTCTCCATATATTCCATGCACAATCTCTCTGCACGCTCTGTTCATGATATCCTTGCACACTCTGAGCACACTCAGCATTCTCCTGCATACGCTCTTGCACACTCTCTTTGCACACCACATACGTGCTCTCTGCATGTTCTGTGCATGCTCCATGCTCACTTTCTCTGCAGTGTGGGCTCTCTGTGCATGCTCCATGTACATCCCATGCATGTGTGTGCTCCCCATGCGCCCCACACCCAGCCCCATGGCCACTACAGCAACACTCCAGCCCCCAGCGGGGCGGAAAGGTGCAGCTCCAGCAGAGTTCAATACCAAATTAGTGACGTTCCATCGTGCCCCGTGTCACCCCTCCACGCCTGGGCCGGGCCATGCACGTGTTCCCCAGCAGCGCCAGCTCAGGCGCTGATCTCCAGGGCGCTGCCTTCCTCCTGCTCGCGGATGGCAGGGACCCCGGCGGCCCGCAGCAGGCGCGCAGCGGAGCGGGATCGCGCAGGGGAGCCGGGGGGGGAGCGGGGCGGCCGGGCTGGGGCTGGGGAGCGATGGTAGCGCCGAGCTCCGCGTCCCGGTGAGCGCCCAGCAGGCGGCGATGAATCCTCCTGAGGTGCTGCGGTGTCCTGAGGGGGCACCAACGTGAGCGCAATGCCCTGCATTGCACTGCGGGGCATCCCAGCCCTGCCGCCACTCACCTGCTCCTTGAGGATGTAGAGGGCCAGGGGGGTCTTGCGATCATGGTCAGCGCCACGAGGGATGGTCTCAGCTGCGGGAAGGGGAGTAGGTGGGTGCCCATGGAGCAGTGCTGCCCGTGCTGCTGGCACTGCACTCACCCTCATGCTTGGGGTGCTCCTCATCCTGCTCTGTGTAGTCAGGGGGAGGTGGCTCCGCTTGCTGCTTCGGTCTGGAGAGTGAACAGAGGCTGTGATGATGGTGGTCATGGGTCGAGATTACAGTAACTGTGATAGTCATGGTGGTGGTCATGGTCATGTTGGTGCTGATGCTGATGGTCATTACCATGGTGGTGATAGTTATGATGGTAGTGAGAGAATGGCCCCAAATACAGCCATAGGTGACCATGGTGCTATAGTGAGAGTGGGATGGGGTGAGGTGGGATAGGACAGGATGGGACAGAATTGGGTGGCATGGGATGGGACAGGGAGAGAAGGGACAGAAGAGGGCAATTTGGGATGGGATGAGATGGGATTAAATAGAATGAAATAAGACAGAATTGAACAGGATTACATGGGAGGGGAGCAAATGGGATGAGACATGACAGGATGGGATGAGATGGAAAAGGGAAGGATAGGATAGGATAGGATGGAACCAGGAAAGATAGGATGGGATAGGTTAGGAGAAGGATCCCTTTTGTCTCCTGTATTCCCCCAAGCCATACTTCTTAGAAGGTTTCCAGCAGGCACAAACAGTCACCAGAGTAACGAGGAGGAAGATGCCACCCGTGGAAAGGATGATGTAAAGGGAACTCCGGCCTAAGAGAGAGCAGTGAGGCAGAAATACCCCCAAAAGCTTAACCAGGATCATCTGCCAGCAATGGCCAGTTGTGGGGACACATCTTACGGTAGACAGTGAGCTTCACGGGGACACTGCGGCCCTGGCTGATGGGGTTCTCCACAAGGCAGCTGTAGACATCATCATCTGCCATGAGGACACGGGTGATGGTGAGGATCTTCTGGTCAGGGGAGAGGAGGAGGCGGGAGTCGTTGTTCAGCGGCCGCCCGTCCTTCAGCCAGGTGTAGGTGGGCTTGGTGCCATTCTCGTGTGAGCAGTTGAGGGTGAAGAACTCACTGAGCTCCAGCACTGTTGAGGAGGCCACCAGCACTTGTGGCTTTGAGATGGGAACTGTGGATGATGGGAATCCAGGTGACACCAATGCCCTGCAGGACATGGGTGGACCCAGGGGATGGGGAAGGGACCTCAAAACCGCACCGGGGACAAGATTTGGCTGCAAGCAAGCCAGAACCATCTCCCCATATGGCCAAACTCCCCACATAACTCTCTGCTGCTCAAATAGCTCCCAGAACAAAGCTGTCCTGTTGGGAAAACCCAAACACCTCTGAGCACCCCCTCGCCCTTACTGTCCACAGTGAGGTTGATGGTCTTCTCGCCAGTGAAGGTGTCATCGGTGATGGAGACCTCCACCTCGTAGCTGCCCTCGTCGGCCAGCTGCAGCGGGCTGATGAGCAGCGAGCCGTTCTCCAGCACGCGGATGCGGTCTCGGTAGTCGGGCCGCAGGTTGCCGATGATCTCGGTGCCGATGGACTGGACGACGGTGACGGGTTTGTCTCTCTTCAGCTGCCACTTCACCACTGGTTTGTCGGGGCTGGCGCTGGCGTAGCGCACTGACAGCAGCGCTGCTTTGCCCGCCGTGCCGCGCACCAGCGCCGACGGGCTGGTGATGTTCACCCCCGCCAGCAGACCTGGGGACGGGGCGAGACAGCGGGCGCCGCGTCCCGGCTCTCCGAAAAAGGGGAAATCCCTTCCCCCCCCCCCAGAGCTGCAGCGAGAATCCCCAAGAAACCCTCAACTGCAGCACCCACATTGTTTGCACACATTGCCTCAGGAAAGTGCGTTGCAAGGGTTGATGCAGCTCTCTGCAAAATGCATGCGAGGGGTTGATGCAATCATTTGCAAAGTGCATTGGAGCATTGATGCAAAGTGTGTTGATGGGGTTGATGAAACCCTCTCTAAATGCATTGTGGAGTTGATGCAACCCTTGCAAAGCGCGCTGCAGGTCTGATGCAACTCATGGTAAAGATGCATGCACAGGGATGGGATTTTTGCATCGCACCCCCAGCTGTAGAGGATGCTCTTGCCCCACCAACACTCCTCCCCCTGTGCACAACCACAGTGAAGGGGATTGAGTCCCCATGTCCCAGTTTCAAGGCAGTCCCCATCACCCCACGGGGAAACGCAAACTAGCTGAGCTCAAAGCAAACAACATGGCTTACAAAACTGTTCTTTGGAGAAAAAGAAATAAATATACAAATAAATAATGGGTTTACTCTCCAAAACCTCAACCACCACCAATCTGGGGACTTCACGAGTCCCTGTGCAGATGGCATCACTCAGAGGTGAACAAATCCCGGACTGAACAGGAGAAATCAGCTGGGGAGGGCGAGGAGGGAGGCGAGCAGAGCAAGAAAGGGTTTAAACAAGCTCGAAAGTCACGGGACCTATTGGTATGCAGCGTCCGTCCATCCGCCCTCCCCAGCAGCCATGGAGCTCAGCCTCGAAAAAACACTGTGGGGTGAAATTCTGGGGGAAAACCTGTGTGTGGGGACAGGATGCAACCCCTGCCCCATCCCTCATACGCAGCTGGGAGCCTGTTTCAATGCCTTGCTTTGTTTTTTCAGGCTTTTGTGGGGATAATGGGAGGGATTTAGGGAGCATCACACAAACCTCTCCAAAACCCAAATGCTTCCCCAAAAGGTCAATGGTTTCTCCAACCCTCCCCCTCACTCCATGTAATAAATTTGGGAGTTCAAAACCACTTTGCATCCTCAGCCCGACAGCTTCTGTGCTGCTTATGGGTCCAGATTTCAGAGAAATGGTGCAAAACAGCAGCTGCCTTCCTGCAGAAGGCCCGGGGTGGGGGCTGGTCCCTCAGGGGCTTCTGAGTCACCAAAATCAGTTTTTTTTGGGGGGGATTTAGGGAATCAATGATACTTTGGGGTGAGCTGGGATGGGGATAACAGGAGATGACTGGGGCAACAAAAGGGCTTTGAGGGGAAGGTGAAGAGTGAGCGAGAAAAGGGTCTGGGGAGCCAAGGAGCTGCTGCCAGAGCCTGGGAGCCCCCCTGCCCCCCAACCCAGCACAACCCACTTTCCCTGGAACAATTATTTTCACATCTTTCAGCCCCATTTTCCCCCTTCCCACCTCTCTGCTAAGGGAGGTAGCAGCACCCACCCATCCCATCCACCCCCACTGCACCCCAACCGCCCCCAGACAAATCCCCCATTACATTCAATCCCACCCTATTTCGGTGATAAAAAGAGAGATGGGGATAAATCAAAGCCGTGGTGCCGTTGGTGGCGGCCGGCCCTACCTGCGTGCAGAGCCAGGAGCCAGGCAGCGTGCAGCAGGCGCGGGGTGCACGCAGCTCCCCACATCTCGGGCCGGCTGCAGGGCCCTGCTCTGCGTCTTGGTCCCGCTCCGGGCACGTCCCTCCGTGCTGCTGGCCCTCAGCCCGGGCAATGTTTTTTTTCCCCTCTTTTTATTTGTCCCTCGCTCTCTCAATAGAGCCCTGTGTGTTTCGCCTCCCCAGCAGCCTGAGCTGACACTTGTTTGGGGAGAAATCACCCAGATTTGCAATTTTCCACCCCATTTCCATGTGGCCGCAGCATCCCACGGGATGTAGGAGCAGGGAGCTGCGTCCCATTTCCTCGGGGGTCCTTTTGATGCCGTTATTTCTTTTGGGGGGGTCACACTTTGCAGAGCTGCCCCCACCTCCATCCCTCGCTCCCTTTTGGCTGTTTCCAGGCTCCGTTCCAGCTCCGGCTCCAATTAGTTCCCGGCACGGCTCAATGGTGCAGCGGAGCGGGGCAGGCTGCCCGGGCTGCTCCCACGGAGCGATGCCAGACCGACACGGGATGGTCGGGACGCATCCAGGGGGGTCTGGGGGGGCAATGGGGGCACATGGGAGGATGCTCAGTGCTTTTGGGGCACACTGATGGATGTCTGCAGGATGCTCTGGGGACTCTTTAGGGACGCTATAGGGATGTTTCAGGGCGATGTGCCGGCTCGCAGGGCTCCCCACAGCACCCTTAGCCCCCCCCATCACCCCCATCACCCCTTTCCGCCGCCGGCGGGACTCGAACCCGCGGCTCAAGGAAGGGCGGGGCAGAGGGCGGAAGTGGCGGCAGGATTCAAACGGAGCGCTGGGCCGGAAGTGGCGGTTGGTGCGGCCCGTGGGGGTGAGGGGTCCGGAGGGGCCTGACCCTTTAGGTGGGGAGGGGGGTCACCAGGGGGTCCCCTCATCTCCCCCTTTACATGGGGGGGGGATCATCTCTTCCCCCCCTTTACATGGGGGGGGGCTGCGTGGGGTCCCTGTGGGGCGGTTTGGCGCTGGCGGCGCCCCTGGGCTCTGTGGGGTCGCTGTGTGTGTGTGGATGGCGGTGCAGGCCGTGTAGGCCGCGGGTCCCCGCTCACCCCTCGTTCCCCCCCAGGTCCAGGCCCGGTGCCGTTCCCCGATGTTGCCGTCCTGCAGACTGCGGCCACGAGCAACCACGGGCCGAACCGAGAGACCCCCCCGGGCGGGCCGGGCGCTGCTGGGAGAGAGGAGCCTCCGGGTGGCCCCGGTGGGAGCGTGGGTGGAGAGCGGCCCCCGCGAGCAGAGCCCGGCATTCGTGAGTGCGGGGCGGCCGGGGGCTGTGCCCCACCTGGGTGGGTGAATAGAACCGCACATGGGGCTGTAGGCAGAATGGAACACGCTGTTTGTTCTAATGGGACCCTGAGGGGACGTGGTGCCCCTGTATCCTGCCCTCCCTTCTACCCACACTCTGAATCGGTTCGCATTGATTTCAGAATCAAATGAAGACCCTTACTGATTCTATACAGAGCTGCTGTTGCTGACTTACTTCTTTACACCACCCACTGTAGCTATAGCTGGATCTCTGTGTTTCTAGCAGCTGATCTCTACCATAGGTGTATAATCAACTAAAATAGAGCAGTGTGGCTAGAAAGGGATAACCTGAAATAGATGAAAAACGCTCATCTGTGCAGGCCCACAGAGAGAGCTCCAAAAGGAGCAACCTCCAGGAACAGATCCTTCCCAATGGCAGTCAGCCCTTAAATGCTGGTAATCCAGGTGAGGGGCAGCCAGGCTCCACCCCTTCCACTCACACAGCTGAACTGCCTTCACCTGTGCTCCCAGGGCCGACTCATTGCTCACCTCAGCTGGTCAATCAGAGGTTTAGGCCACGATTCAACACTTCCCATACACGTTGGTAACGGAACTACCAACTACTGATGTTTTGCCCCATATCAGTGCCCTTTATATTGTTTGCTACCTCCCTGTTTGTGCCTAAGGGATGTTTGTGAGCAGAGGTTTTTATTCCAAGTTGCTGATTTAAAATAAATAAATGCTATAGGGTTTGGAGCCAGTCCCTGCTGTACCCCATTAGAAATGCTTAAGAAAATCTTCTCTGGTGCTTATCTCAGGGATTTCTGCTTTGAGGGTTATTATAAGAGGACTAAAAGTGCATTAAATATAGGATGATGAGTTCAGTCCCCTGTAATTAATGTCGAAACGTTACAGAAGCTCCTGTGCTTCTGCGATGATTTATTTCCATACTGTAATTTAAATTCTGAAAGGTTGAGATAATATATGGAAATGAATTGTCTCTGTATTCATGCAACTTCCACTGCCAAACTTTGAGGTGAGCTGGAGCTTTCCTGGCTCTCAGGTTTTGAAGCCAAGTGAGAGCTGCTGCTCCTTGCTGGGGGCTGAGCCCTCGCCGTGTCACAGCACCTCCTGCACATTTGCCACACGTCAGCTGTGCTCGTGCCTCCCCTTTGCCCTTGTGCCTTCAGCTGTGGGCAGGGTTGCGTGAAGTTATTGGAGCTTGTTTAATACACCTGTGTACAGCAGCGGGTCATATTCAAAGATAAAATGAATGGCTATAATCAGCATTGCTAATGAGATTGCCAGCAGGGAGCGCGGTGAGTTGGAGATGGCATCTTCAGTGCTGTTAGCAGTGCGGAGTTCTGCCCGCCTTCATGCTGTGGTTGTGCCAACAGGGCCCTGCTGCCATTCGTGTTCCTGGCATTGAGGTGTGGGCTGCAGCCATCCCTGTGATTTGAGGTTGTAAAAGTATGTGGCGGGTGATGGGATGTGAGCCATGCCAGCCCCACAGCCCTGTCTGTCAGCTGCTTACCAATGATTCCACTTATTGCCCTTCAGTCTTTTCCTCATAGCTGCGTTTGATGTAAGGCAATATAAACCTGAGCGTCTAAATAAATAGCAGTGAATTGCCCTGCAGCAGGTGACAATCTGCCCCTGCAGATCCCTTTTCCAGGATCTTGCCCGGTGACTTATTGATCTGGCAGCCGGGAAATGGAGATGTTTTTTTTTTAAGCCTTGGTAGTGATAGCAGCACTGTCTGGAGTTGCTTCAGCTGGGAACTATGAAAACCTGCTTGTTAGGTCATTCATTTTAATGTTTCACTTTGCGTGGTAAAATCATTGTCAGAGCAGTAGCTCTGCCCGTGCTGTGCTCTGCAGTGTCTGATTGCTTCCAGCACTGCTCTTGCAAGGCCCTTAGTGAAAAATGGATACGGGTCATTGTACAGAGCATTAACACGACCTGGGCCAGCCTGATTCTTTGGCTTTGAATATCTGAGCATCCATTTATGGAGCACTGAGCAGGAGTCACTGCATTAGGCTATGCTCTTATTTTTCCTTTCTGTGCTTAGGGTCAAAGGAGGAAGTGTGCGTGCTCTGTAACAGCAACCTGGCTAGTTAGATTTGATTCTGGCTGGTAGCAATTCAGTAGATGTTGTCCAAGCTGGAACTGTGCATGCTTGAAATAAAATGTTATAAAGCTCTCTGGGTGCTGCTTGCCTGGCCTGTAGCTACAGCCTTTGGAGGGGAAGCAGGAATATAGGCTGATATCATCCTGCAGTGCTGCAAATACATGAGAAATCTGCTTTCATCCAGGCTTCAGCATTTCAGGTTGAGGAGGAGCTGAAGGAGCAGCAGAGGAGGAAGGCAATGAGGCTGAGGCACTTCCAGGGAGAGGTGAAGCGGCGGGTGAACCAGCAGATCAGGATGAGAAGAAAGCAGCAGCTGCAGAGGTCCTGGGAAGCGGTGAGCAGCTCCTTCTCTCTGCTTTGCAAAGCAACATGTCCCTCTAAACTGGAGAAGAAACACAATCAACCCCTTGTTAGGGTATTAGTAAGAAAAACAGAAAACTTGTGGCTCCAGCAGGCGCTGTCGCTGCAAGTGGCAAAGCCACAAGTAAGGCAGCCCAACACCTTGGATTGCTGTGATGCTAAGGGGGCACTGAGCCTTCTGTTCCACATGGAAAGGTCACTGGCTCTCTGGGGCAATAGCTAGAGAACAGAGTCCTGCTGACCTCTTAGATCTCCAGTGTTAAAAAATAGCCAGGCTGAGTTGTGAATGGTGCAAGTGTCTCCTGGTTGTGTTAGGGAAAAGCAGCCTGTTTCTGCCAGTCTCTTCCCATAGCAATTCACAAGCAGCACTTCCATGACATAGTCTCATTTCCCTCCAAGAGCTTGTTTTAAATGTTCTTTTGAATATATTATTTGATCCTTTATCCTTTCAAACTCCAGTGATAGTTGCCAGAAACTCACTGTACAGTGAGAAGGGGAAGTACTGAAATACCAACAGTTCTGGACACCCTGAGGGTGTTTGGGCTGCTTCCAGCAATGAGAAGGCACGGTCAAGTGGGTATGTCCTCATATTACTGCCAGAACCACTCGGAGCAGAAAGCTGCCAAACTGCTGGTGTTTGTTTGTGGGGCTTTAGTGTCTTGGTTTTAACCACAGAAGGGTACGATCCTTTAAGCTCAGCACGAGCTTCTGTGGCAGCACATGCCAGCCAGGTGGGAGATGATCTCTGAGATTTGCATGTGGCTTTTTACCCTGGCAGGTAGAGAAGGAGAGCAACCTTGCTGTGCAGTGCTTGGGCTCAGTGCTGCACCTGACACCCAAGAAGAACACGTGTGTTTTCCGGAGCCACCCTGCACCCGCCATCTGCAGCCCCAGTGCTCACGCTGCCCTGGCACAGCAGCAGGAGCCTGGGGTGCCCAGCGAGCCCTTCCAGCAGCAAGCTGCCCAGGTGCGTGGGGCCCTTCCACACTCATCCTTTCCATCCCTGTTCTACACTTTACTTTTTTTTTAACAAATAGTGGTGTAACACTCCATAGGACACTTGAACTTGCCCCACTGCTTGTAGATACAGTGAATTTTGGTTAAAACTTGCTGGAAATCCTCAGCTCTGTGTCCTATTGCTGTGCTGGGATGTCATGTTGGAGAGGAGGCACTAGATGGTGCCACCTCATTGAGCATGTGTCCTGCAGACCAAGTGTGTGGGATCCTGAAATCTTGGTAAAGGTGCTGCAGGGACTGTTGTGTTTTCAATAGTGATGGTTGTGGTGCATTTGGCACTTTATAATGTGTGTTTTTCTAGGAGCTGGAGTTGGGGCCAATTGGGACACCTTTGCTGTAAATGAATTTATTGGTGCAGCATTCCTGGAAAGCATCTGTTGACCTGTTATTGTGTCTGTCCTGTCCCTCTCACAACAGCTTAGCAAAGCCATGAGACAAGTTCGGCGCAGGCTGGCATCCTGTCAGGCAGTGTCCAAAGGCACAGAGGCCTCAGAGCTCCCCGGCAGCACATGGAGGCTTGGCCAGAGGCAAGATGTGAGATGGGCAGCTGGGCAGGAGGTGAGTTACATGTGAGGCTGTGGGCAGGGCTGGTGCTAACTGTGAACCCGAAGTGTCGGTCAGGGAGATTCTTCAGCAAAACCCGTGGCTTTGTGACCCAGGTGATGATGTGCCAGCCCATGGATGAGCAGGACCCAAGGGTTCTGTTGCATGGACATTTCTACCTTTGTTCTTGCAGCCACCTTTCGGAGAAGGCAGCTGGACAGTGTGGGTGGAAACACCTCTGTTTGCAAGATTAAGGAAAGATAAACTAGGAAGTAAGAATTCAAATAATATTTTAAAGGCTTAGATTGTAATCTGGGGATCCGGGAGGAATGTGAAGATCATCCCACCCCTTGTGTGCTCTTCAGCGAACTTCAGCTGCTCCTGTTGCAGCAGTCTGTTTGGTGCACATGGCAGAGATCTGGAGGACTTTCCTCATTCAAGGCTGGCTTCAGGAAGACCATTGTTGGCATGCATCTCCTTTTCTCAGAGCACTAAGTACATAGGAGACACATAACAAGATTAGTCCCAAGTGCCTGACCTTTTGTGCTGTTGAATTTCATCCTGTTCTGATCACTCGGTATCAGCTTTATGCCACAGCTACTGGCATAACTGTGTCCTGCTTTGTATGCCAAGACTTTTTTTTTAACTGATGTACTTTGCCCATCTGCAAGTCCTGGAAAAGTCGAGCAGCAGCCCAACCTGCTATTTTGTCTCATTACCTCCGCTGGAGCCAGCTTCCTGCCTGCCTTGCACTTCTTCATTCCCGTCTCTTTTCAGGTTCATCAAAGGTGGAGTTCATTTTGGCTGGCTGTTATCTAGAAAATGCCTTTTATATAAGGGCTGGTCTGGCTCTTCCTACTCTGTACTGTTGGATGTCTATTCAAGAAGGTCAGCTTTGTGAACAAGGGTTGCAGATACACTGTAATTATGGCTCAAGGAACTTGTATCTGTTTCAAACACTACACATTCCTTCTATTTAAGTCCCTGATGATCAGCAAGATGAAGAGATAACATTACTTAGCTGTTAGTGGTGGTGTTGCCAGACATGAGTAACACAGTCCCTGCCTGTACAATGCAGGCACTTACAGCAGACAACGGGCTGTGGGATGTGTGGCATGGGACTTGGCTGAAAACTGATGCACAGAAGCATAAAATGGTGTCCCTCCTGGTGTCCTCTGATAGCTGTCCCTCTCCTTGTGTACTGACCCCCATTACTGAAAGCCTGATTTCTCGTTACCTTGATGTCTCTTGTTTTACTTACAGCCTTGGCCTTTGTGGCACTTGTTTTATGTCCCTGTGTGCTTGTGCTGTCTCCTACATGATTCTTTTTGTAATCTGACCCATGCTCCATTTCCCCTGCGTTCACATTGATCACAGGCACCAAAACAGCTTGGAGCTGAGTCAGGTTGGTCTCACACTATGTATCGTGGCTCTCCACTCCAGCAGAGTAGCTTGTACTTGTTCAGTTAGCACTGTTTAATAGATCAGCTGCTTTTTCAGTCCTCTTTTCTATTTTTTTTCTTTTTTTTTTTTCCTCTTCCCAGTAAAGATTTGCATTCATTGTGATTATTAAACAAGAAGTCTGTTCCTGAAACCACCCCTGTTCTCTCCCAGGGGTTTCTTTTCGGGTCAGACTCTTTTCAGAGCTCTTGCTGGTCTGTTTCTTGCTGCATGTCTTTCCCAAGCAGATGCCTAGATTGCAATAGAGTGAAATTACCTGTCCTGTGTTCCGGGTGACCCTGCTTACTAAGCCTTTCATTGCTTTGCCTTTAGTATTTGTAGGTCTCCAGGTTGATAGCACCCAAATTCTTTCCCCAGCTGATCATTCCCCAGAATTTTTTTTCCTTCAGCAGTTTCATTTCCTTCTGTTTTCAGGGCTTCAGCAGCTCAACCATCTTGGGCGATTCCTGGCTTGACCCACATTCCTCCTGTTGATTCACCCTGTGAACACTTCTGTTCTTCCCGTCTCTGTTTCTATCCTGCTGAAGGGATAACAAGGAGGAAAAAAACCACACAAAAAAATCTGGCTCAGAGCTTCCTTCTGGCATTTTGATTTTTAGTTTGTAGGAAACAATCTGCTGCCTCTCACAATATTTTAATATCCTTTCAGGAGCCTGCCCACTTACCATCTGAACAAGCACAGAACGAGTGTCACTCAAGCAATCTTGCTCACCCTAAATCCTTGCAGTCAGGAAGTGTTGCCTAGAAAGGTCTTTTTCTTTCCATCACCCCACACACTTCTGTCCCTCCGTTTCTGCAGTTGGTGAGAATGTAGTCAGGAGCCACCCTGCTAGATTTTCTGGCTCTTGTGCCCTGCAGTGATGTTTGGTTTGAACACACTGCATTGCTCCTTGCCAGATCTCAACTAGCTTCTCAGAGCAGGTGCCCCAAGGTTAAAAGTACCTCTAACCCTTACTCAAGGACATTGCCTTTGCACTGTGCACCCAAAGCAGTCACAATTGGACCTCATGTTTCCTCCTCTTTCCTCCAGGAATCAGTGCTATATGCCCCGCTGCCCACCGAAGGTGAGAATGAGGAACTTATTCTAGCAGGACATCATGATCTTCCAGCTGAACTGCAAGACCAGATGACAGCTTCACATCAGGCTGAGCAAGGTGATGATTTCTGCATCAAAATGGAATTTAGAAAGGTAAGACGTGAGTCTGGGCCAGTTGGTCTTAAGAAGTGCAAATATTTGGGAGTTATGTTCAGGGAGGGGCAATGAGGCCGCTGTTGTAGTTCCATTTGCACCTTCACACTTGGCAAGCTTGTGCCTACTGCCACCTTTGGTCAACACAGGCCAAAGAGTGTGAAAGCAAGGTGAGATTGGTGGTTTAGAGAAGGTTCTCTGGCATGCACCACACACAAGAGCTCTGTGGAAAGGTGTGTGGGAACTTGGATCTTGATCTGTAGGCAGAAGGGCACCATTTTTAAATGCCTGAAGCCTGTTAGCGGGTAAGTGTAATAAGAGCTCCTGTGACTGCTCTTGGAATAGCCGCATCGTTTTGACATTACACTCACCACTTTAATCTCAGCGCTGTGGTTTTATGTGTGCCTGCCTCGTCATGCCAGTTGTCTCTGCTCAGCAGAAATCTGAGACTCGCTGTGCAATTGCACTGGGTGCTTAATCAAGCTCCAGGTTTGGGCAGGAGGACCTGCAGCTATCCCACATCCCGCTGCCATGCTGGAAGCAGTGGTGGGGTGGGAGAGCTGTGCATGCATCAAACTTGTCAGTAACCTTTAGAAAGGAAAAAATCAAGTTTTTCATCAGAGGAATGAGCTGAGATCACTCATCCTTAGGGGCACCATTAATGTGTATGCTCCCAAGAAGAGAAATAAATGTATTTATCGATGGGTTTTCTGGCAGTTTTACTAGGTATCTGAGGTATGGAAATGTTTTGCCCTTTGGATTACTTGGAGTAGTTAGCAAATACATTATGGCTAAAGCAGCATGTGCCCAACCTTGTCCGGTGACTGATCCAGCTGCAGTACTGACTTGACAAACACTTTGAGTGGAGTGAAGAAGACAGAGGGTTTTGGGATTCCATCTCTCCTACTCCTTCCATCCTTCCCTGCTCTGTATGGGTCCCTCCTGTGGGATGCCATCCTTCTGAAGTGATCCTGTGTGCAGCTAATGCCAAGTGTGTTACTCTGGAGATCATGCACAGAGAACCCACCTCCAGCCTGGAGAACTGTGGAAAGATGAATTTTGATGCTGCTCTCTCATGTTATCTTTTAGTTTTCTGATGGATCAGCAAAGGATTTGAGCACACCTGAGTCTCTGCAGAGAACGACCCTTGGTTGTCAAGCTCCCCTTGTCCTGTGGGCTGGCATAGACCAAGAGGAAAGCAAGAAGCAGGTTTGTCTGCTGCAGCTAAGTGCCCATTGTTCTGTATCTGTTTCAGGAGTGCAATGCACTGAAGCTAGGTGATGCTGCTGGCTCAGATAAGAAGCCTCTGGAGCAGCAGTGGTGTGTGAAGCATCTGCTGAGTTTGTCAGTGCTGATGGTTTCTTGAGCAAACCCACCAAGTTCTTTTTTAAGGTCTGCTGTGACCCTATGTGCAAACACTAGTTGCCATTCCCACAATATCTGGGATCTGAATAATGCAAAAATGTTTTAGGAAGAAAGGTTTGGTTTGTTCTTCCTTGCAAAACAAAGGCTGTGAGGTGCTGTGATTTGTTTTCTGCAGTTGCATGGAGAGAGAGGGAGAAGCTGCCAAAAATGCTAAGTAAAAAGAAAGGAAAAATGAACAAAGCTTCAGTTTATCTTGTTTGTGTATGAAGCTGGGAGTATAAAAGGTTCCCTGCATATCAGCATGCAGCAGGAGGGATGGTGGCTTTCAGGCTCGGGCTGCAGCCCTGACACTTGCAGGAACTTGGCTGTGCTCAGCATGAGCTGCTCCGCTTGGTCAGCACAAGGCAGGGAGTTTCCTCCCTCTTGGCTGGCCCTTTGCTTGAGCAAAGCAGTGCTGTTTAACTCAGTTCAGGAGTGGCTGAAGCTTGCTGGGGTTTGTTTTGCACTGCTAATGGGATCTGGCCTCTTTCTGTAGCGTGCTGAGGGTCTGATTTAATCACCAGGATCAGTCTGTGGCCAACACTTTGACTGATGTTAATGCAGGAGATGCAAAGAGATTGCTTCTCTGAGATTCCTTAAGAAAATAGCTTATTTTTTCCTGCTTCCTTCTGACTTGTTTGTGTGTGTGTGTCAGCTTCTTTGTAGTCTATGGCCTGAAACAAAAAAGGACTTCAAACAAATTGTGTTTTTGTTCATTATGTACATTTTCTAACAAGCTGATCCAGAAATGCAGTTGTGGTTTCCAGAAGTTGTGACAGCAGCTGGGGTTTGTCAGACTGTTCCTTCTGCCCCTTGCTTTGTATCTTCTTGGCTCTGATCCACCCTGAGATAACTGGTTTTGCCGCAGGATCTTCCGTGTGGTTTTTTTCCATCCAGCTTTCTGTCCTTTCAACCTGCCAGTCTCTCCTGTGCCTTTAGATCCAGCTGTGCAAGCCTCTCTGCAGAGAACAGGGTGGACATCCTCAGCCCAAAGCTCTTGATATTGATGAGAAAATCCGTGCCTTGAGCTTGCTGGTGTTGTGGGGCTCAATCATGCTGACTGCTTCCCCTTAAGATGGGAGAGCTTTGCCTGTAAGCTTTAGCCAGCAGCTCCCCTCACCCTTGCTGCAGCTGTGGGTTTAAGCTGAAGCCCAAACACTGAATGTTTGCAGTCCTGCACATGGTGAATTCAATCTGGTGTTGTGCAGTGCTGTTTGTAGCACACTCCTTTAGTGGGATTATGTGGGAACTAGGCCTTTTTCCAGGAGGAAAGCAAGAGTTCAGAGATCTGTCCATATTCACAGGAGGGTCACTCAGAGAGCACTGGTACAAAGCTCTCCAATGCTCCATGGTGCTTTAGTTCTCCTTTCCTCATCTCTCCATCTCTTTCTTCAGTCCTGGGCTATTAATGGACTTCTGGGGATCCTTTGGAGAAAGAGTCAGGTTTCCATCTGATAATCACAAGCTCCAGAAGTCAAGCTGAGTGTCTGTAATACATAATATTAGGTGAGTCTGCTTCAGTACATCCTTCTCAAAGCTGCACCTTCATTCCTGCAGCATCAGAACGAGTACCTGAGGTGCAGGCGCCTCTTCATGAGTGCTGAGCGAGAGCAAGTGAAGGAGCAGCAGAGGCAAAAGGAGCGGCAGAAGAGGATTGCTGAGTAAGTACGTGTGGGTGAGCAGCACTCTATCACTTGCCTCTTGCAGCCCAGCCTCCAAGGTAGAGAGGCTTTGTGAAGACTGTCCAAAGCCACATGTGATGGGACCTTTCCTGACTCCTTTGCCACTTCATCAACTTTTAAAAATGACTCAGGAAGTCAGCTGAGAGAAGCCCTGTGATGCAAGTATCTCCTTGCTGTTTTGGTGCTCAAACCATTGACTCTGGGGTGGGTTTCATTCACCTGAAGCAGGAACAGAGACCCTTGGGCTGTGCTGAGTCCTTTGGAGGTACTCAGTGCTTCTCTGTTCAGTTTCTGAGTCCCCATACAGCTCTGGGGGGGAGCTGGGAGCTGATGTGTCAGGTTTGGAGAGATGCTGCATAACCACAACACAGCTCCCGGGGACATTGACACCCAGACCACATGCTACTGCCACAATCAGAAACACTGGAGTGAGATTACATTGTTCTTAAGCCAATCTGGAATTTTATATCAGACCCTTCACCCTCACAGCTATAAATCTATATGGCATAATAAAAACTTTTTTTTAGCATTCGGTCCAAGAACAGAAAACTCGGTATCTACATGGAAATCTCCCTGTGTTTTGGTGGCTGGGTCACCTTTCCCTTTTAGGGAGGTCCTTAAGGAGAAGCTCTGCAGATTCTTACCAAAAGAAGAAAGATGCTGTGTATTTTTGTCTTTGACTTGGTCTGGCATAAAATAACACATCTCCACGATCCCCTTGTGCTCTGACACTGCTTCTTGTGGGACCAGGCTTTGAGGGCAAGATTTGGCCATTCCATTCAATTTAAGCACAGCTTCAAAAAAGGAGTGTAGCCCAGCTGCCACCTGCAGCCAGTTGCCATCAATCCAAGGGGACCACCAGTAGGCAGCATAAATGCTACAGCCCTTAAATGACAAGGTCAGTCTGCTGCATGTCCTGGAGCATGAAGTCCTGATGTTTTTTTTTTTTGTGTGGTCATTTTTTAGACAGAAATTGCACAGAAATGTTTCTCCAACCGCATCCCTGAAACTTCAATAGGTGCTCAGAGCTTTTCCAAGTGCTGGTTAGGCACCAGGGACCTCCTGGTTAGTGATGGGTCATCTTTTGGTTTTTTCCCCTCTTTTTTCTTTCTTTTTTTTCCCTTGTTGCAGGAGCTCTGCTGGCCCTGCAAACTGCTCAGCTCATGAGTGAGAAAGAGCTGTTTTTACAATTACTTTTGTAATGCTAAGCTGGCCTTGGCCTTAGTTTCTATAGCAGAAGATTTATGGCAGTGTAGTTAAGGCACTATTACCACTTCATAAAAAAGAGTTTATAACTTGACGAGAAGTTTGGCTTCAGTACTTTCCTTCTCAGCATTCATATTTGACCCAACAAATAGAGTGACATCCAAAATGTCCCGTTCGATTATGCTTCCTTCCCCTGGCTGCTCCCCAGCGTTGATATTCAGAATGCCTTTTGGCAGCAATCACTGTGTAACATTTGATAGCATTTGGTACTCATCAGCAGGAATAAAATGGCACATGCTTTGGTTTAGAGTCTTTGTGTTTTGTAATTGCCACTTTCAAGGGAATGTGCTTTGCATTTTTTAAGTTTTACAGTCCAGATTCCACGGAAGGGGTTGTGGTGCCATGTAGGTGCAAGGGAGAGTGAGGCAATGGAGACAGGTTTAGTTAAAAAAGGAAAAATAAATGAACTTCATGAAGCCAGTTTAGAGCAGGTGTGGGATCTTTGGAGTTTTTCTGTTGTGTTTCTGCAGTTTTGTTTTCCTTGTCATTGACTCCTTGCAAGGACAGCTTACAGCATGCTCCAAACTGCCCAGTTTGATGAAACCAGAAATGGGGAGGCTGAGCAAGTGTACCCAGGAACTGCTGCCCACTGGGTGGGTGTAAGGGACCTCAGGCACCATTCTTAGTTTCTTAAGGGTGGAAGAACATCTCAGGAGGCTTCTTAAGAGCACTGCAGTTGGCTCTTGGAGAATGGGAGCTTGTGTCAGTGTGGGTACCCACGATTCAGCCCCTGTCTGGGTGTGGAGGTTGTGTTGGGAATTTTCTTCCCTCTCTGAGGTCAGTGAAAGCTCTCTGTGCCTGCAGGATTAAGAGCAAGAAGGAGAACCAGCGCCAGGTGGAGGAGCAGAGGATGCAGGAGGTGGCTAAGCAGCAAAAAACCTTCCTGGGGGAAGGTGTCTGTGAAGTTCTGGCCCAGCTTGAACTGGAGGAGAGGAGGCTAAAGAAAGTCAAGCAAAAAGAGCAGCGAAATAAGGAGTACACAAGGTGAGCTGGCAGCAGCTGGGCCTCTGCTCCTTGTGCTGAGCCTGAGTTGACTGCTTTGTGCCTTGTAGGTATGTAGAAGCTTTAAGAGCTGAGGTGAAGGAGAAGATGAAGCTATACAACATCGACTTGCCACCCCTGTGCTCCTGCAGCTCTGACTTCTGGGAGTCTCATCCCGATACCTGTGCCAACAACTGCATCTTCTACAAAAACCACAAAGGTAGGAGCTCCTGCATCTCGGGAGGGGATGACACAGACCCAAAAAACCGACAGGTTTTTTTGTTGCATTGAAAGCCTGAAGCTTTTAATTAGCAAAATGCTCATCTTGTAACACTGCTGCTTGCTCCTCTCCCTCCCAGCCTACAGCCACGCACTACGGTCTGTCATCTCATCCTGTGACCTGGTGGATGGAAGGCCGAAGCTGCTCCTCCACCACCTCGCTGCTCTCTTCACCTGCCCTGCAAAGCTGTGAGGAGGGCAGCGATGGTGGTGCCGCAGTGTCTCAGTGCCAGAGCTGCACTATACTGATGCATCGTGCTGCAGTTTGTGCTCAGGTCTGAATTGCACATCTTGGACTAGGTGCAGTTGCCTATTGCACGGGGCAAGGGCAAGTGTGAAGGAGCAGATTGCTCTGTGGCCTTGGTTAGAGACAAGCACTTGGATTTTAGAATTCAACTTCAGAATAAACTGCAGCACAGATGATGCTCTTTGGTCTCATTTGCGGTGAGAAATCAGCAGAAAGGAGGTGCTGGGGGTTGAATGTCATGTTGCCTCATGCATCACTGAAGCCCTGCTGCAGGGGCTGCTTGCAGAGGGTTTTGTGACTTTCTCACTCTTGGGGTGCTGTCACCCATATGGCTGCTCCTCTTGCTTTGCTGGTGCCCTGAGCATCCCTGAACTGAAACTCTGTGCAGCCAACCCTGTCAAAGCTTCATTTTCTCCCTCCATCTCAATGGGATGCCATGGCCAAGCCACCTCCTGCCCCCTCTCCACTGTTAACCCAGACAGGAAGGGCAGGCGCCCAGGCATGCAGCCCCACTGCTGCTGCTGACCCCGAACCACAGCCGGAGGTGGCTCAGCACATTGGTGCCAGCACTACTCATTAACTGGGATTTGCGTCATGGGAAGGTGCTGGAGACAACCCGCAAGGGTCGCTCACCTCGGCCACCCCACAGAGATCAGGGTTGGGATCAGCATCACCTTGTGCCCTGGGGATGGAGGGAGGCAGAGGGACCCCAATTTCTATCCATCCCATGGACCGTAGGCAACATCGAGGCTGAGCTCGAAGGGATGGAAGTTGCCCAGAGCCATAATCAAACAGCCATCCCCGTCTGTGCCTTGGCTGATGCTGAGAGCCCAGCTCACACTCGCAGTCACTGACAGCAGGACTGACAGTGACGGTGTCAAAATCCACGTCCATCAGCCTCATTCCGCCCAGCGCTTCTCAGCCGGGCTGGGCGCGGGGCTGCCCCGCTCTCGGCCCTTCCCCGTGCGCTGGGGGGGGGAGGACTCAGCTCCGGGGGCTCCTCCCGTGTGCGCCGAGCAGCGCAGCGCTGCGCTCTGCTTCCTCCCTGCTTTCTCCTTTTCTTCTTCCTCTGTTTGTTTTCTTTCCACTTTTCCCCCCCTTTTATATTTTTATCTGATTTTTTTGTTTTTTTTCCATTCATTTTCCTTTCCACTTCCTCATCTTATTTGATTTCTCATTCTTTTTTATAGTTCTTTTTTTCTTGTAGTCTTTTTTTCTATTTTTCTGTTTTATTTCGTGTCCTTTTTTCCCTTTTCCTATAATTATCTTTTGTTCTTTTTATTTATTTCATTATTTCCTTTTTTCCTCCTTATTTTTCTCAGATTTCCCTTTATTTCCCGTTATTCCCATTTCTGTGGCTGTGGATTCTTTTTTCTCTCTTTCCCGTTCTTTATTCCCACGTGTTTTTCCTGTTTTCCTTTTATTTCTCTTCCCCCACACGCACTTTTTCTTTCTTATTTTCACTTCCCACCACCCGTTGTCCTTTCCTCCCTTTCCCCCCCATTCCCCCGCTCCCATCCCTCGCTCCGTGTCCGTCCCGGGGCGGGCGGTTCGGGTCTCGGGGGCGGTCCCGGGGCGGTGCCGGGCGGGGAGCGGCGGCCCCCGGGGCAGTAAAGGGCCGGGATCGGGGCCCGGGCACGGCCCCGCCGCTCGCCATGAGGGCAGCGCTCGCCCCCGGCGTCCGCCTGCTGCGCGCCGTGCCCCGGGACAGCCGGTGAGCGGGGACCCTGCGGGGCCGCGGGGTGGGACGCGGGGGGACGCGGGGAGCACCGGGCTGGGGATGTGCCGGGCTGGGGATGTGCCGGGCTGGGGACGGGGCCGTGGGGCCCCGCGTCCTCGCGCTGCACGTGGCAGGATGGAGCTGCCACCTTCACACCACGCTCCTGCTTGTGTTGTCCCCACGGGCTTCGTGCCTCCTCCAGCCCTCGGGAAACGGGGAACCCCGGGCTGGGTGGGCAGAGGGGCCGGTGGCTTTTGGGCACTGGGAGAAATGCTTCTGGATGCCCCGAGGCTCAGCCTGGCCGGGCTGCCCTGTGCAATAGACGCGTGGTGCTGCGGGAGACCCCGGGTGCCCCTGGGAGCGGTCAGGGATGCAGGGCTCCCTGTGGGGACACACAGTCCCAGGTTCAGGCATCCCGTCCGTCCTGTCCTGCGGGGTGAGCTGCCCAGGCTGCCCTGTGTTAATTGAGCAGATGCAGCTGCAGCCGTTGCCAAACACCGCTGTGGTCGCCTGCTTCCCTCTGCCTGCCCTACACTCTGTCATCTTTTCCATCCCCCAGTTCAGCCCTTGGGCTCGGGACGCACGTGGGACGTTTCTGTTCCCCTTTCTGACTCGCAGTGCCCTGCAGTGCTCAGCAGTGATTTTATTATTGAATTATTTATTTGGAGTGGGAAACAGTGATTTCTACACCATGTTGGGGCCCCATCCATCCCCAACCCCCAAAACAGCGCCGTGCCCTGGCCCTGTGGGGCCCCTGGGTGTTCTGACACTTACCCACACTGTGGGAAGAAGTGAAACTGTGCCGACTCAAGCTTTTCTAAGATGGCTTTCCATTGTTTTTGTTGGGTTTGGTTCTCTTTTTTTTTAACTGAATGCAGAGTCCCGCTCTGTGTGTTGGGACCTTCCCGGTGCTGTCCCTCAGCTCTGCTCAGAGCAGCATCATCTGGAGATGCCTCTCCCCATTTTTCTCCCCCCTTCCCATTTCCCAGCTTGGTTTTGCTGAGCACCGGCAGCACTGGGACTCAGCCACACTTCCACCCATGGTCCTGTGTGACACGGGGCTGCCAGGCCAGAGAAACACCAGCCCCAGCCCAGGCAATCACTGTTAGCAATAACCCTACTGTTATCTTTATTCCCAATTACAATCCCAACCTCGGGGCACTGCACTGCCCAGGGAGATGCCCATCTGGAGCTGACCCATCTAATGGGAAGTCCCCCACCATCCTCATAGGAACCGCAGATATTCTGGGGGAGAACTGTGAGAAAATGGCCCCACTTTTGCCCTTTTTTGTGCTTTTCAAAGGAGATGCCCAGTTCTCCATCTCAGGCTAAGAGCAACATGCATATACCCAGATATTGCAACTGCTCCCTGCAAGGATCCATCCTGTATCCTGGTGACTCATCTCATGTTGAATGGAATGTTTTGAGGTGGTAACTGGGTTTTGCTCAGTTCTCTGTCCCTGACTCCCCTCTCCCATAGGTACCGTGGACTGACGCTGGTGCTGACCTTCCTCTCCTACACCAGCTACCACCTCTCCCGAAAACCCATCAGCATCGTCAAGGTGAGCTGCACCGCACCCCACACCCACACACAGCCTGGGAGGATCCACAGGGACCTCCCCAGGCTGATCTCATCCCATTTGCTCTGTGCACCCCCCAGAGCCAGCTGCACCTCAACTGCTCGGCGCTGGGCTCCAACCCACACAACGACTCCAACAGCACCACGTGGTGCAGCTGGGCGCCCTTCGGTAAGGCTGCTACCACAGAATCCCCAATGCACCCAGATCTCAGCTCTGCCCCTGGAGGTGGTTTCAGTCATTAATGGGTTAAGATGGGCAGGCAGGGGACCAGCACTCATTAGGCTGGAGGTGATTAAGTGGTGCAGGATTGTGCCCTGTGCCCCAGACCAAAGGACAGCGGATGTTGAAATCAGGGCAGGGTGGGATAGTTCGCAGCTCCCAGCCCTACAGCCCGACCCCGTGAGGATGTGTGGGGTGGGATGGGGATGGGGATGGGGATGCAGCTCTGATGCTCTCTCTTCTCCAGATCAGGACAACTACAAGGAGCTTTTCGGCGCTCTGGACAATGCCTTCCTCGTGGCATACGCCATTGGGATGTTCATCAGGTACAGGGGCTGTGCTCAGTTCCCCCAGCCCAGCCCCACGTCCCCCATCTGGCACCACTCCTCTGTTCCCCATGCTCTCTCCACAGTGGCATTTTTGGGGAGCGGCTGCCCCTGCGGTACTACCTGTCGGGGGGCATGTTGCTGAGCGGGATCTTCACAGCACTCTTTGGCTTTGGCTACTTCTGGAATATCCACGTGCTGTGGTACTTCATCATTGTGCAGGTGCGGCCCGACCTCGTCCCAATTTTGGCATCCCCTCCCTGCTGAGCGTGGGCGCCGATACGGCCCGCCCAGTTTGGCAGGAGCTCCCAGGTCATGCTCTGGGATTGCTGCCCTGCTTCCTCCTGCTCAGAAAAGTGCCCACATTTGGGTGTTTGCTCTCTCCCTGCCAGGTGTGCAATGGACTGGCACAGACGACCGGCTGGCCCTCGGTTGTGGCATGTGTTGGGAACTGGTTTGGGAAGGGAAAGTGAGTGCATGTCCCCATCCCCGTGTCTCCTGCTCACAGCCAATGCTCACCCCACCATCCATCCCCACAGGAGGGGTCTGATCATGGGCATCTGGAACTCACACACCTCCGTGGGCAATATCCTGGGCTCTCTCATTGCGGGCGCCTGGGTGTCCTCTCAGTGGGGCTTGTCCTTCATCGTGCCTGGCATAATCATTGCTGTCGTGGGCATCGTCTGCTTCTTCTTCCTTGTGGAACGTGAGTGGTGCTGTGAATACCCAGCACAGATTTTCTCTTTGCTCATCTCCAGGTAGTTTTGGTGACCCCAAAAGGCAATTTCCCATTGGAGGCAAGCAGGGATGCGTCCTTGGTGCTGGGAGCAGACCAGGCACCACAGGGATGCTCAGCTTCCCTTGGGGTCGCACCCTGGCCTCCCTGATGCCATTGGCTCCTTTGGGAGGCCTTGTGGGTTGTTGTGGGGCTGTTTCACTGCCAGGGACGTGGCACCTCCAAGGCAGTGCTCCTAGGGGTGTCCTTTCCTCCCACAGACCCCGAGGACGTCGGCTGCAGCCCACCCCTGCAACACGTGAGTTCCATCATCATGCCCTCTGTGGGTGGGTGGGGAGCCTGCAGCCACACGGTGCCAGGGATCAACTTGTTTGTAAATGCTCTGGTGCTGTCAGAAATCTGAATGATGTCTGACTGTTGGGATGCTCACCATGTTGGTGCAGGCATCCTATGGGCCAGTTCTCAATCCAAGTCGTCACATCCCAGCTGCAAACCTTATGGATCAGCCCCACATTTGCTTGCTTTTAGGATACATCAGATGAGAAAGACCCTGAAGGGGTGACCTCCGAGGACCGCAGCAGCACTGACCCCAAAGAGCTGAATGAGGAGCTTGAAGCCATCAGCTTCCTTGGGGCGCTCCGGATCCCTGTGAGTCCCTTCCTCCATGTCCCCCTGGCAATAAAATCAGTGGGAAAACGCTCTCCTGATGCCATCTTCTCTCCTCACAGGGTGTGGTGGAGTTCTCCCTCTGCCTACTCTTTGCCAAGCTGGTGAGCTACACCTTCCTCTACTGGCTGCCCCTCTACATCGTGAATGTCGGTGAGCTTTTGGAGATGGCAGAGCAGAGTGGGGTAGATTCAGCCCCTCCTCTCCTTGGTCCTCACCCCACTCTTCTTCTTTCAGCTCATTTTGGTGCCAAGGAAGCTGGAGACCTGTCCACCCTCTTTGACGTTGGTGGTATTTTAGGTTTGTGGTGTCCCCAGGTGCAGGGTTGTATCAATCCTTGGGTACAATCCTGGGTCTCTCACTCAGGCTTACTTTTCCCTTAGAGAAAATATCTTCTGGAGTGCAGAGTTGAATGTGGGTAGAGGGAAACCATGCAGAGGGAGGCAGACAGCTCACGGATAAATGACAGCCCTTCTCTGATGCAAACATATTGAACTTAGATGTTTAGCCTTTATGACATTTAACTTGTGATTCCTTTATTGCAGGGGGGATCTTTGCTGGCCTCATCTCTGACTACACTGGTGGCCGGGCCACCACGTGCTGCGTGATGCTGGTGGTGGCTGCTCCCATGGTAAAAAAAGAAAGAAAGGGATCTTTGTATTTCTTCCCACACTGTCTTGAAGCCTGAGCAATACGTCAGCAAAGCCCTGGGGTCTCACTGAGCCAGTCCAGCTTTCATCTCTTTGCTTTGCACCCTGAAAGCTGAGAGCCCAAGCACCTGCATGCAGCTCACTTGGCTTTGTTGCCATAACATGCAGCTCATTAGCAGCAATCCAATCCATGCTGACCTGAGCTTCATGTTCAATGCAGTGATGCTTTGGCTCCCCAGGGGGCTCCCATCCCACACCCAGGGTGCTGATGCTGTGAAATTGCTCAGGAAAGTGGGATACTGAAGATGGGTTTGTGCTGTGTCTCTCTTCCAGCTGTTCCTGTACAACCACGTTGGGCAGAATGGCATTGGCACATCTATAGGTAGGGAGCAACTGGGTGCAGTGATTCCAACACTGATGGGTGGCAGGAAAAGTTCCACTTGCTCTCCTGGTTTCATTTCTCCCCTCAAGCTGGGGCTCAGGGCGCCCTCCTGGCTTTATTTTGGGATCTGGGGAAGGAGACTGTGGGTGGCTGCTCACTACCAAACCAGTTGGGGAAAGCATGAGCTGCTGAGTGCCATGCACACAGCAGGACTCACTGGGACGATGCATTCAGCTTCAGCCTCTCCACCACATCCTGGATCCGTGCTGACCCAGGCCACCTTTTCCCTTGCAGCAATGCTGATCGTCTGCGGTGCGCTGGTGAACGGCCCGTACGCACTCATCACCACGGCAGTGTCAGCAGACCTGGTGAGAGTCATGGGGCTATGTGCATTTTTAGCTTGTTCCAGCTCCTGTCCAGAAAAGCAGCATGGTCACACTGTGTGCTTTCTTCCTACTGCTTCCTCAGTTCCTCAGCTGTGTGACTCCTCTTGCTGTCCCCATGTATCTCCCCTAAGCATACACCTACCGGAACAATTTGCTCATGAATCACACACGAATGCCACATCCCTGCATGTGCTCAGTCTTCCCATTCGACACATGGAAATTGCCAGCATGTGCAGTGCTGAGGCTGTTCTTCCTCTTCTCTCCCCACAGGGAACCCATGAGTCCCTCAAAGGAAACGCGAAAGCCCTGTCCACCGTCACGGCCATCATCGATGGCACGGGATCTGTAGGTCCGTGCAGATGGGGGCTGCTGGATGTTCTCCCGGTGCTGTGGGGCTGGGAGGCCTCGCTCCCCTTTTCCCATGTCCTAACACCCCTCATTTTCCTGCAGGTGCTGCTCTGGGGCCCCTGCTGGCAGGGCTTATCTCCCCCACGGGCTGGAATAACGTGTTCTACATGCTGATAGCAGCTGACGTCTTGGCTTGCCTGGTAGGTGCCTCCACGGAGGATCCACAGCCCAAAGGCTCAGCCCCACAAACAGGGTTTTCCTGGGTAAACCCCCAAAATGCATCTCCCAGCAATGACAAAGCTCCCACCTTTCCTCTTGCAGCTCCTTGCTCGTGTGGTGGTCAAAGAAGTTCGTGCGTGGTACGGCTGCATGGCAAGGAAGAGAGGGTATGTCCAGCACAGCGTGGGGATGTTTGTGGGCATGGCCGAGGGATCACGGTGCTGAGCACCATCCTTGTGTCTTATAGTTCTAGTGTGCAGCTCACAGAGTCAGTGCTGGATGGGAAGTAGCTCGGTGTGAGTACCTCTGGCTGCACCCGCTTCAGTACCAGCACTGAATGCAAACACTGATTGGCCCCAATGCTTGGCAGGGTCACCAGCAGCCACACTGCAGCTGGAGGTGTCCCTGCTCGCTGCAGGGACTTGGACCTGATGGCCTTTAAGGGCCCCTTCTAACTCAAACCATTCTGTGGTTGCAAATAATTCCACAGCCAATCCAAAGGATCCAAGCTCAGCAAGCAGGGCACTCAGGCAGGCACGCAGCACACCCCCATCTCCAATGCTTAGGGACACAAAGCACTGATTAACCCCAAGCAGCCAAATGTAGAGGCTGCCCACCTGTGCTAATGAGCAGATCACGCGGGTTATCTAATCAACCCATGGCCAGATTGCTGTGGGGAGGGTGCACCTAAATCACCTCCAAATCAGCACCGTCCCAGCCCCGTGCTGAGCCGTGCTGTGCGGCCCAACACCAGCTCCTCCATTTGTGCCCGCAGGTGAGGAGCAGCATTGTCTGCATGGCGGTAAGTGCGGCTGGTGCTGCGCTGGTGGTGGTGCAGGGAGGCAGCTCACTGTCCCCACTGCTGCTTCTGTGCTGCTGCACCAGCTGCGTGCAGCTCCTCTGGGGATGCTGTGGGGCTCTGGGGGCCATTCCTGCTCTGCTGGAGCTGCGGTGGTGGATTCTCCCCTCACACTTTGCTCTCCATGTGGCCGGAGCCCAGGAGCTGCGTTTCCATCCCTGTTCCCGCAGCTCAGCCCTCGCTCTGTCCCCGCAGGTTCCAGCAGTTCTGACGTGCCCTCGTCAGCCGTCCCGCGCTGCCCAAGGGTGAAGGGACGTGGCCGCTGTGCCGCCATGTCTCTGTGCCGCCATGTCACTGTGCCGCCATGTCACCGTGCCGCCATGTTACCGTGCCGCCATGTCACTGTGCCGCCATGTCACTGTGCCGCCATGTCACTGTGCCGCCATGTCACCGTGCCGCCATGTCACCGTGCCGCCATGTTACCGTGCCACCACACCGGCCCCGGGCAGGTCCCGCCATTTTGTCTCAGTGGGAGGAGGAGGCCAGGAGCCAGCGGACAGTTTTTGGGCCAGTTTTGTGCTGTTTTATTAATAAAAAGGTGCAAAGCCTGCGCTGCCCACGTCTGCCTGGGTGCTGCGAGCCCCCCTGGTTGTGGGCTCACCCTGTCCTGCCCTTCCATGTAGGGCCGCTCCTGGAGCCGTAGTGCAGATGCTGCTGCTCCTCAACTCTCCATTCGCCCCATTTTCCCCCACTGTGCCACTCAAAAATGGAGGCAGGTCCTGATGGGCAGATCAGCATGTGTGCTCTCCTCGCTCCAGTGCAGGGGGCTGATGGTCTTCATTAGCCATCTCCTAATTAGAAGAGTGGAGCAGGAGGGCACCTAATTAGCACGGGGCCAGCTGTGAGGCCAGCTGTGTGCTCAGGGGGCTCAGTATGAGGGGTGCTGTGGATTGGGGCGCCTGGATCCTGGCCCAAGGAGAACACGTCTGGGCCCCGTGTTTTATTATGTGCTGATTTCATCACCGGAGAGGAAAATGGGAGAAAAGAAGGAAAAAAAAGGCCCTGTGGGGCAGTGGAGCAGCACTCAGTGCGTCCATGTGCAGCGATGGATGGATGTGGGAAGCAATGGCCACTGCTGCACACCCAACAAACTGGGAGGAAAGAGAGGAAAGGTGACGGGGAATGAGAAGCAAATCCCCAGTTTGGCAGCAAAACATCACCGAGCAGTTAGAACCACAGAACGTCCTGAGCTGAAATGACCCACAAGGATCACTGAGTCCAACTCAGTTTGCTGGGTACATGTGAGACTGAGCTCTGCCTTAATTGCAATAGGAGGACGGGGAAGGCTGAAATACACACCTAAAGCAAAAATCACAGTGTGACACACACACACATGGGCTTATTGCAAAACCAAAGGCTTTTTTCCTTTCTTCCTTTTTTTTTTTTTCCCACCTTCTGCCCTTTCTTGCTGCAGCTCTCAGTTTTTCCAGGGTGAACCAAAGCCACGTGCTGCTGCAGCTGGGCCTGGAAAATGTGAGCAGCCCTGGCTGCAGTGCTGGGAGCACCGGAGCCAAAGGCCAGGAATTGCTCATCTGACCAGGATTTCAGAGACCAACAGGAGGGCAGCATCCCTGTGTCCATCACGGCACCCGTGCACAGAACAGCTCGTGCTCCTCTGCTCGTGAAAATCGGGATTGCAGGGCACATAAAGTGGTGCTTCGGGCACACACGAGGGGCAGCACTGAATTCCCCTCTAGCAGCCATGCCCAGGTGCTCTTCCATCCGTGACCCGCAGCGCTGAGCTCTGAGCTGTGCCAGGAAGGGCTGCGCTGCCTTTGGAGCAATGCTGGCTCTGCAGAGGTGAGGAGGTGGTTTGGGCACAGCCCGTAATTACCCGCACAAGGAGCAGCCGGCGGGCACTGAAGGGCTTTTTAATTAGCAGCCAAAGGCAAAGTGGGACTCAACAGCGGGAAGCTGAAGTCAGCAAAGTCAAGGTGGAAATCAGAGGCCAGTTCTGTGCCAGCGAGAGTAATTAAACGCCAGCAGAGCACGGCGTGAGGAACTGCCGTCACTCATGGACCTTAAATCATGACCTGGAGATTCTCCTGCACTGGGCACCGGAATCCCAGTAGTGGAGCAGCCCCGCTCCTTCCTAATGAGCAGGCAGAGGTTGGTGCAGGGCAGGCTGTCCCAGCAGCCCATGAGCAGCTTTCAGCCCACTGCAGTCACTGCCAGCAGCCCAGGCGTGGGGGTTCTCTTGCTGGGGTTTATTTCTGGGGAGAATCCTCACACTTCTGCTTTTAGGGCTTTTTTAGCACTTCAGCTGCTTTGCTACAGCTTCCCTATTTGTGGGACATGATGCCAGCAGCGAGGCCTTGGGAACTGCTTGCTGCCATCAGTGTCATTCAGCTTCAGAATCTCCCACAGTGCCAACACTGGTGCTGCATAACCGGGAGCAGAACACAGGGAGCATCCCAACCCACCCACACCTGGAGGGGGAACCTCCCAAAAAGCAGCTTTTAGTAACACCAAAATGCTGCAAACCTCCCATTCCTGGAGAAGAGATAAAGACTGGGACAAGGCTTTCTCCAGAACTTTTATTAATGTTAAAAAAGAATAAAAAGAACAGCTTGTGAATATTATTCAGTAAAAATCAACACCCCAGCTTGGCCACCTGTTTTATTGCTATGAAATGGGATCCATTCCTCGTGGACTGTCCCTCCGTGCTGCTGAAATAGAACCAAGTGCAGGAGCCACCCTCCCTCCTTGGAAAATACAAAATGGACAAGAAAAGGAGATAAGGTGTGAACTCCAACCAACCGAGGCCTCCGGCTGCACCTGAGATAGTTGGGCTCAGAGGGATAACGGAGTCATTAAGGCTGGATGAGGCCTCTCGGATCCCTGAGCCAACCAGGCAGCTCCATCTCCTGTGCCTCCCACTTCCACTGACAGCAGAATGGGACCATGAGGCCGCTCAGTCCCACAGCTCCCAATGCTGATATCCCTGCAGAACAGGCTCCCACTGCAGCGTCACCTCCAGCAGCGCAGCGGCCTGGCGTGGATGGGCTCCAGGAGGTGCATCCCCAGCAGCAGCACGCAGCCCACCAGCAGCAGAGCCATGAACACCAGCAGCACCAGGCGGCCCACCACGAAGGTGTCCACAATCTGCGGGCAGAACACAGCGTTACAGCCCCATCCCTGTGTGTGGGAGAGAAAAGGGACTGCGGGAGATGTTACAGCAGGAGGAGACTGCTGGGGTTCCACTACAGCATCCCGGGTCACAGGAATCTTTGGGTGTGAAAAAGGAGATTCTTAACAAGGAGATGTAAGGAGATGTACGGATGCTCCAGCATCAGCCTCGGATCAGGGCTGTGCTCCCAGCCCCGCGGTGCAGGAGGCTCCGACACACGCTCAGCCCCGAGGTGCCGCACTGACGGTCTCCTGTGGATGCTGCGGTGGCTCCTTCAGCACGTTTCACTGTTTAATTAGCCAATTAAGCGGGGCTTGGTTGCAAAGAGCCCGTGTCATGTATTATGTATAGACAGGGGAAGTCCGGCCCGACGGGGGAACAAGGACACGAGCCAGACGGTGCGGCCGGAGCCCACGAGCCCTGCGGCCCCGACACGAGCCCTGCGGCCCCGCGTGGATGGTAGCGGGTGTCACGGGAGAGCAGCACAACACACAGCGCTGTGCGGCACGGAGCAGCATCGGGGCAAGGACCGCCCTGCAGCTGTAACAGGGGAAGGTCGGGCCGGGCCGCCCGGGGGCTGTGGTGGGTTGTGGTGGGTTGTGGGCTCGGATCCCATCGCCGTGTGCCGGGTCTCACCTGCGGTCCCGGTCCCGGCCCGGCGGTGCCGTCCTCCCGCGGGTACAGCAGCAGCGCGGCGCTCAGCAGAGCGGCACACAGCGGAACCGGCAGCGCCCACAGCCTGCGGGTATGGAGAGGGCTCAGCGGAGCGAACGGCAACGAGACCCCCTACATTACAGCCCCTACAGCCCCATTACAGCCCATTATAGCCCCTACAGCCCATTATAGCCCCGTACAGCCCATCACAGCCCATCACAGCCCCTTACAGCCCCTTACAGCCCCATTACAGCCCCCTATTACCCCCGTTACCGCGTGGCGCCGTGTGCCCGTGCCAGCAGCAGGCAGAGCAGCAGCGCAGCGCCCCACAGTCCCGCCAGCAGCACCGCGCCCGGCCCCACCATCACCGCTCCGGCCATGCTGCCGCGTCTTCTGCCTGGCAACCGCGCCGCTTCCGCCCAATCGGCGCCGCCCGCCGCGCTCTCCGCGCTTCCCATTGGCTAAAGGGAGGGGGGCGGTCTCGAGGCCTTCCCCGCGCCGTTCGGTCCGTCCATGCGGGGCGGGGGGTGGGCGCCGGGAAACCCCCGGGATCCGTTAGTGCGGGGCGGGGGGTCGTACCGGCACCGGGGGGTTCATCGGGACAAGGCCCGAGCTCAGCACGGAGCGAGCCCGTAACAGGGTGCGTGGCCAAATGCAGCGAGACCCGCGTTGTGTTTGTGCTGCTCCTTCGTGAGCCCCGAAACACATAAAATAAAAGGCAACAGGGCAAAAGAACCCGAGGAGAGGAGGAAAAACCGCTTGTGAATTGCAAAAGGTGGAGAGCAGCGAGAATGGAAGTGCTGCATGGGGGAAACACATGGGGGCTTCTGCACGGGGACCGAGTGGGCAGCAGCAGCAACGAGCACTGAGCGCTGCTAACTGTGCACGGCTAACAACAGTGCACGGCTAAGAGTGCACAGCTAATGGTGCACAGCGCACAGTGCACAGCTAATAGTGCACAGCTGACAATGCACAGCTCACAGTGCACAGCTGACAGTGCATGGCTAACAGTGCACAGCTCACAGTGCACAGCTCACAGTGCACAGCTCACAGTGCACAGCTGACAATGCACAGCTAACAGTGCACAGCTAACGGTGCACAGCTCACGGTGCACAGCAATCATTGCCAGCAAGGCGCAGCTGGGTCACGCAGCATCGCCCGGCAGCGCTGCCCAGCGGGGGCTGCCAGGGGTCCCAGCTGCAGCCCGGGGGCACCTGGTCCGACACAGGCTCTGTCTCTTTCTGGCTGTACCCGCACAGCTGTGATGGCAGCACCGCGCTGTGTCCTGAGCTGCACCTGGAGATGCCAACACGAGGCTTTTCATCCCCAGAACAGGATAGATGTGAAACAAGGAGAACAGCAGAGCCTCCCCCAGCCGGACCAGCGCGGCTTGGTGTTATTTGTGCCCCAGGACATGGATTTCATAGTGTCTGCTGGCAATACCCCATCCCCGTCCATGCCCAGAGCTGTGGGCTCTGTGTCCAAAGAGGAGAATGGCTCCATCCAGCCCCAGTCCGCAGTGTGGGCTGGGTTATCCAATATGAGGAGCGGGTGCTGATGCAGGTCTGTCCTACCCCTGATTTAAAGACGGCTGAATTGCTAAATATTTTTATTAGCAGCAAATTTGTGGCTTGCTGGAACTAATTTCACGCCCAGTAGATATGGAGCTTAAGCTGGGGATGGCGTTAAATTGCTCCGTGGTACGGGTGTGTGAGCCCTTTGGGGATGCTGCTGGATGGGAGCAGGTGCCAGGGTCCCTTTGGGGCATCGTTTTGGGTTGTCAGCTCTGGGGCTCAGCTCCACAGCGGGAAACGTGTCTGTAAAATGCAAAAGTCTCATAGGTGCAGCTTTGCTTTTGGAGGGGCTGAGCTTGCTGCAAGCACAGAGGAGTGAGGCTGGGAAGATGCTCTTTGTGTTGTAGGGAAGCATTTGGCGTATTTGTGGTATTGGGGGCATTGCAAGCAGCAGCACCCCATGGGCAGGCACTTGCCTGGGTGCAGCTGGGTCGGGTGCAGGGCGATGCTGTGGGCTCTGCTTACAGCCCTAAATGCCCATGGATGTGAGTGGGGGCTGCTCAATCCCTGCCCCGGCATCTCCCCAACGTCACACACAGATCGGCCAGGGGATGAGTTGCCCTTTTCCAAAGAGAATCACTAATGAAAGAAAGTTAAAATAATATAGGAGAGTTCATAATGGCTCCGGTGGGGATACAGCTCTCTCTCGCAGGAACCCATTTCGTATTATCTTTCTCCTGCTCATGGCGGAAATCAATTTTAATAGCGGTGACAGGAAATGAGGATGTAAGACTTCAAATAGAACAAATCCTGCGACGCTCAGAAATAATAAAATGGGATATGAAGTCACTTTTTAAATAAAAAACTTGATCTTGTCAAGAGAAAACGCGCCTTAAAGCAGCCAGATGTGCTGGGGTTGGGGGACAGAAGTGGTTCTCAGGTGAGGTTTCCCCCATGATCACAACCCTGGGCAGCACAGCCTGAACCTGGACTCCTACTGCTCTCTGGGATCTTCTTTTTGCTGTCTGACCTCATCCAGAGGTAAAGGGGAGAAAAGAAAACCTGCAGATACTACATCTCGAGGTGTCCGTGTTGCCACATCCCATAGAACAAAGAATAGGAACATGGCCACTGCTTCTGTTGTTGCTCCAGGACCTTTTCCAGCCCCAAGTGCCACATGCAGAGCGTTCGATGGAACTCCCAGCGCTTAACTTTAAGTGGCTCATCATCATTAGATCTTTCCGTATTCCTCATAATGGCGTTAATCACGGGCCACTCATTAGATTTTAATGTGGCTGTAATATGTTCATCCATTGTCATTCAAGTGCAATTTGGCTCATGGAAGGGCTGAGCGGTGTCACTGGGGCTTGATGGCAACACCTTGAGTTCCCCTGCCTTGTCAGTCAACAACCAGGCGCCTTTCGGTCTTCAGAAATTAAACGGTGGGTTTTCAGGGCCTTTGGGTTTATATCAGATCAATCACATTGGGGACATCGGAGCTGACAGCTCACGGCTTTGTCCCATCACACATCCTGGATGGGGTCACAACTCCTGGGGACTCTTCCAAAACCCCATGTTGGAACCTGGGCAGACAATCAGAAGTTGGCTCATCAAATGGCCTCCTGTGACTGCAGTGCAAAGCCCCGGTCACAGCAGGGACTGTGAAAAAGCAGAACCAAATCTTTGCAAACTTTCATGGGTATCAATTCAAGAGAGATCAAAAAAATGACACTAACGTCGGGATGTAAAGCTACTCAAAATTCAAAGTTTATAGTCCATCTGTCTCTTTGCTTCAGGGAGCCTGTATTAAATTTATTGCTAAATAAAACAAATAAGCCTAGCAAAAATCGGCACCAAAATCTGCATACACAGATGAGAATTAGCACACGACTCGTGCTATGATGGCTGATTCTCAATTTGCATCTTTAAGGAGTTGTGACCAGAGCTGCATCTCCTGTGTCCCTGTGGGTTGGGTGAGACCCCAGCATGGACCGAACCCAAAATGCTGCAGTTTGAGCCCAAATCCAGCGGGCTGCAGCAGCACAGAGCGTGGATGGGAACGGCGGCTGGGAGACCCCGAAGGAGCAGCAAGACTTTATTACGGCTGGAAATTAAACATTTAAAAGCAGCAAGTTGGCAGTGGGGATTTTCTAATAAAAGCCATCTCGCCTGCCATTTACTCAGCACTTCCATCCGAAAGGACCCCAGCATGCGTTCCCAACTCAGCAAGGTGTCATTAACCCCTGGCTGGCCGATGGATGCCTCTGGATTATTGATAAAGCCTTCATTACATCCCCCCTGCACTTACCCATTCGGGGCTGTTGGGTCTATGGGCTGCCATGAGGATGTGCAGAATGCACTGTGCCTTCTTGCTATTTGTTTTCCAGCAGCAAACAGTGCTGTTATGTTGCTGCCATGAACCTTTTGGCTTTGATCTCCTCTTGTTCCCAGGAAAGTTGTGAGCTGGGATAAAGATAATGTTGTTGAGGGGGATGGTTATCATCTGAGCAGTGGGTATCTGAGCAGTGGTTACCTGGTGGTGTACAGCAAATGGAGGGAAATCAGGAGCCACCCTGGGTGTGTTTCATGTCAGCCATTTGGGGCTCACCATCCACTCTCCCATTGTTTTAACATCTATTGCTTAATGATTTGCCCCTCTCCTCCCCTACACATATTTCAGGGGATTTCAGCATCTCCCATCACACCCCATCACGGTGGATGGAAACCCAACACCAGCTCCAACGCAATCTTGGAAGGAGAGCTGAATTATTTACGGTGCAGTGGTCAAACAGCAGAGTAAAGCACCAGGCCTGGGGTGACTTTGTGTCTCCTGCAGCCACTTATGTAAAAATGTAAATACGCCAAGTTCTCTGTGTCGCTGCTCTTGCCAAATGTTTAATATTTTAGTAAAGTTGCTCTGAGTGCTCTTGCCACTTCGCACAAGGAACTCGGCGTGCTCTTGAATAAGTGCTAATTAGTTTGCTCTAATTGCATATTTACAACTTGGAGTGCACAAAACACAGCCTTGGTGTGGGTGTGTGCTGCAAAGACCCTATTTTTGCCAAAAGGATTTAATTTTAGGGAGGTTTCCATTTCCTGATGTGGGATGGGGAGGTTTGAGCAAGGACTGGGGGCCTGGATTCCCTTGGCAGCATCACCCTATGGAGGAGAAGATGTATTTGATATCAAAGTGAGCGTGTGTGATATTAAATGGAGTGTATTTTATATCAAAGCATGTGTACTTGATATCAAATCTGGGTGTATTTGATACAAAGCTGCTGGAAATTTGGGAGGAGTTTGCAGTGAGAGCCAATGAGGTGCTGGGTTTGCAGGGCAGCAGTGTCCCACTGTGCAAACATGAGGTCCCAGTCCCAGAAAGGCCGGGGTGAGTTGGTAGGGCAGAGATGGGATTGTGGAGCAGAGATGGGATTGTGGGGCAGAGATGGGATTGTGGGGCAGAGATGGGATTGTGGGGTGTCACTGGAATGGGGAATGACCCTGAAGCATTGGGAACTGACAGCAGAGTTGTGGATCAAAATACAAATGGGGCTGCTGGGAAGGCGATGCTGGAAACCCGTCACCTTCCCTCAGCACCCATTTTCTGCCTGTTTTCCACCACTTTCACTAATAACAGCACAGTGATCCTGCTGCCCTCAGATGTGGGATGAGCTTTATGTGCACCTCGGTGCATCCATCCCATCCTACACAGCCCCAGAGCCCCAGCCCTTCCTCCCCAGGCCCTGCGTGGGGCTGAGCTCAGCTGTGGGGCCGCTCCGCTGGGTGCTGCCAATGGAGCAGCACTGAGGGTGGGCTGAGCACCCTGACCCCGATTTGTGCTCCAAACCCAAACCAACACAGAACCCCCACAAATCACTGCCCCAGGACTTATGGGCTGTGTGGGGTGTAGTCAAAACACACGGAAACATGTGGAAAAACTGAAATTTCACTGCGTTTCTCCCCTTTCGCTTTTGTTTTACTTTGTGAGGAAGGAAAGATGGGCAGCCTGCGAGACTTCAACCTTATTGTGCGACTCAGCGGAGGGAGCCGGCAGTTCTGAGCCGGGCGGTGCTGGGGGCGCCGGCTGCAATTCAGTCTTTCTCAGCAATAAGTCGAATGTCAGAAGTTTATTTCCAGGAGCGCGGAAATAAAACGGGAGCGGCTCAAGGCGGCCCTGAGGCTCCCAGCCCAACGTCCGCAGTGGCTCCATTTGCTCCCGGTGCCCCCGGTGCCCATTGTTCCAGGTTTCCGCGCCGCTTCCAGCGACCCCCGGTGCCCTCGGTGCTGCCAGCGCGGCCTCGACCCAGCTCCGCACCCAGCTCAGCACCCAGCTCAGCGCCCAGCACCGAGCAGCACTGAGCAGCACCCAGCTCCGCACCCAGCACTGAGCAGCGCCCAGCTCAGCACCCAGCAGCACCGAGCAGCACCGAGCAGCGCCCAGCTCCGCACCCAGCTCCGCACCCAGCACCGAGCAGCACCGCGCAGCGCCCAGCTCCGCACCGCGCAGCGCCCGGCAGCACGTGCCCCGTCCGCTCCCGTCGGAGCAGCTCGTGGGGCGCATCGGGGCGGGCGCGTGTCTCGTCTCGCGTCGCTCCGCTTTGTGGGCGGGCTGCGGGCGTTGCCGCGCGTTGCGGGCGGTTCGGTGCGCGCTGGTGGGCGGCGCTGCGCGCGGCGGGGCCGGGCGGGCGGCAGCGCTGTCGGGCTGTCAGGCCGGTGCCGGTGTGATGAAGATTGGCGGCAGGTAGGCGCTGTCACTCAGCGGCGGGGCCGCCGCGCGGGGGCGGGCGGAGCCGAGCGGACAAAGCGGCCCCGGGCGTTGGGGCACGTGCGGCGGGTGGCGGCTCCTCCGCGCCCTCCTCTCCCTCCTTCCCTTCCCTCTCCTCCCGTTTTTGCTCCGGTGCGGGAAGTAACTTGTTCCGCTGCGGCGCCGTTTCCCCCCCCCGCGTCTCCCGGTGCGCGGCTCCCGTTGGCGGTGCATAGCGGCGGGGGACCGGAATGTGACCCCCCCCCCCCCCCCCTCCATTCCTTCCCTTCCCCCTCCCCCGGTCATTGCAGCGCTGTGCGGCCGCGCGGTGCTCGTAGCGCCGGGGCCGTTCCCCGCGGGGCCGCGTTGCGCTCCGGCTGGGCGCGGATCCTCACGGTTCGTGCCGGTCGTTGCAGCCCTGGGCCCCCCGAAATCCCTCCGGCGGTTCCCGTGCCCCAACTCGGCCCGTTGCAGCCCCCCAGCCTCGTGCGATGCTCCCCGGCTGCTCGCGGTCCCGCTGCGATCTTCCCCCGGCCCCTTGCTGTCCCCCACAGGGGCTGCGTTGCCCCCCATCCCGTTGCCCCCCATTCCCGTTGCCCCCCATCCCGTTGCATCGCGCTCCAGCCGCGTGCAGTTGCCGTACCCCGTTGCAGTCCTCCTGTTCTTTGCGGTGCATCCCAGCAGCCTGCAGCCCGGTCGGCCCGTTGCAATGCGCCCCGGCTGCTCGCAATACCACTGTGGTACACCCCGGCTGCACGCAGCCCCATTGCGGTGCATCCCATCAGTCTGCAGTCGCCCAAAGCCGTTTCAGTCCTTCCTGGCCCATTGCAATGCTCCCCAGTCACTTGCAGTTCCTCTGACCCATTGCAATCCCGTCTTTTGCCGTGCACTCAGCATCTTGCAGTCCCTCAGTCCTTTGCAGTGCATCCTTGCTGCTTGCAACTCCCCCTGCCCCGTCCCGTTGCAATGCACTCCAGCTGCGTGCAGGCACCCCAACCCACTGGAATCCCCCCTGGCCCGTTGCAACCCTTCAGCTCTTTGCAACATACTCCAGCTGCTCGCTGTTCCCTGAACCCATTGCAATGCCTCCATCCCATTGCAGTGCACTTGGGGTGCACCCTTGCAGTAACACACAGAGCAGTGGAGCACCACTCCAAAATCACCCACCCTGCCCAGTGCCGGCAGCCCTGGCCGACCACCAGCCCAGGGCTGAAAGGCTCAAACACCGTTTTTGCATCTTTTTGCTGCCCTGCTCTCCCGCTCCCCTCCCCGAGGTTTGTGTCTCTGCTCTTTGTTTGGGTATCGGCCCCATAACAGTTGGCTGGGGATGTAGACTGGGGCTCCCAGCCCCTTTTGGGGTTTTTATCATTTATTTTCCTCACTTCATTGAAACTTTCCCTGTTGTGTTTTCCCAAAGTTTTTTGGGTTTTATTTCTCAGTCCCTTTTTTAAAGAAAACACAAAAATTCCCATTTTTGGGACTGTTTTTGGGTTGACTGAGGCACAAAACCCAAACAATGCCCATAGGAGGGGCACATTCCAGCACTTTGGGGTGGGTGGAGGGAGACATTGGGATTCCCCCCGTTTTCCTCCCACTCCCTGTTTACCCAACTCCTCCTGCTGAGGTTTCCCTTATTATGAGGGGCAAAAGTTAATCGACCGCATCCAATTATGGGTGGGGAGCACCGGTGCAGGCAGCAATGGGGGAAGGACCCGCATTTCTCTGCTGTTGCACCCAACCCACATTTTAATTCACATATTAATTTTCGGTCGCACTTCAGCCCACGTTTCAGCATCAATATCTGCGTTCATATTGCAGTATTGCTGGCTTAGAAGCTCCGGCCCTGACCAGACCTCCTCACTTTGCAGGTTTTTTTGCTTTCCCAGGGAACTTTCTGATGGCTGAGCAGTCCCTGCCCCGCCGCCCGCATGCGCCGCCCGTCCCAACCACAGCAGATCTGCAGGAATTGAGCGTCCATCCCCCTGACGTGGCCGATGTGCAGCTGTAGGTGAGCAGAGCGCAGCGCCATGGGCTTGGCTTCCCCCAGGATCTCCCTGCAATGCTGTGATGATGTGGCTGAAAGTTCTTTTTGACCGTGGTTGGGGTGGGGTTCCCCACCTCAGGGTGGATGGGGAGGTTGGAGGCGGTGCATGAAAGTATGGTGTAAAAATATACGGGGCTCAAAGTGGTGCTGCAGTAGGAAACACTGATTGAAAATGTCCAGCTTTGGGTTTTTGGGCTGAGTGCTCTCCTGGATCTCTGTGCTGTGGTTTTGCTATTTCTCCCCTTGCAGAAATACTGAGTGCAAACAACTAAATGCATTTTCCCATAGTTTTCCTAAGGTCTGCTGTGCAAAAAAACCCCAAAGACTGGTGCTCTCTGGGGGAAAAAATCATTTTGGTATCACAGGTTTTGTCTGAGCGCTGCCACTTTCTGCTTTCTGACTGCACCTTTTGGGTCCAATTTGTGCTTTTCTGGTGGTGTTTTTGGTTAAGCTCTGGGGTTGGTGTTAACTTGCAGCTGTCCCACGTCCCCACTGGTGGCTGTTGTTGGGAACGTCTCACAGAGAGGGCTGATGGCAGAGCAGCTTTTCCCCTAATGAGAATTGCAATTGGAATCCTGTTAAGAACAAACGGCCGCTAATTAGAAAAAAATTATTTTGCGGCATCATTAGCCCAGAATGTGAAGATTCTGCCTCAACGCGGCAGCGCTGGGGGAAATGGGCTTAATCCTTGCAGGGACACGGTGCCGGGGGATGCTCCAGGTGGAAAATCCAAGGGAGAATCCCACGGGACGGCCCCAAAGCGCAGCTGGAGTGGGACGGCCCCGCAGCTGTGTCAATACAACGGGAATTCGGCCTTGGCTCCGCGCTTCCCCCTCCCCTCCTCTGCCAATAACCTCGTGTTGGGCTCCAGCGTGCGCTGATAAACTTAAATTGGTGTTGGTTCGCTCTGTGTGAGCGCCGTGAGGTGCAGGGCTGCGTCTGGCGCAGCAGGGAGTTTTTTTCAATGTAAAACAAAAATAAGGGCAAAAAGTGCCTTTTTGGTCATCACTGCTGGGCGATGCGGCGCTGCTAACGAGATGCAGATGCTGGAGGCAAAACCGGGCTGATGCTCACGACCCTTCAGTGAGTGTGGGAGCGAAATCGCCCTGAGCCGGCCATTCCAATGGGAATTCTGGGGTCACACGGAGAATTGTTCCCAGTTACAGCCCGGCCTGTTTGCGTCCCGCAGCACCAGGTGGGCATCGTGCAGCACAAGGCAGAGGGAGTGCAGGGAAAGGGCTGCGTGCAGCCACGCACTGATCCTCTCTACCCAAAGCCCTGTGTCCCACCAGGAGCTGTAACCCCACATCCCAACACACAACCACAAATCCCATCCCAACCCGTATCCCAACCTGCATCCCAACCCTTCCCAAATTCAGGAGGGCAGCTGCAGCGCAATACGATTGGAGTGCCTCAGGAAAGTGCCACCAGCTCCGTTATGTGCGTAGCTTTCAACTTTAATAAGGTGTTGCAAAAACTATGAAAATAGTTATAACTAAAACCACATTTTTTCGGCTCACGCTGGCTCTGTTCTGCGTCCCTCGGCCACAATGTCTGCCTTTGTACACCTCCATAAAGCTGTTGGAGCACAGTGAGGAATGGCAGCGGGGCAGGATGGGGGTTAATGGACACGATGTGGATATCCGAAAATCCCAGGCTGGGTTGGAAGCGTTGCAGGCAACGTGTTTTATTTCTCTTTCAAAACCAGGATTTGGGGCATTAAAAGTCGTATCGCACGGGCTCAGGAAGCTGACCTGAAATCCCCCCAAAAATCAGAAGGTGTTGAAACTGTTGCTGCACGTCATCCCCTACTGTAGGGCCGGTGGGTTTGGATGCCTTGCTTTGTTGGAAGGTGCTTTATAGGTCTGCAGAGCCCTTGCTGTGGTTATCAGCACCACCCCCAGCTTCCTCCCCTGTCCCCAAAATTGACATTCTGGCACTCTGGTCTCCTCATCTTCCCTACATAAGAAGACTCCAAGGCACAAAGTTTTTGGTCTTTTTTTTCACCCCCCCTATTTTCCACTTTTGAGCATCCCAAAGTGTAGAGCTGGAGAACAGATACAGCAAATCCCACTGCAAAACGAGTGGGCTGCTTCCATGCTGAGCACCCGGGGGGTGGCCAAGGTTATCTCAAGGTGGGATCGCGTCGCTCCCCGCAGCCCTTCCCGCTGGGATCTACTTCTGGGGCTGGGAGTATCCCAGGAGCCGGGGCTGTTATCTCTGCATGCATCGTGCATTGCACTCTCAGAATTAATTGCATGGGCTCAGAGCATCATCTCTGTCCTGCTGCTTGCACATCCATGCACTGAGCTGGGGAGGGCTCAGCACACCCAGCAGCAGTGCCTCTGTCCCTGCCCTGCTTTGAGTTTTGCTACAGAAACAGAGTTTGCAAAACAAAGGAGTGTTTTCCCATCCCTGCAAACCTTCCTCCTTCAACCAGCTACGCACCGTGCTGCTCCCCCAATACAAGTTGCAAGCATTCTTGTTGAATTTTCCTGCAATGCTCTTTTTGCAAACCCCTCTTACAGCATGTCCCTTTGCAAAGGCCCCTTTACAGCACCCAACTTTGCAAACTCTTTAAGCTAAGCCATCCTTGCAAACTTTCTTTGCAAAGCCCCCACTGCAAACATTCCCTTTGCAAAGCCATCAAACCAACACACCTTTTCCAATACCCCCTGTGCAAAGCTCCCTTTATAGCACCCAACTTTGCAAACTCCATTGCAAAGCCCCTGTTGCAATGACCTCTTTTCCACTGCTCCCTCTGTAAAGTCACATTTCCATCGCCCTCTTTGTAAAGCCCCCATTGCAAACACCCGCTTTGCAAAGCCCCCCATTTTAAAGCTCAGTTTGAAACACCCCGTTTGCAAACACCCATCTTGCAATGCCTCTTTTGCATCAATGTTTTTGCAGAGCCCCCATTAGCAAAGCTCCCATTGCAAACACCCGTTTGCAGAGCCTGCCATGTTGCCCCTGGTGGTGCATTTTGCCCCCTCCCCACCCTGGTGTGAGCCATAGGGGCAGCAGTTTGGCCCCGCTCCAGCGCTGGGCTGGGACACACAGCACCCTTCATGAAACCAGACAGAATTAAACCTTTTGTTTCCTGTTTGCAGCCCGCCTTGGCTGAGGCCGGGAGCGCTCAACAAACCCTCCTTTGTACTAATTTAATTAATCGGGGCGGCGAGGATGAGAGCGGGGCTATAAATACTGCCCCTTCCCAGGGGCAGGAGGGGATCACACGGTATCATTGCCAGGTTGGTGACCCCACAGCACCACAGTGGTGCCATGTGGGAGTGCAATTTGGGAGGAAGAAGGGGATTTTTGGGAAAGCACCATGGGACAGAGTCAGTTTTGCAGTGCTGCTGTTGCACTTCCTCCTCCCAGAAGGCAAATGTTTTGCCCCAGTGTTTGCAGAAGACAAGTTTGGGGTTGTGGACAACTGAGCCAAATGTGCTGGGGGTGGGGTGGGGGATTTGGGTTTGGTGCAAAGGATGGACCCACGTGATTCTGCTTTGGGGTTTGGGGTGGTGGGTGGACAAACGCCTCCTGACCGCCTGCATCATTTCAGTGGGATATTCACTGCTCTCTATGTGCAGTCTGAGATTTTTCCACCTTTGCAAGTGATGAAATCAGAGAATGCAACACAAGGCAGCTCCCCATCTGCGTCCCCGTCATGTTGTGTTGGGCACAGGAGCTGTGGGTGATGCTCTGAGCTGCTGTTGTGTGGGGAATCCACTTCTGACCCCATTTTTGGGGCATTCTGGCAGCTTTTGCTAATTGTGCCACAGTTCTGTGTTACTGGAAGAGCCCCATCAAATCTCCCCAGATAAACCCAAACCAGTGGAGCTCGCAGAAGTGCTGGAGCAAAGCCAACGTTGGGGGTTAAGAGGTTAAACCCACACTTTGAGGAGGAATCCGACCCTATCCCAACTCCATCCAGAGCCAACATTCCCCATTCCCAGCTTTAGCTCCAATCCACTGCCCCATTCCTCAGCCCTGTAATGAGCCTACATTCAGCATCTGACCAAATCTCCATGTGTTTGGAGCTCCTCTCGTGCTGCTCACTGCAGCAAGAAGAGCCAGCCATAGAAACCCTTTGGGTTAATGTGTGTAGCACTGGTGCTATTTCTGGTGGTTAAATGGGAGAGGGTTTGCCCATTTATTTTAGGACTGCTGGGTGATGTCACATGAAACCTGGAGAATTTGCTGGTGAAACATTATCTCGGCCTTAAAATAGCTGCACTATGGCACAGCCATGGGGCTGAGCCTGGGGTGAGCTGTGTGGTTGGGCTCCCAGCCTGAATTTAAGGGAAAAATCACTGGTTTGGTCCTTGGAAGGTAAAATGCAAAAGGAAAGATGTTTTTCCAAGCAGGGGCCTTTACTCCTGGCTCAGTCTGGGGGAAATCGCAGCAACAGGATTGGTGGTGGGAATAAGTGGTGGGGGGAACTGTGCTGCACTCCATTGGGAAATCCCAAATCCAGCATGGAGGGTGAGCATCCCCCTGTTCTGTGCTCCTCCTGCCTCCGTTGCAATGCGAGCACGCTGCTGTTTCTCCCTGAGCATTCTGGGGGAAGAAATCAGGTATTCCCAGTGGGAAGAGGCAGCGTTGGGTGATGTGGATGTCCATCCTACCACATCAAAAATATGTCTGGTAATTCCTTAGTGAGAGCTGACGGGGATGGCAGCTCACTGGGATGTGCTGGAAATGAGCCCAGCGGCATTAAGAAAAACTGTTTTTTTTCCCCATGTGTTGATGTTGGGGCAGTGGAAAGCTCTGATTTGCACAGTCCATCCCATACTTGGGATGTTTCAGAGTGCAGTGACATCCCCAGCCGTGTCGTGTCTCTATTTACACAACCCCTGGTAAATACTCCACATCCGCTTTTAATCCTGGTTTTCCTGGAATTTAAGGGCTTTGGTCACGCTGAAAGTTTCTGAGCAACGGTTCTTCATGCTGTTTTTTTCCTCCTAAAGGAGAAACGTGCATTTCCCCACCCCTCCCCTAAGGAAAGGGCTCACACACACCATTTTTGTTTAATGCGGGCAGAAATCCCACCAAAATGTTTAAGTTTCAAAATAAAACATCCAAAAAAGCCTGAATAAGGCCACCATTGGTCAGTATTTCTCTGCACAGGCGAGGGATGCTCCCCAAAATGTTGGGGCAGATTGTGGCTTTGCCATTGGAGCCGTGTGAGCACAGCGCAGCCCATTGGTGTGCCATTATTCTATTAGTTTCAGAGCTGGTGTTAAGTGGACATGATTCCTTCCCACGGACCATTAGTTGTGTTTTATTGCTGGCCTGATGGCCATTACCCTTTTTTGCCGGTGCCTTCCCCCATTAGGTTTGTACAATTAGCAAAACAGGAGTGCAGGGTGGGGAGTGGTGGGAGGGCTTCAGGGTGCTGCACAATGGGCAATGGAGCACTGTGCTTCTTGCAGGCTTTGGGGTGGTTATGGGATGGTTTTAGGGTTGGCCCATTCGATGGGAGCAGTTTCTTGGTGCATCACCCATAGGTCTGTATAATATCATGCAGTGGGCACAGCCACGTAGGAAAAAAGGAAAACCTTTTGCATGCAGGGAGAATGCAGATAGTTTGCTCTAAACTCAGACTGAGGCAGGAGGTGGGAACGTGGTAAATGTGGCAAGTGTTTGCAGTGATGGCAGCATCAGGTGCTGTGCTCCTCGTGGGGTCTTTGGTGATGTCTACAAAAAATCAGTTCTGATGAGAGCACCTTCAGCTTTGTAATCAACGGTATAAATAACCTCTTCTGTGCAGGGAACCTCTCATCCTCATTAGCCCTAATTAGAGTTGGGTTCGCTTCTCATCAGCAGGGGTTGGTGACCTTTGCTGGGGACAACCCGGGGACACGTGGCTGCACAGTGGGACTCCTGCGGACAAGGTGCTTTGCCCTGTGTTGGGATGGGGAACTTGTCTGTGTGATGGTTTCTGCCTTCTGCGGCGCCCCAGAAGCGAGTTCTGTTCTGAGCCAGGGAGCTGCCCTGCAGCTCTGGGATGCTGTGATTTAGGGGTGCTCTGTTTTGGGACATGCTGTGACTTGGGGGATGCTTGTGGACCAGCTGCCGGCACCGTGTCGTTCAGGCTCTGCTCCTGCAGCTGTGGGACCACATTTATGGCTTTCCCCACCCAGATTCACACCTCTCCTCCAGCTCTGGGATCTGCCCCACTGCTGCGGGCTCAGATATCGCCGCTCTCCCCTCTCATCTGACAAACACCTCCCAGAGCAGTGTGGGTGTTTCTTTCCCTTTGCGTCGGCTGAAACCCGAACTTGTGTTTATTTCTGTTCCTGGTTGTCTCCCCGTGAACACAGCCCATCCCGCACAGCACTGTGCCCCCTGCATGGCATTGCTGTTGGAAACGGAGTCCTTTTGCCGCAGGCACCCAAAAATAGCCGGGGTTGGTGCTGAGCAGAGCATCCCTGTACTGCACACAGCTTTCTGCCGCATTGCCCATGGAAATGCCCATGAAGATCCCAGCTTTGCTGCCCTCGTCTCCCTGGAATCGTAGAGCATTTCAGTTTTTGTAATTAAAAGGTGCTGCTGAAGAGCACTGAGTGCATTGTTTGCAACATCTGCAAAATTTCCAACCCTCTTTGGCTTAAATGTTAGCAAAAAGCCCCAGTCTGCCTTTTCTTGCCACCTGCTGTTGACCGGACATGCTCTGAGGCTTAATTGGGGTTGCTTAATTACCCACCGGCATCAGGTGGGTCGTTCCTTGGGGTGCATTGTGTGTAAAGGTCCATCCCTGGCAGCTGCCCCAACGGTTGCCAACAAGACTGTGCGATCCCATAGGAGCTGGGTGATGGTTGGCTTTTCTTTGCATAGAGTGGCAAATACCCCAAAGATGTGGGAAATGGAAAATGGTCAGACTCTTCTTGAGTGGGCTGATGGTGGCGGGGATGGAAGGAAGTGTTGATGATGGAAGAGAAGTGGGTGTGAGAACACCCCCATTTTGGGGCATTCCCTGCACTGGTGTGTTTTCCTCTCAGCATTGCTTGGGAATTAATGGGAAAAACAGTCCCCATTGCAGAAGAGATAAGAAATGGAGGTGGGAGAGTCAAAATGTGCCCAAGGGAACAGGTTGCTGTGTTGAGCTGGCCATGAATTTACTCATTTTGGGGGCGTCTTTTCCCTGTGCCTGCTGACACTACGGGGAGATGTTTTGCTTTCAGGGATTTCTTTTCCCTGCTCAGATGTATTGTTGGAGGTGAGCAACTCTGGCAATCACTGTTGAACAAGAGTCATAAAATGAGAAGCACCGCCCGGCTCTATATGAGCCCATGGCTGTGCTGGGTACCTATTTTTATGAGTTTTTTTTTTTTTTAAATGATCCCGGAGTACTTCCTGGAAAACGAAGCCATGAATTGATGCTTTTTATAGGTCGCACCATAATGCACTAATAAAGCAAAGGTTAAGAGAACGGCCGTGTCCCCGTCCTCTCCTCCCGCCGGCTGTTAGAACAGCAGATTCTAAATCATGGCGACTTATGAAGTGCAGCTCATGGTCCCGTCAGCCACTTCAGCTCTCCCCATCGTGCCGTGCATCTCTGTACCACTGCCATCACCTCCCTATGTGCTGAACAAACCTTCCTGGTGAAACCTTTGCAAGCAAGAACATGAAATATTTCCAAATTATCCTTAAATTAGCCAGAAACAGCATCATGAGTGGGAATGTGGCTCCTAAACATGCTTTTTTTTTGTTGTTATTTTTTTGGTGCAGAGAAGGCATAAAATGGCATTGGGTTGGTGCTCACCAACTTGGGCAGTGGAAGAGTGGGGTTTGCATTCTGCAGAGCAGCCCTCAGGGTGAGCAGCAGTGGTTGCAGAAGGTCCCATCCCCACTGTGTGTTTGGTGCCCCAGGGGACCCCACCACCGCCCCGACCCCATCCCCACCTCACAGAGGCGATGGAGCTGCTGGAGTTCCTTTCTCAATTAATGGCTTTGTTTAATCATACCCCCTGTCCAGAGGAGTATTGTCTTACGGATAATTTCGTTTGCCTAACGAGATTTTGCTAATTAAATCTCCTTTCGGTCGGCATGGCTCTCCCTGCAGGATAGGGGAATGTTTGTGGATCTGCTGCCGGCTAAATAAACCTTTCCACTCCGCTACCAAAGAAAACACGGGGACTGCAGGAGCCAAACACTGTTTGCAAATTAATTATCTGCTGCGGCCCTGGCGAGGCGCTGTGCTGTGCAGGGTGCTGCTGGCCATGCTGTGCTGTGCAGGGTGCTGCTGGCCATGTTGTGCTGTGCAGGGTGCTGCAGGCCATGCTGTGCTGTGCAGGATGCTGCTGGCCATGCTGTGCTGTGCAGGGTGCTGCTGGCCATGCTGTGCTGTGCAGGATGCTGCTGGCCATGCTGTGCTGTGCAGGGTGCTGCTGGCCATGCTGTGCTGTGCAGGGTGCTGCTGGCTGTGCCGTGGGCTCCGCCACTATTGCAAAGCGTGTGTTGGGGCTGATGGGCTGGGAAACTTGGAGCAGGGATTTGGATCCCCAGGGTGGTGAGACAGCCCTGAAATGGTGCAGGGGGACTTGGGATGTTGGGGTCTTTGGCAGCATTTTTGAGTCCCATTGCAGGTTTGGGGACATCTTGCAGGAAAACCTCAGAGCTTTTCATGTGGCACCCATTTAGCACCTGGTTAATCACCATTAACTCCTTGGCACTCGCTGCATTTATGTTAATGGTGACCCAATTAAGCAACACTCATTACCTTGCTCTGTCACTCAGCTAAATCATTTTCCAGAGAGACAGCTCAGGAAAATCACTGTCCCTTTTGCTGGGGCTCCAATGGAAAAGCATAAACTCTGTTACCTCAGAGTGGTCATTGCACTACCATTGCACTGCTCTCCCCATTGCAAGCTTTGCCTCACCTGTCCCAGTTGTACCCATGTTCATGAAACTTGTGCAGAATTCATTGGTGCGTGGCCCCATCACCCAGTAACAGCCTGTGCTGAAATCCCCCCTCGCCCTCTCGTGCCATATAGGCGTCCTGCAGACCTGAACATTCTGCATGCAGCCTTGCTGGGTGTTTAATAATATCTAATAACGCAGCGTTGCAGCATAAACACTGTGTGCGGCTCATCGGAGGCAGTAACACTAAAAGTTACAGGGAGCACTTGGGGAATGGTGATAACACTTTTGAGAGGCAAATAATTGGCGACCGAGGAGAAATATGGAAAACGGAGAGAAAAAAAGTATGTGTGTATTTGTATATATTAATGAAACATTAACTCTCTGCACGGGTTGACTTCCACAGAGCTGGGGGTGGGACGGGGGTGCGTGGCTGGAAACCCGACCATAAGTAAAGAGAAAAGAAAATAAAAATGTTTTATCTCCGATCTCTTTCTGTGATAACGATCTTAACTGATTGGAGATGGCAATAGAGCTAAAGGGAAAAACGTGTGTGGTTTTTAAATGAAAGTCGCTGTGGCTGCGTGCATCCCTGTGTGCATCCCTGTGTGCATCCCTGTGTGCATCCCTGTGTGCATCCCTGTGTGCATCCCTGTGTGCATCCCTGTGTGCATCCCTGTGTGCATCCCTGTGTGCATCCCTGTGTGCATCCCTGTGTGCATCCCTGCGTGCATCCCTGTGTGCATCCCTGTGTGCATCCCTATGTGCATCCCTGTGTGCATCCCTATGTGCATCCCTGTGTGCATCCCTGCGTGCATCCCTGTGTGCATCCCTGTGTGCATCCCTGTGTGCATCCCTGTGTGCATCCCTGCTGCCCGTGGGGCTGGAAGGTTGGGTCGGGATTTCCAGCTTCATGCACCAAAATCAGCTCAGGACGGTGGCATTGCCCCAAATCACTGCAGCAGGGATTGGGGGGATGTGACTCCCAGGGCTTGGGGTGCGTCCGATATCCACTGAGCTGGGCAGGTGGGATTATAAGAGAAAAAACATTCCATTTTCTACCAGCATTTCACCCAAAGTTGGTTGAACGTTGCAAATATGGAGCGGGTTCTGCTTTGCTCTCTGAAATTGGGGTGTGAAGAAAACCCGAGCAGAGCTGTGCTGGGTCACCTCCCCAAACAGCAAATGCAAAGATACATTTTAACCACTGGGTTCCAAATTGTATGAATGAACATTTACAGTATTTCAGTAGATGTGTTTTTTTCCCCCAGAAAATGGATTTTTGAGACAGTGTTTCTGAGATTTGATTTCAGTTCTGAGCAGAAGTTACAGTGTTTAGGGAGCTGGTGCTGAGCAGAGGTTACAATGTTGAAGGGAAATCCCACAGCAGGCACCCAGCAGCTCGCCCCTCCTTGCAACAGGCAGCTGCCAGAGCTGCTTCTGGGGCCAATCACTGCACTTAGAGGCAGGGAGGAAGGTTGCTGGATGTGCTGCAAACCCGTTTGCGAGGCTGTGCATCCCAATGATCCCATAGAGTGGCTGAGGTGGGGACAGAATTCCAGCAGAGGTTTATGTCCAGTTGGCTTTTGAGTAGTTTCAAGGATGGCGATTCACCATCCTGCCACCCATCCACCTCCTCCACACCCACACCACCCCTGGGGCTCCTGACCTGGTGCAGAGCTCACCCTGTGCCCTTCTGTGCCCAGAGCATCACGCACGTGAACCCCACGCTCATTCTTTGGGGTTTAACCCATTTTTGTGCTTTTCCTCTCCCTCGGGCTATTCTCAGCCCCAGGCTGGAGGAGATCCCCGAGTGTGTTCTGTGCTTCAGGGCTGTTCTGAGCACTGCGTTCCTTGGCTGTGGGCCAGGCTGGAGCAGGGTCTGCTGCTGCCATTGCTATTTCCATGCTTTTTCTTTTTTTGCTTCCGAGGACAATTAAAGGAATATGTGGGCGCTGCTTTCTCATTGCAACATTAGTGCACAGAGATGCGAAATTCGGTGCTATTCGATGGCGCAGCCCAACACGTCACATCCACGTCGTGAATGTGGCAGAATGTTTCCCTGCCAGAAAATAAATTGCTTTTTAGGTGTTTTGCCCCAATTTAAGTTCCAAAAACTCATCTCCCGAGTGTCTTCCAGCAGTGCCTGGCAGCGGGCAAAAAAACCTTCCTGATGGGTCAGTGTTACATTTTGGGGCAAAAGGCAAAGTTTCCTTCACTGTTCCTCTCCTTCTCCGTGCTCAGTGCTCGCCACCCCGCTGTCTGTTTTTCCTTGCCGAGGTTCAGTTCTAATTATGTTGATTTTCTCCAGCCCACCCCCTCCTGGAAAGCTTATTAGGGTGAATATTTTTATTTATTATCATTTCGCCCAACTCCTGCCAGCATTTCCAATTACTCTCGCCGCTTCCTTGTAATTGTCTTTCTGTAATGGCTCCGAAACAATTGCGCTAAATGAGGTGTCTCCGGCAAGATGAGGGTTTCACTTCATTAAAGGCTAATGTATTCTCAGCTCCAGCTCTGTGGGGCTGGCGTGGAAGGAAAAGGGGGAAAAAAAAGAAGAAGAAAAAAAAAAGAAAAAAGAAAAAAAGAGATTTAAAGAGCTTCCTTTATTTTATTGGGAACAACTTTCCCAACAGAAGCATTTGGGGATTTTTTGCTTTTGGTTGAAGGGAAGGAACCTTTTGGGAGAAGTGGAGCGTCCTGTTGGGGAAGTGCTGACTGGGGGAAAAGGGCCCTGTGGGGTCAGGGAAGCGATGAGTGCTTCTCAGTGACTGCTGCGCCGAGACTTGCAGAAGTCTGGGTGCATTTGGGTGTTTTTGCTCCCTTTCTGCACCATGAACGTTGTGTTTGTGTCTCTATCCAGGCGTGCAGTTTCCCTTTCTCCAAGCTGCCACTTTTTACTTTCCCACTAAATTTTGTTTTGATTTCCTTTCTCTAAGCTCCGTCTGCCTCACAGAATCCACCTTTTTTCCCTTTTTTCCCCTCTGCCATCTGACAGGAGATTCCTCAGCTGCACAAAGCAGCACTGGAGGAGTTCCCCGTGCTGCAGCTGAGTCCTCCCTGCCCAAAATTAGAATAATTATTGCTGCAAAATACACTTTTCTCTTAAAATGCTGCATCTGCGGAGCAGCCAAGGCCGCCTGCAAAGCTTTCTGCATTTCCATCAAAATTTCAAGGCTCGCTGGGTATTATTCTTGAGCCAGAATCAGAAATTATTCTTGTTTATAAAAGCATACGTGTATATTTTTTTCTCCCATTCCCCCCTTTTTTCTATTTTCTGGTTATTCCTGGCTTGTGGGGAGGACTTCACCATTTGCTCTGTTGGAAGCATAAGAAGCAGGGCCTAAAACTCGAGGGTTTCCTCTCAATTTTTAAGGGTTTTCCACAGTATTTATTCAGCAAATGGCTCAGGACTGCTCCAATATGAGCATCACGAGCATGAAAATGGGGCTTCACCGAAACTGAGTCAGAAACTGCAGGCAAAAGCATCCAGTTGGGCATAGTGAGACCGCCTAGAAAATGATGTGTGCAAATGGAGGTCTGAACGTGGGGACAGCCCACTTTGGAATCGCCATTAGTGAGCACTGCAGCTGCAAAAATGGCTGGTTTTGGAAGCCAGCTGCAAGAGGATCCCTCAGCAGGGGGTTAATACTGAAACCTGGGCATGAAGGAAGTTGTTGAGGGCATAGCAGTCATCAAAAAAGTGGAATTATTGCTATTTTAGAGTGGAAAATGCCAAAACCCCCACCAAAATGTGTTGCCCAGAGAGGAGTCAAAGAAGAGAATGAAAGTTTGATACAAGATGAAAAACAGGGTGGGTTTTTTTTTGCCATGTGTACTAGGACTTGTGGTTGTGTGGACCTTCAAGCCTTCACTGCCACTGTGGTGCACACTGTGGGATCTTTCCTTCAAGATGTTATTTTGTAGGGTTACAATCTTTGATAAACAGCAAGTGGAGCATCTTTAAGTGGATGAAGAACACTGAGAACTCCCAGAAAGTGTCAAAAAATGAGGATTGCTTGGAGTGGCTGCAGGAGAAACGCCATAAATCTGCAGTCCTGGCTTTGGAAAATGGGGATGGAAATACCCTAAAAGCAAACATTGCTTTTGTTGTTTCTACATCACTTTGCTGTGTAGGGGGACAGCGAGTGGATGGCTGTTAGCAGCACAGCTCTGGGAACGCCTTCTTATGGATTTTTCTTTCCTGGGAACACCGTTATCAGCTGAAGGAGGAGCATGTTATTTCAGATGGGTGCCAGGAGCAGCACTACTTCAGTGCAGAGAAAAGCAAACCAGAGGGTGCAGGGACTGCATGGCTGGAAGAGCTGAAATTCCTGATTATAAAAGCCCTAAGGTGGCATAAAGAGCTGAAATCCCTAATTATGGAACATCTGGAGGTGAGATGGCATGACCTTGCTGGCAGCTGGGGATGCTCAGCACCCTGAGGATGGTTTGTTTTTGGGACAGATTTCCCCAGATTTGGTTGATGTTAGTTTGCTGGCAGCCTTTGAATTAGGCTGAATGTCCCTCAGAAAGGGTGAATATCCCTATAGAGAAAAGCATTTTGGGGGGGAAAAAGTGGAAATAGTGCTTTGTTTCTGGGGATATGGTAGTGACTGTGAGCTGGGGCTGCTCTGTGCAGCAGGGTTTGGATCTGAAATGTGCCAAAAAAGTGTCTCTGTGTTTTCTGACTATTTTCATCCAGCTAATGAAGTACTGCAGCCTCCACCTTAGGTGACTGTGTCCTCTCTGCTTCCAACCCACCTGGAATCCTGGCAGTGATGGCAGCCAGTACCTTCAGCTCTGCTCTGGGCTGCATCCTTGGGGCAATCGTTGGTTATTTGTGTCCAACCCAGCCATTGTTTCCACTCTGCTGTTAGATGCATTGGCTCTAGCCAGTGTCCTTGCTTTGACTTCATAGGCATCTTGGGTTTGGATGTGGCTGGCAGCCTCCTGATAATTGCACCCACAGACTCAAGCTGGTCCTGCCCAGCATCTCTACCTGATCCCTGCCAGCCTTCTTCATTTAAGGTGAAGATAATTCCCAGCTCAGCTCATACAGTGCATCCATGCCTGCAGTGCGTGTGCAGCTGCTGCACAAACCATGTGCTTCCTGCATTGCTACGGCATTTATCCAGCAGTTTTCTGACCGTGTCCTGGCAGACACAAGGCCAGCTGCCTTGGTCTCGTTTTGTAAAAGCAGGGTGGAAAGCACAGCTCATCCTCAGAGCTGCAGCATTTGCAACAACTGAAACAGCTTAGGCCAGACTGCTGCCTTTCTGTGCATTGCTCCCCATGCCCCACCTGCACAGCCCTTTGCCAGGACTTTCTGCAGCCCTCCTGCACCACTGTCTGCATTCTGCTCTGGTTACACTTTCAATTTTGCCCTTATTAACGCTTCCCAGGCGCTGTCTCATTCCATGCCTCTGAGCTGAAATTCCTGGGCCAGGGCTCACACCTGGGCTGGTTCTGCTCCCATCCAGCAGCGCAGACATGAAAGCCGATGGCAGGGTGCTGTTCCTGGGATGTGTCTGCGCAGGTCTCCCTGCTTGGCATGAAGGAACACAAAAATTGAGTTTCTGAGGCAGGAACTGAGGCAAGGTTTGTCTTCTGGGGGTTATATTCTGAAAAAAAAAACCCACCAAAAAACCCATCAGTAAAACAGTTTTGCAGTCAAGCTGCCAAGTGGGGAGAGGTGCTTTTTGCAGCTTTCGCACAGTTTCTCAATGAGATGCAAAAACTCCAATGAAAATAATCCAAGTCCTGCAGCAAGCTGCAGGGCGAGCACTCTGCCCTGGATTTCCTACTCCAGACTTCCAGGAATATCAATGCAAACACTTGTGCATGCACAGTGGTGGCAAAATGTTACTCCTTGTGCATGCAGAGCTGCATGCAGCAGCATGGAGAGGTGGGAGGTTCCATGTGCAGCTGCACCCCTGTGTGCACACCCCTGATTTACACACAAACACACTCCATAACTTTCTTTTCTTCCCATTATCTCTAACCCATATACTCCAGGAAGTTTAATTTATTCTCGCTGGTAATCACCATTAAATAGAAATTGTCTTTTTCTGTGTAAACACGTCATTAGTGGTGCTGGTTTCTGCAGGGTCCAGATTCCATTTTTATTAAAATGAAACACTTTTCGGCTCCTCACTGTGTCCAGAGATGAGCAGTGTAATTTTAACCCGTCGGGTTGGCCGCAGATAATTGCGCGGCGTTTGATTGGGGCGATTAGGGAGATTTCCTCTTTTCATGCAGAAGAATTTGCATTTTTCCCCTACTTCTCTGCAGCGAAGTCATGCTTTTGTACACAGCCAGTTTTAATGAGCATTATAAATCCTAATGAATATATTTTCGACGTGCCTTTTATTGGCTTGTTTTCATTAGCAGAGGCCTAACAAACAGGTCCGGGTGGGAATGGTGGAGCAGTGCTCCACACCTCTGCTCCTCTGCCTCCCTCCCAGCAGCAGGGAGGTGCATATGGCCACTGTCCCATCCAGGAGCACCCATTTTGGGGCTGAGTTATTTTGGAGCACTGAAAGCTTTTGCCATCTCACAGCCACAAAGTCAGTCATAAAGGTGACCCAGCACCCCCTGTGCAGCTGTGCCAGCGCAGCACCACTCACTGGGAGAAGAGATTGTTCCTGATATCCAGCCTGAACCTCCTCTGGCACAACTTGTGGCCATCACTTTGTGTCCTAAATGCAGTATCTCCCTGTATATGAGGAAACTATGGTGCTGCAAAAAGTATGTATGTACATATATATATATTTAAATAGTGTCAGTAGTTGTGCAGCCAGCCAGCTCTGTGTTGACTCTGCCATGTGGAGTTTTGTGGCAGAGGAGGCAAAACTGCAATAAAATACAATAAAATGCAGGCAGACATCGTGCTGCAAAGTTGTGAAGTAAGAATGATTTTTATGAAAGAGCGAACAGGTTTTGCATTGCCAAGTGGCAAAAGTCCAAACGTGCGTGCAGTGGGGATTTGCAAAAATGCTTTGTGGAATTTCAAAATCCTGCAAGGGCATCGCATGGCAAAACCTTCGTGCAAATTGCATTGCATTGCAAAAAGAGCAAGCGCAGTGCATCACCTTGTAAAGCCTGCAGATGGGCTGCACTGCACTGCAAAACTTGTAGCGTTCCTCAGGTGCCAGAATGGAGTCAGTTTATTGTAGTCGGCAACAAATTAGTTCCAGTAACTCCACATATTTTCTGCAAGGAGGAATGAATTCCCTCTTCTGTTTCGCCTTTGGAAACTCAGGTTTAATGACGGGGATCTTTCTTTGCACAGAGGATTAACTATGCCCCCTTTTAATTCATAATCCCTTTATTGCCGTTCAGCTTTTGCTGTGACCCGCTGCATATCCTTTGGCTGCTGACACCAAATTTATCGCCTTATTATGAAGCCAAAAATTGTTTGCTTTCCTTTGGAGATCCCCACCCCCAGAGTTGTTTTTGTGCCCCAGCAGCACTGCGGCCGAACCGCTCCAAGCCACCAGCGCTGCGGGTTTGGGCAGAACTCACTGAGCATCACTGGTGCTGAAGCCTCATTACTGTAATTCAGCCATTATTAAGTGACTGTGGTGCATTTTCAGCCAAAAAAAAAAGGCCTTAATTTTGACAGATGAGAGGAAAACGATTTCCTTATTTTTTGTTTTCTAAAATTTTTTCTGGAACCCCAAATGGGAACATCCAGCAGCAGGAAAACATCTGCGAGAGAAAAGGGGCCATTGGGCTGCTGGGTGAATCGGGGCCTCTGTTCCCCCAAATCCCCCCAGTCCACCAATGTGAAACCTCACCTTCAGGACCCAAATTAGCGCAAGGTTAATTCTGATATTTTCAAACTCCAGAGTTTACGTTCCCATGGCAACCAGTATTTTTATCCTCTGCGCCGTCAGGGAGCAGCGCTCCTCTGAGAGCCTCCGAGGTGTCGGGGTCGAGTCAGAACAAATAAATAAAGCGCAGGAATTTGCGCCGCGTCGCCTCGCGGGCAGCGGGAGCCGACAGTGCTGGCATTGGGAGAGCGGCTGGAGGAGCAGAGCTGAGGGGTTCCATTTGTGAAGAGCTGATAGGAGCTGTGTGATGGAACGGTGCAGCTGGGTGATGCTGGGTGCTACATGCTGAGAGAGCAGCAGGAGTTGGGGGTGCCCCAGAGTCCCCTTAACGTGAATGGGGAAAGTGGGGGACGTTCAGACTTCCATGCACTGGAGTTGTGTGGCTGCTTTTAAAGGAACCCATGTCTATAGTTGGGTGAGATGGGAGATGGGACAGGAAAGGAGTGTTTGGGGTGAAAACCACAAGATTTGGCTCAGAAATAACCATGGTGGTGGGAGTCTTGCCCAAATGCAACACCAAGAATTTGGGCAAAATTATGCATGCAGCCCATGGCCGAGAAGCCGCACTCTGTGCCAGTCCTCCAGCCCTGGATATTAATTAATATTTCGTATTGACGTTTTTCCCTGAAACAGGAGGTTTCCAGCCCTCAGTCTGCGCCGTCGGGTTAAGCAAATTAAAGGTGGTTTTGTACCGTATTTTTCTCTTGACTGAATCAAACAATGCTGTTGGCATAGAAACAGCCTTTTGTGGAAAGGTCACCTGCACGGAGGGCGTTTTAGGTGTAATTCAAGGAGATTACAGGGGATTAGGGAACGTTTAAATATATATTTTTATATATGGAGGGAGCGTGTGTATCATGGCATGCCTGTGTATATATATGCTTATGTACTCATGTGCTCATGCAGACCCGTGTATGTATATTTATATGCACTTCTTTAAGGGAAATATGATAAAGGAGCAATATCCAACCAAGCTGGGAGGTTTGGCAAATTAAAAAGTCTGTGATAAAGGTTTTATTTCCCCCCCCTTTTTTTTTCTTTTTTCTTTCTTTTTTTTTTCTCCTGCATGTGGCGGGATGATATCGACACGAAGCGCTTTCTCCTCTGTGTTTTTGTGCTTGGCTTTAATTAAACCTCAGGCAGGGCTGGAAAAATGTGGCGAGACGAGATAATTGTGCTATTCCCCACGCGGGGCTCAGCGCCACGGAGGGAAAATGCGAGGAGAAATTTGGGGACGGAGCTGTTGAGGGATGGAGGCGGTCAGGGCGGTGATCCTTGGGCCTGGCAGATTCCTTTGCAGTCCCCAAGCTCCCCAGAGTAGCAGCTTTTGCCCCATTGTGCACCTCTGTGGTTTTGCAGGGAGTGGGAAAAATTAGTAAACCTGATTTTTATTCAGTCTACCAGCACAGGTTGCTTTTCTTTGCCTTTTTTTTTTTTTTTTTTTTTTTTCCCCTGGTAACTCATTTCCAAGGCAGGAATTTAAAAGGTGAGATCACTGCAAAATGGCGTTTATATGGGATTTGACACAGGATTGCTCCCTGCAGCTCTGGGTACTTTCTCCACAGATCCTGCAGACTGGCACTGATGTGAGTGCTGCAGATCCCTCTGGAATCAAGTGCTGATTCCATGAGAGGAAAAACAATGTCCTTTTTCCAGGTTTTCCCACAATAAGTCCTTATAACAAAAAGCAGCGTGTTGGAAGCAGCCTGGCTGGTAGGAAGGGCTTCCCGCACCTGACCTTGCTGGAGCCTGTTGGGATGTAATAGGAGAGAGAGGCCGTGGAAATGTGGGAATGAAGAAAGGATTTAGTCAGACACCGATAACAAAATCCCAATTTCGTGTCTCTTCTCGCCTATCTGTAGCGGCCCGTGGTAGCAAACATTTGGTTCAGATTAGGTTTTGGTGATTACAGCTTGTCAGAAAATATTGTTTGCATCCTGCAGGAAATATTATGTTTTAACTTTGTTTTCATTCCAAGCAGTCAAAATATTGATTTTTCATTTTTTCGGGGTAAAATTCCAAAAGCGATTTCTGTTTGGACACATGGAAGCAAAAACTATCAGCTCTGTCTGCAGACGTGAAATGTTTTGACATTTTTAAATGTTAGTTTCAAATTGACATTTCAACTTAAAATAGCATTAAAATGGCACAGAGTGAAGCTGTTGATTCAAACAAAAATTAAATTTCATCGAGGCATTTCAAAACTTTGCATTTCTCTCCATTCTGAACAAGTGACATTCCTTGCCATTGGTGCTCTTCCTTCAGAAGAGACCAAATGGGCAAAAAATGCACTGTTTCTCCCCAGGTTTGGTATTAAATAATCCTGGACTCCCTGTTTGCCATTTTGGGGACCCCGGAAAATGACAAAAATGAGCTTTGCCAGCACTGAACCGGTGAGGTGTCAGATGAATCAAAGAGCATCACTGGGCTGTATTCATTGGAGGCCTTTGAAGTCTGCAATGTTGATGTGAGATTTTGGCTTTCTCTCCCTGGGGAGTTTGCTTTGCTTTTGACATCCCAGGATGGCACCTCTTGACTTGCAGCCATTGGCAGGGAAAAGACAGCAAGGAGGTTTTTTTCTCTCTTTTCTGTAGAACTGCAGTATTGGATAAATCAGCACATGTTCCTCCAAGTGAAAGGAAAAAAAAGCCCAAATAAATCGACTGAAAAAAAAAAAAGAAAGAAAGAAATTAAAAACAACCAACAAAATAACAGTTTTATTTTTTCCCGTGTTGGTTGGTGGCCAAATCCCATCGCCCGCTGGCGTTGGAGGTGGGCTGCATCTATTCAGCTGGGAGCAGCTGTGTAGGATGTAGGCCAATAATATCTCAACAGAGAGGCAAAAAGCTACAGTGAGCCTCAAATGGCTATTGCTCTTATTCATCCGAGTGCCTGCAGTTTCCATTTCAAGGTAAAGAAAATGGGGACAAACACCAATAAAAAAGCCATGTCCAGCATGTCATCACTCAGAAGTGATGAGAATCACACAGTCACCATGGGAGAAGTTGGACCAAAGTTTTGCTTCTTCTCGTGGTTCTTCTTCCACCATATCAACAAAGAAACACCAAAGAACACTTCTGGGGGGCTGCTTTTCAGATGCTGCTGCTCACTGTCTCTTCAGTGGAAATCCATTGGAAGACTTTTCCCTGAGAGTCTCATTTTTGTCCTCTGAGTCCTTCCCATAGACAGCTCCTCTTCCAATCAAAGAAAAAATTCCACAAAAATGGACATTCCTCTTCTTTCCACAAATTAGAACAAAGAAATACTGAACAGAGATTTCAGCTTTGGGAAAATTTCTGTTTCTGTAGGAAAAATTGCTGTTTCCATTGGGTCCCTCAATGGCTCTTTTGAAAAAGATCTCGAGTTCGGCCAGAATTGATGGCCAAGGCTACAAGTGCAGAGTGCTGTTTCCAGCCAAAATTGCCAAACGAGGTGATAAATAGTCTCTTTGGGGGGATTTCTTTTAATATCTGAAGTCACTTTATAGCAGTATTTGACTTTTATGGCAATCTTTGGGCAGTTGGTTTGAGTCACGCTTCCTCTTAGCTCAGCCGTGGACACAGGATCAGCTCTGCTCTGAAGGATCAGCGCAGTATTAATAGCTGTTATTTAATAAGTGTGCAAATAAATCCATGTCCAGAAGTTGTTCATAACTGTGCTTTGTTCCTCAAGGCGTGTAGGAAGCAGAGCATCCATCCTCGGGAGCATTCAGCCGTTTGCCTTCTGCCCATTTGGAACTGCCTAAAAATAGGGTGATTCTCACCCTGCATGGAAATGAAAGTACAGAAAGATGATGAGCTGGGAACGCCCTAACGTGGAGTTCCTGGCATGCTAAGCTGCTAAATGTGAACTTTACGGCATCCACACGCTTTCTTTGAATACTCATAACTAACAGAGGCAAATCAACACCCATTACTGGGTCAGCAGTGCAGGTTAATGCGCACCAACCGCTCTGCAGTGAAATGCCTTGTCAACGCCTGGCTCAGATCACCTGATTCCTTTGGGTGGAAGAAATCCTGGCCATGTGCATCTCGCCCCACAAATGTAGGATTTCCCAGAGCTGGATTTTCCATGGAAGGTTCCTGTGATCTGTTTTGCTGTGCACTGACTGCAGACAGCAGTAACAACACCTTCCGCCGGGCGCACGCAGCACATGCAGCTCCGATCTATCACAGCTTACTGCAGGCTATTAATAGTTTATTAACTCCATTTAAACTCTGCCTAAATGCTCCCAGTGTGCCAAGTGCCTCTGCATGGAAATTATTAAGAAAAAAGAATTAAATGGAATTGCAGAGTGTGCCAGGGCACGTTTGGAACTTATGCTGTGTCCCCCACATTTCTGCAATTAGTGGAGTGTGTGTTTGTGCATTTGGGAAACGCTGGGGACGTGGTCTTTCTTTTCCTAGGAGCTGTAGTGTCACTGGGAAGCGATGCTTCCTGGAAGCTTGTGTGAAGGGCTTGTTTGTGCTGGAATTTTGCATTTGCTGCTGCTTGTCTTGGAGCAACTCAAACTACAGAATAGTGACCAGCACCAAACTTGGGAAATTCATCCCCATAAGAAGGATAGAGGTGTTTTCCCAGCCCACTCCTGCCTATGGGGAGCTGAGTTTGGGGGATTACGGATGGCAGGAAATTTCTGCCACTGGAAGATTGTTGGGAACCTGCAATTTATGTTTGCTTTCACGTCTGATCCTCACCCACGGGGATCCCATCATTTGATCTCAAACACTCCCTTCCTGCTAAACACGAAACAAATGTATATTTTTTCATCTCCCCCTTCACTTTGCTGTGATGTTTCTTTGTCTCCCACCATTCCCCGAGTATTGAGAGTCACGCCAGGGCATTAATATTGATGGAGACCTCGGTTATTAGGAGCTGCATTTCCGAGCGTGCCGGCAGCATATAAATACTATTACAGGGTAATTAGTGAGCATCAAGCTGAGTTTGGATCTTGCAGGGCTTGGTGCCCTACTTTTGTGGTTTTGTGTGTGGGGTTGTTGGGGTTTGCCCACAGCCGGAGCTGAAGGCTGAGTGGGATCCCATCCCAGGAGCACCTGAATGCTGAATGGAGCAGAGAGCAGCAAAACACAGAGACCAGGGAAGGAAAAAGGCTGTCACGGCTTTCCTTCTTTGAAAGCTGTGTGTATTTGAAGTGCAGAGTCGCTTCCGACTTTCTTATTAAATTTTCCCCATTTTTTGTTTGCTCCTATCCCTCCTTGCCAAGATGGGATTTCATGGTTTGCGTTTTCTCCTCCTGTGCCATGTTTTAATTTTTTTTCTTCCAGTCTTGTAAAGTTTGAGAAGGTTTCAGCGCTGCCAAAGGGCAAATACAGCTCGGTGGTTCTGAGTGCTGGGAATGCTGCAGGTCTCCCGGCCTCGCAGGGCAGCAAACAGCTCACACTGTACAACACTTTGCAGTAGAAAGATCTGAAAAATGGGCGCTCCTTGAATTCCTCACACTATTTTATCATTTCTTCCACTTCCTTCCCTTAGCAACTACAAGGAGAGGTTGCCACCCTAAAGGAGACAGCTCAGGGTTGTGGCTCTGTCCCCAAATCCTTCGTTTTTTCCCACGGTGCTGCTGTTTCCATCTTCTACTGAAACTCTCTGTGAATAATTTAGGAGCGTTTTGCATCTTTTATAGCTCTGAACTTCGACTAAAAGGAGTTTGGAGATGGTGCTGCCTGTGCAATAAAGTATGAATGTGGCTGAAGGCGAAAAACCTCAATCTTGCATGAGTGAAAAGGGATGAGGATGGGGTGACAGCAGTAGGAGCCAGGGAGGCCTCTGAATGCTGCGAGCTCTTGGAAGTGGTTTAACACATTATTTTTGTGTGTTGACATGGGAGAAAGGGCATTCAACTTGCAGGCTGGCAAGCACGGCTTGGCCCCAGTATTTCCTTCTCTAGGGGATGTCAGGGTGGTTGGAGAGGTTTGGGGTTTGTTGCTCTGCTTGGGACTGGGGAAATTAATACTGTGAGCTGCACAGGGGGGTGAATCACTGCCCCTGGGGTAAATCAGTCAGTGCAGCTCTGAGCTCCCAGGAGATAAACTCACCTTCTTGCACTACACTACCCCCATTTATTTTTTGCAGCTTTGTTACTGCTGTTTTTTGCTGCTGGGTTTCCCTCTCCATTGCAGGTGTTTGAGCTGAATCTTACTGTTTTAAGGACTCTTCATTGCTTGAGGTTTTTAGTACATTTGCTGTTGGCCAATAGGACTTTGCCTTCAGGGGCTGCACTCACCATCATGTGGGCTATAGCAGGGTGTCTGCATCAAGCTGCTGGAAGGATTTAAAATTCCTGACTAATTTCTTTTCCATGAAACAAATGAATCTTCAGGAGGGTGTTCTGTCGCAGCTGCTAAGCCATTTAATTTATCTGAGTCGTTTACAATTTGTGATGGGACTGTTAATGGCCTGATGTGGGGATCAACATCACTTCAATACTTGGAGGTCGGTTGTTTTGGTTTTTTTCATTTTTTTCCCCCTCCCTCCTATCCTTTATTTTTCCTTCTGGTTTTAAAGTTGTTTCTGGATTTGTCCCCAGAGGCACAAAGCCGTGTTTGGAAAACGTCAGCTCAGTGTCCCCAGCCCCTTTGTCACACTGAAAGCACAAACCGCAGCCCACCCAGGGGGACGTGCCGCCCTGCTACTGCTTACTGCTTCAAAGTACCTGCCCGTGATATGAAACATGCCATAAAATGAATACATTCCAGATGTCCCCGCAAATTCCCCTTGGCTTCGCCATCCACCTGAAGGCAGACGATGTGGTGAGGCTCCTCAGCACTCACTGCTTTGCTTATATGGGGCTTTCCTGCCCCACAGTGAGGGATGGTGGCTCTGTCCCCGAGGTGGTGGAGGAGGTCACCAGGGGTGATGTCTCCAATACTTGCCCAGTGCAATGTGGCAGTTTTATGGTTGGGGAACTGCCGTCCTTAGAGGAGTTTGGAATCCAGGTCTTTGGGGTGAGGAGGACCTTAATCTTGGGTTTTGTGGAGCTCCATCCTTCAGAGCTGGGAAATCTTCATCTTTGGGAGTGCTGGTGGTGTGGAAGGCAGTAAAGTAGTTACAAAAGCTAAAATTACTATTCATAGCTAATACGTTGCGTGGCACTAATTAATTTTTAAAGAGACTCACCAGGGACCTCATTGCTAAAATGTGATGTTTTCTCCTCCGGCACCAGAACTGTTAACTCAATACAAAGCAGAAAGACAGAAAGGAAGAGGAACTGCAGCATCCAAGGGATTTCTCTGACGGGCAAATCCTGCTGCTGGGATTGGGTTGGGGTCACCCTGTTGCACCCTTCAAGATTGCTTTTTTTATTATTTTTTTATTTTGTGGACGACACAAATCCAGCTTCCCTGAAGTGCAGGAATGTCCCTAAAGCTCAGAGCACGCTGAGAGCAAAGCGAAGAGCTATTCTGGGCTCTGCTCTCACCTGTCTCACTTTACCCGAGCGTGGCTTTCCTGAATATTTTTAGCTGTGTTTTATTACCAGCTTCACAAGCCCCAGACCAGGGGATTATTACCATTGCACAGTTACTTACCCACATACAAGTTATTTAATTCAAACAGTCTTTGGGAGCACTAAGAGCAGACTTTCCTGGATGGTTTTGTTGTCACTGGCATCTGGACAGGAATCAACAGCCAAATATCCAGCATTTCCCAGCATGTGATGTACGTAGTATTGATCCTAAAACAGCCAAAGCCATAAACACTTTATCTTCAATTTCTGTTTAACTATTTTTATCAGGCTGGACGTTTTTCTCACCAGCACCTTGAATCAACCTCCTAATTCCAACACTTTCCAAGTTTCATTAGGGTGTATTTCTCCACAAGAGTGGGAATTCATCAAGCTTCAGCAAAACTGTTTCATAAAGTCACACTCAGTGCTTGTATTTGTGCCCCCCCCCCCTCCCCCTCCCCCCCCATCTCCCTGGTCATTAACTTTTCATGTGAAAATTAGGAAATTTGGTTGCTCAGGGCAAACCTTCCCAGCTGTTCTGCAGGGAGGTGATAGCAGAGTTTGGTCTAAACTGGGTCGGGGATAACAAATGCCAGTTGCCCCATTGCAATATGTGATTTCGTTTTTGCTGGTAGCAGCCCGGGGTCACAGAGCACCGTGCTCACGTCCTCCCCCAGACGGAGCCATTTCTGGTTCCATATGGAAAAGGGCTGTGGCATCTGGTTTCACTCTCAGCAGCTGGCAGCTTGAAGCCTGTGTTTTGCGTGGTGTGGAGTAAAGAGAAAATAAAGTGTCGAATTGTTTGGCATTATCAAGGATTTCTGCTCCCCAGGACTTCTGCATAAAGAGATGGAAATTTTAGCTGCTGGAGCCAAGAAACACACAGAAGTATATGAATTTATTACATTTTATCTCATTCTCCTGCAAACAGCGCTGGAAATGTCAAAAGATCATCTATTGTTTCATCATTTATAAAGAATTTTTGTTTTCTTGTTGTAATTTCTTTGATGCATGGCTGTGGGGAAGGAAAAGAAATGGGAGCAGGAGATGGCAGGTTGAACGAGCAGTTTGTCTGGCCGCAGAGCTACGTGCATTTAAATTTCTCACATCCCGGTTTTTAATTTAACAAATGTAATTAAGGATGGGGTAGGTACTCGGATTATTCATTTACTCCAGATGGAAAAATTAAATTGAATGCAAATTCTATAATCAGACATGAAGTTGAGGATGTCGGACGTGATGGGGAAGTGTCAGCACATTAATGGGACCACTTTCCCTAAACAGCACCCAAATCTAGAGCTAGGGATTATTTGAATAATTGAGGTGGCATTTGATAAGATATCTGATTGCTGATATCTCCTTAAGATGGAGCCTTAATTGTAATTCTCCATCAAGAAGGATTAATCTGCGTAACGGGGCTGTTGGGAATGGTGTGGTGTCAGAGTGCTGCGCTCGAGTTTTGGTCTTTTATCAAGGGCTGCCATTCCTGGTAGCGGTACCAAAATGATTGTGGCATCTCCTGGTCTGTTGCCTATGAGCTGGGAGACTGCCAAGCCTCGTGGCTTGTCCCTGAGCCTCCGGGGCTGCATGAGTCCTGGCAGAGGGATTTCCCAAGGGTTGAGCCAATGCTGCAGCATCAGTACTGAGGTCTGCTCTCATCTCCTTTATTTGGGGTGCAATCAAACCCTTATTTCCGTGTGAAATAGAGACAGATGAGGAGAATATTGTCGCATCTTCCTCAGAAGACCTCATGGGGCTGTGAGTGTCCTGTAGTGGGATGCTGAGCAGCCATTGGGAGTGGATGGACACTGACTCCCAGCTCAGCCTTGGTGGGGGCAGAAGGAGGAATTTACACTCAGCCTGGTGGCAAACATTTGGTCGCAGTCACAGACAGCTCCTCTTGCATTTCCTCAACACTAATGCTGCATGTTGGAGAAATAACTCTTATGTAGAGTCCTTTTCACTGTCAGCAGTACTTGTTCCTCTTGGAACAAGGCATAACAGGCAGTGAGATGGAGACAAACTTTGCTTCTTGAATCCCACATCTGGCAGATAAAATGAGTTATTTCAAATGGTCATTGTTTTTGGAGGAAATAATTATTTTTAAATGAAAACAACAACAACATTTTCTTTAATGTTGACTATCCAGAATTGTGAAATAATCATTGCAGCCTTTCTTTCTTGCCTCCTGCATCTAGCAGCAGATGAAGAAAGGGAAAGAGAGATGAAAGGGGGCAAAGAGATAAAGCTTGAAAGATTTATTTTCTTGAGAGTGTGCATATTTTGGAACAAAATGTAAATGAAACACACAGAAAAAACATTAGGGAGAAAATACTCACAAGCCCTACCTGCAGCATTGCCCAACAGTGATGAGTGCAGCTTATATCTCTACTGCCTTTAATGTAAAGCCGTATGCAGATTTTTCTTTTTCTTTTTTCTTTTTTTCTTCTTTTTCTTTTCCTCACCATCCTACTCATAGCTGCCACAACGTAGTAATATCCATTTCTGCTAAATGGGTGCATTCATCATCTTAGCAATGTGATTTTAGCACTCGGATGATCTCTTAGGTCAGCATTCACACTCCACAGCCAGAAGGGCATGATTTCCCCCAAAAAACTTAAATCACTTGAGATAAGTTGGGCATTATCTTCAAGGTTGCAAATTGCTTGTTTGCTCCTCCAGCTGGAGCTCTTAATTCAGAACAATTAGCGTGCCATTTAGAACAGAAACAAAGCATATGGAGGTGATCCCAGGAAAAGAGCATCATTGGGTTGGAGCACCCCAGCATAGCCTGGTATTCTCTGAACAAACCGCTTGGCTCCAGTTTGTCTTTCTTTGCGTATCTCATCTCTTCCTTTTGTCCTTCTTTCCTCCCTTCCTTCACCCTTCCCTCCCCTCCCTCCCTTCCTCCCTTCCCTGCTTTCTTTCCCCACTTTCCTTACCCACTTGCCTCCATCATATTTGCTCTTATGGTTCATATTGGAGCTGCATGAGAATGTTATTAAGAGAACCAAGAATTCATTTTTCATGTGAAATAAAAACAGTGTTTTCCTTCAAGTCTTTGTAGGAATCAGCACTGCCCAACACACACTGCATCACAAGAGCATTTTTGTTCACCCCACAAATGATCTGCACATCTTCCCAATGTACTTTTCCACCACTGGGATTTTTTGGGAGCCTCCAAACGTGCAGACCGAGGCTGTGAAGCCAAGCAGGTTGTTTTAAAGAGCTTTTCTGCAATCCCTTTCCCTTTACTCCCCGTCAGAGGATGGATGGAGGCAGCATCGGCAAATCTGAATAACTAATCAGAGTCCTCATTAACCCCCCGCAGAGATGCTCAAACATTCACTTTGCTGTTTGTGAAGCAGAGAAGGAAAAAAAAATAAGAGGGGGAAGAAAAAAAATCCAACACAAAACGACCCACCCTGCATTAAAATTGATGTGTTATTAATCCCACTGTTCAGACCTCATGGGCACCAAATTTTCCTCCATCTCGCCCAAGGCTGAGCAGTGTGGGGCCGCTCCTGCAGGGCACTTTGACTTTCCATTATTTATTGCTGCAGTGTGGTGAGGCCGCTTTGTTCCCCGTGCCCAGATGTGCACACATGTGCCTGGCGGGGAGATTCCCATATTTCTTTACATTTCCCCCCACTTCCGAGGATGCAGATCACCTGCAGGGGCAGTGCTCTGCTCATGGATTCAGCTGTGGTTGGTGCATGGCTTTGCTTTTGCTTTTTCAGAAATATGGAAATAGTGCGTGCATATCGGCACATCTCAAGTCCTTTTGCTGGTGGCACCGTCAGGGTGAGCTTGTGACTCTGGGAAGGTGGAAGGATGAGTGGATGAGAACACTGAGTTACTCTTTGCACCTTCAGGTGTCCCCACCCTGCAGCTCTGGGCCATGTTTTGTGGCTGGTGCTCAGCATTTCCTTATTCTTAATTAAATCCCTAATAAAGGGATGCTCTAAGGAACCAGCCTTTTGCAGCCTGAATACAAGCTGAAGTCCTGGGATGCTGGTACCTCACCTTCACTGATGGACATGATACGAGTTGGGTGAATGGGGATTTAGAGTGTGTTGGGGGATTGCTGTATGCAGTCTGTGCCAGGACTGCATATCATTGCCATTGACGTGTCTTATTTGTGACCCTCCAGCAGCTGCTGCATGCACTGAGTGCTGGATCTGCCATGGAGCAGCTTGGAGGCAACATCTCCATTCCCTCTCGCATCTTCAGGACTTCAAAGGCCTCTGATAAACTTCAAAGGATGCCTTTTGAAGTTGCTAAAATGTGTGCTGGCTAATGAAGATTTACCTCCCTTTGCAAGAGTGTTTGGGGAAGTGTTGCTGGTGGGGACTGGCTATTTGTGCTCCCTGTGGCAGGAACAAAAGCTGCATCTTCTGTGCAGAAGCCATGCAAGCTGTATTTTTGCCCTGTCAAAACAGGTGCATGCATATCCAAGTCTGCAGCCCTGAAAAGCTCTGCAGATGGAAATCAGCATTGCTCAGGAGCTATTTTAGCACTTGCAAAGTGCTATTTATCTGCTCCTTTTCTTCCAGGTCTCACACTTAGTTTGCGCAAGTGAAGCCAGATGACAAAAGTCTCTCCCACGGGAGGAAAAAAGACTTTACAGGGATGACAAATTGCTGCAAAAACATGAGATTTTGGAAACATTGTCAGGACAAACCCAAAGCAGGTCACGTCCCAGCTCCTTGACTTGTATTTGCGGTCAGCCTGTGCTTGCTCTGCCAAGGCAGGAGCCCATAGGCTTTTATTCCTGATTATAAATAACCTTAATTATGTTTGTAATTGAAGAGTCTTGGACTCAGGATCCATCTGAGTGCTCAGCATAGCCCAGGTTGCGTCTCTCAACCTCATGGCACGACCTACCTGCCCTTCCGTCTCCTTCACCAAATCTTCCATTTTCTGAAATTTTGGGTCCAGCTTTTGGATGGGAGGAGAAGATTTTGTGCCAAGAGCAGATGAATCGATACATGTTCAAAACTGTAGTGCTGGAAAGTCAGATGGCATTTTGGGTGAAGAAATCATGGGAGTGATACTGAAACAAACACATAAGTGCTGGGGCTGTGGTGTGTAGGGTGGCAGATATTTTGGGTGGATGTTGGGGATCTCAGAAGCTCTCCTCTATCTGATGCATATCCAGGTGCATATATCCCATGTACAAGGTCTGAGCAGCTATAGATCAAGGCATAAGTATATCCTAGACACATACAAGTGATCTGAGGAGGTCTGTACCGTGTGATATATATCGTAGTGGGCAGATACAGATTGAAGATCTGAGGAGCTTTCTGGAAGGGATGTTTATCAGGGGACTTACATGTTTATTGGAGTTTTGAGGAGCTCTGCAGAGCTGTTATATACGGCATGGTAGATATATCAGACATGCACTGGAGATCTGGGGAGCTCTCTAGAGGTGATGTATGTCGTGGTAGGTACATACATCACATGTATATTTTGGATTTGAGGAACTCCAGACTGGTAATATATATCAGAGATGCATGTATCAGACAAATACGAGAGGTCTGAGCAGCTCTCTAGAGGTGATTTATATCAGTGTAGATATAGCAGGTGTATATTGGAGATCTTAGGTGATGTTTATCACCTCATATCTAGAGGTAATGTAAATTGAGGGACATTTATCAGGCGTATATTGGAGATCTGAAGAGCATGCTGGAGGTGATGTATGTATCAGAGATCTGGGGAGCTCTGTCTCTTTGCCTTGAAATCATCCACTTGCTTCCAGAGTCTCTTGGAGACCTCGATATCATCCAGTTTTCCAGGAATTGCTACTTTCTCCTTTTTTTTTTTTTAGAGGGGAAAAAAAAAATCTCAAATTTTAAGTCATCCTTGCAAGTTTCTTTCTTTTTTTTTTTTTTTTGACACAGGAACCGCTGCAGAGAGGGAGATTTGTGAAGGCATTTAGTGAGATAATTAAAGCTGAACTGAGAAATATGGTGATTTGCAGATGCGCCTAAGTGGGTTAGGCAGCTAAATCCCATTTAGGCAGGGAAATTTTGCCACTTGATCTGCTTAGAAGGGTCTAGAAATCCCAATCTCAGCTTCCTTAAAGAGCAGATCCTTGGGAGAGGCAGCATCATCTCTAACACTTATATGGACTTTTACTTATTAGATAACCTCCAGATCCACTCCCCTGTTTTTGAATTAGTGGCTCTTTCCTGGTTCACACAGTCTGAGCTGGAGTGTAGAAGCACATTTAGACTCAAGCAAAGATTATAGTTGATAATGGGAATGTTGACAGCCAGTGCAAAACAGGGACGTGGCCAACAGCAGCAGCGGCTTCACAGCTTTTTCCCTATTTTCTCTGTTTCAGACCCAAACTACACTACTAACCCACTGTGAGATCCTGTGCTGGGGAGCTGTCATCATTGAGGAGCAGAAGGGGACAGGACGAGATACAGCTGTGGATTTCCCTTTGTGGATATACTGGCAACGATCGCATCTTCATATTCCAGACACATCTCGGTTCGACCTCTAAAATTCTGATTCATTTTTCCCATTCCTTGGAGATGTCCAGAGCTGCTTGTCACATCCCCAGGGGTCTGACTTAGCAGTCACTAGTCCACCTTTCATCCCCATGGGGCAATTGTCACCTCTGGTTTCCTCAATTCCTCCTATTTTTTGTCCTATCCTGCAATAAATTCACTTTTAAGAACAGACTTGCCCTCTCAGGGTGGTCCACGGTGGCTTTATTGATTGCACCAAAGGACCTAGCACAGAAAACTTCATCCTTTGTATGATATTTCATCTTTCCATTTCATTGTTTTCTTTCCATATTCAGTATTTCACCATTTCCTTTCCCAGACTGTGACCCGTACTCAGAAGTTTTGCTTTTGTGGCTGTGGAACATTTCGTGCAGCGGCTCCTCGAGCACCCGCAGACGGTAAGGCAGCCTTGTTTTGTACTAATTGTGCAGTGATGTATGAGCTGAGAGGGATGCGATGAGTTGTGACCTCAGCAGGGCTTTGTCTGAGGGATTTCTGCTCTTTCCTGGTACCTTGCAGTTATATTGCCCCTTTCGTTAAATTTGGTGAGCATTAGAGAGGAATTGCTGACTTTCCTATTTTTATTGTTATTTTCCTTAGAAATCAGGCTGTGCAGGGGATCTTGCTTTAAAGCTCAAGTGTTGAGAACATGTTGTTAAGAGCCGTAAACCACGACTGGCCCAGAGGAAAACACAGATTTTGTCATAAAAATACGCCAAATATGGGCTGTTATCACTGCAAAATATTGGCAGCTCAGTAGGATATGGAGAAATGGTCACCAGTTAAAAATAACTTAAATGCAGAGCTTAAAATAAGATGTGCATGAAACCAAGGGTCTTGCAGTTCTTCAGTCAGCCCCAATTGCTAAAATTAGGGCCTGACCGAGTGACAAATGTGTTTGCTCTGTGCCAACACTGGAAGCATCCTGAGGGTGACAAAATAAATGCCCGCTGACTGCAACTTTCCTCCTAAGGAAGCGAAGAAAAATCTTTGGCTGTTGAACGAAATGTTGACTTGAAGGCTGAGGAGATGCCTTCAGTTTGGGCAGCTGTCCTGAAAACAAGCCTTATTTCCTCCTAAATCAGTGGAGATGAGGGATGGAGCATCTCAGGGTAAAACCCAAGAGCTCTTCAGTTCTTTCTGCTCTTCCAGCCTAAAGTGAAGCTTCACTTGGATGGCTGCATGGCAATTCCCAGTGCAAAACCTTTTGCATCTTTTCTTTGAGTTTTGCCTGCTCTGAAAGCCCTTTTAATAAACGGCAGTCAATAATGACAGGATTATTTTCTCCAGGCTGCCCTTTCAGCCTCAATTCTCACCAGTGACCTTCCATCAGCCAAATAAAACAGGATTAAGTATGTGACGAAGTGGCTGAATTTCTCATTATTTCAGATCTCAGGTTTGGCCCCGTTTCTACTAAAGGTGTGGATTGGGTTGACCTCAAAATCTCTTCTTAGGTAAAACATAAAACTATCAGAGAGTGTCCAGAGAAGAGCTACGAGATGGGGAAGGCTCTGGAGAGCCATCTCTCACCAGGAATTTTGCATTAGAATAAAAAACCCAGATCCATTTCCCTTGTGATGGTGAAGACCAGAAAACCAGAGAGCTGAAGGAGAGGGATGTGAAGCAGAAGTGCAGCGAGTTGGGAGCTCTGATTTATCTGCCATATGGGAAAGAGGAAAGCAGCCGGCTCCAAAGGGATTCCTTTCTCTCTCCCAAAGGGAGAATTTGCAAGCGTGTTAGCAGGAGTTAGTAAGAAACGAGGCAGATTTAAGTGTGGAAAGGGTTTTATGGGTGTTCCATGGCATTGCCTTGTCTCTAGTGATTCCTATGGGCGGGGAAATCATTGCCTTGGTTCCTGTGCATATCTTGCCATCCACATTTCTGCAATTGGGGTAGGTCTGCTGCTTTAATCCAGTCTCTGCCACATGACCAAAAATCATGTTTCTGCTGGTGCTGCCATCACTCACACAGGCATTGGGGGATCTGCACAAAACTGATTCAAACAGGCAATGTGTGTTACTCAGTCCTGCACAGTATGTGGCCTTATCTTTGCTGGGATCTTTGGAGCACTGAGTTTTGTGTGGCTTTTGTCCACCAGCGCCAGGCTGATCCTCTGACTGAAAAACTGGCGATGGACCATGAGATGGAACAACAAATGATGGTTACATTTTTGCTGAGGAAGATTTTCTCTGTCCTCCTTGAAATTCTGTGTCAAAGTCTGAACCTGGCTGGGACTTTGGGGTGAAACTCTCCTACTTCAGAACTGGAATGTGATTGAAATTTGATGTTTGGGTGCTGGAAATGTGGTTGCACAGCAATTCCTATGTCTTGGGATAAGCAGGTTGCAATCAAAAGTGAAGTGTACAAGACAAGTTTTGAAAGCAAGAGGATAGATTTTGATCATAAATTATTCACAGTTAATTGCTTGCAGTGAAGAACTGTTAGAAAATTAATCCGCTCCTGTTTTTTGCTAATGCTCTCAAAACGATCAGAACCTTTTCCTGGACAGTTTGTGTCCGACAAGGAGAAGTTTGTGCATTTTTAGGCTCCTCAGCTACGTTTCACTTCAAAGGTTTTCCATTTGCCCTCCAAAAAAAATCACAGTTTGCTCTTTTGGGAACTTTTGCTGGGCCAGGGGCTGCATTGCCCAAAATTCAAGTATTTTTATGTTACTTTGAAGAAACCTCTTTGATGTTTCCCTGTGCCAGTTTTTTTGGAAGGTGTTTTAAGGATCTCCCTCTATAAAAGTAACACTAAAACGTGTGTAGGTATCTCAGCTCTCCACTTAAAAAAAGAACAAAGTTGTTTAATGCTGCCGTTCAAGGTACATTAACCTTGTCTGCTAAAGCTCTGACTGGCTCTTGCAGGTTTTATTCTTGTGTTTATGTTGCAGAGATATCCCTGGAGCATTTTAGTCGGCAGCGGGGATGGGTATCTTCGGAGAGAAGAGAAATATTTAGCGGTAATTGTTGTTCTCATCAGCAATGCACCACAGCAGCTCCCCCTCCCACACCGACTCCTTCCCATGCAGCTGGGGGGGTTTGCAAATATCTTAATGCTGTTTCCCTTCAACAAGGGGGAGATTACCCATCCTGTGGGACAGCGAGCTGTTTCTGGGACGTGCCATGCAGCGCAGCGTGTCCCTTTCCCTTCCTGCTGCCTGTGTGTCAGTCAGGAGCTTTTTTAGGGGAAGAAAAGGAGTTTGCTTTGGCCCTGGATTTTATCCTACAGAAAAACCAAACCCCAAACCGTGTTACACAGCGGCAGCAGCAGAAGCCCAGCCTTGCTTTGTCTTTTTTTTGGTTGTTTTCACTGGGAAATAACCCATTGATGAGACACCCAGAAGTTGTCAAATTTCAGGGAAGTGGTGTCTGGGCTGTTAGCGGTGCAAAAATCCTCCTGGAATTGAAAGGATTTTCCAGAGGAAATTTGGCTACCAAATGTTGTGAAAAAATAGAAATATTTGTTATTCCAGTGGTATTTTAGCATGTATCCACATACAAAGCAGCATGTCAGACCACGTGGTAGAGAGAGAAGAATAGTGAAAACCAATTGAGAACGGGTAATACCCTGAAAAATGGGATTCTTCCCCATTTTTGACCATTTAATAGCATCAGATGTGACATTAGAGGGTTGCTTTTGTAGCTTGTGAAAACCTAATGTTCATCTGCAGCTGGAAACTTTTGCTCTCAGGGAAATGAGCAAATTTCAGTAAAAACAGACGGTCGGCAGCGGGGACACGGTGGGCAGAAATGCTGCATGTGGGACCGAGGGATTTGCTCCTGATTCACTTCACAGGCAAGCAGAGGGATGCTGTCACCCGCAGAGGGTGAAGCTGTCCTGGCTGGTGTTTCACAGCAAGATCTATTGTCCTCTGGAGGTGCATCTCCCTTCCCGTCAGTCATATTTCTTCATTTTGACTTATATGTGTGTATAATGAATGCATATATCATAAACATCAGCGTGCAGAAGCCCTGTGTGAAGGCAGCAGCTCTGAGCTCTGGCAGCCCGCTGTGAGCAGAGTGTGAGCAACACCATCGTCGTGAGCCGTCTGAGAAAACACCCCTTGGCAGGGTGAAATCCCCTCCTGTGGTCGCACCACACTGCCAACCATCTCAAATAATTCTGCAACTTCAGGAGGAAAATGGGAAATGCATGAAAACCTGCCTGCATGATTTCCACGTGGAATTCTCAGTTATCCACCACACGCTGTGGGGAGAAGCTGTTGAATTAGCTGGAAAAAATGATCCCCGTTTTCCATTGGTTTGGAAGTAACAGCTGCATCTTGCAAAGCCAACATTCATGGTATCTCAACAAAACGATGATGTGGAGTCCAACACGGTGATTTTTTGACAGTCAGGGCTACTTGCTCATCGTGCAGGTCAGAGATTATTTCCTCTTTGCCTCCAGGATGGCAATGATTACCGGGGACACTTGGATTTTTTCAGCATTTTGAAGCATCGGTGACCACCCTGAAAAGATGACTTCTCTACTCATTCCAATTACATTAATTTGAAAGGGGAGATAAGAGATGGCTGGTGAGAAGCAGCCTATAAATCTTTCTGGGCTGTGACTCTTTTAGGTAGACACAAGCTCTTTGGGAAATACGTTTCCAACTTAATGGCAGTGTTACAGCAAAATGAAATAATTTTTATTTCATAAGGAAATTTAGGATACTTTGATCTCATGTTGCTGCCAAAAGCCCTTCCGGAAATGAAAAGAGCATTTATCAGTTTTATTACTCAAAAATTCTCGGCTGTGTTTGATGCCTTGGGAGCGGGCTGACTCCTCCTGCCCTCGTCAGCTCCCAGCCCTGGAAATTCACCCACTGCTCCCCCAGATAAACACAGAGCTGTCAGCGATGGCTGCCTCTCATTTTGATCCCTGTTCATATTTGGCCATAAGTCCCGTTCTCTAAACAAATCAACACCTGAGCAGCCTCAGAGAACTGCTTGATGTGGCGAGCAGGTTCGGAGATGCCCGGCAGTTAAATCGGGCTCTGGGCTGCCACCTTCTGGGAATACATTCGGCTACAAAGCCTGCACCCAGCAGCACTCCGCTGCTTGCTAACAGTATGCTTGCTGCTGGTGCGGGTTTTTGCCCCCAAATAGCGCTCTGTGGGGTCCTATTCCTAATTTTTTTGCCTCCTACCGAGTTTCTGGACCGTCAGGGTGCTGAGCTCTTTGCTTTTTCCAGCTGCAGCTGTTTCTGGTGAGGTTTCCCCCATGGACTTCAGTGTCGACCTCAAGAATGGGGCTTCCTGTGTGCCCGCAGGGCAGGTTTTAACATCTGACCCCACAGATTTTAAGCTGCCAGTTCACTCAGGAGCAGATAATTTTATTAGAGTGAAAAAAGATAAAAGCATCATTTCAGGACTTGGACTTGACGATCCTCATGGGCCCTTTCCAACTCAGGAGATTCTGTGGTTTTATGATTTCAATCCCATAAAGGCCATCTTCAAGAGGTCTGCGTCACACACTGACCCCACTCTACATTCTCATTGCACTGCACTTTGGATGTGCTCTCTTAATAAGCTATTCAAGGGACATGCAAAGCATGTGAAAAGTAATCCTATATTATTATGTCTGTAAACAAATGTGTGTTACTATTTCTCACACTTATTCACTCAAAACAATAAGGGCAATTGATGCTGATCTCACAAAGCTCTCAGCTTTCTGCACAAGCACAGTGCCCTCGTGCCTATGGTGCTTGGTGGGCCCCACGATGCCCAAAGTCTCATGGAGAAGAACAGAGTATTGCAAAACTTCCCCTGACAAATGCATCCCTGTTCCTCTGCCGCAGGTGAGGACGTTTCCTCCCACAGCTCACAGGGGTAAGCAGAGCCCTGCATGCAGCAGGCCTCATATGGGGAAAAGTATGGCAAACTTCACCCATGGCAGCCCATGGCTGCAGCAGCGCTGCTCTCACCTGAGGCCCTCATCACTTCTCCCTGAATGCATTTCCCATTCAAAATCACAAATCTCAGATAATTCAAATTAAGGGCCAGCAAATCGTTTTGGGTTTCTCATAGGAATAGTGCTGTGTGCTCATGTGAGGGATGTCACCTCTTCTTTCCTTCTCTCCTTTTTTTTTTTTTTTTTTTCTTTTTTCCTTCTGGGGAAGAAAAGCCCTTTTTCGGGGTGTTTTTTTCCCAATATCCATCAGCCTTTCTCTACCCGCAGTTTCTCAATGTGACTCCTGCCCAGGATGCACCATGTCTCCCCGGCGCCGGCTCTGACGATGATGGCCACCCAGACGGTGCCCCCTCCTCCCTACCAAGACAGCCCTCAGGTGAGTGTCCCTCATCCTCCCCAGAACTCTCCCTGACCCCCAGCTCAACACATCTCCCCGTGCATTATTTACTCTGCTTTGCTCAGCACAAACTCTTTGTCCCAGAGACTGCCAAAAATTGAAGCTCCTCTTGATGCAGCTGATGGTTTGGGGGCAAACCTCCATGTGTTTGGTTGGATGTTTTTGTTCTGCTCAGGTTTTATTCATGTGAGGGTTGCAGGGTTTTCCTGGAGAACCGGCACAGTGATGTGTTTGGGGTACAGTGGACACTCCAGTCTCTGGCTGCAGCCTGGGCTCTGCAGTGGGGTGGCTTTGGAGGCAATTTGAGTGGTGTTTTGATTGATTTTATGGCATTTTTGGCAAGCCGTCACAGGGAAAAAGAGACTTCATCTACAGTGTTGCTCCAAGGAGTCGAATAACTTCCTTTCCAAGCATCATTACAGAGTTAGTTATTGTAAGAAAAGGAATTTGGTCCAAGAGAAACTCAGCCAGAGCACCCCAATGCGCTGGATGTGGGGATTTGGGCTCTGGTGAGGTTGGGTTTTGGGGATGGCCCTCCTCCTCACAGCCTGTTCCAAGCTTTCGAGGGACAAATGTGTATTTCTGGTTTGGTCTGCAGAGACTGCATGTGGATGATCCAGACATAGCACTGAACTGGTGCCGTGTTTAAGGCAGCTTTTATAGGGCTTATATGGAAAATGTTAATTTTTCCCCCATTTTGTGTTTTCTTCAAAGCTCAACCCTGCTGCCTTTCTCCACCATTTGCATCCCTGTGTGGCTGCAAAAGCACAAAATACCCCTCAGGAAAAAAAATAGAGACCATTCCCTACAAGGAAAATAAATACATTGCTGCCTTGCCGTGACTTCTGTGCCCCCCCGAAGCCACCCGGGCCTCCTTTCAGCTCGTCTCCTTCGGTGGGAAAAGGTCACTTTTGCAAATGATGCCTCGGTGGGGCTTTTATGGCTCCTCCAACTTCTGTGTCATCATTTGCTCGCTCTGCTGCTCTGCTCAGGGCTTTTTTCCCCCCCCCAACTTTTTCCTTTTTTTCTTAGTGCCTCCCTGTCGAAATGCTGTGCCTTTCTCGCTTACGCAGCAGGGAGCTGGGACACCGATTTAGTCCTAATGGGCAATTTAAGGGACTTTTAAAATAGCCCAGCTTTTCCATGGCATCCTACAGAGACATACCCTGTACCTTTCCCTGTCCCTTCTTCTCCCTCGTTTTCATTTAGAACATTGCACTTGGGGATCTTTGGGACCGTTGCCACCCAAACCCTTTCTTTTTCATCCTTTCGAAGGGGATCTTGTGTGTTTTTCCTTCATTTTAGGGGCAATGCTGCAGCAAAAAGCACTTTGTTTTTTGTTGTTTTTTTCTGAGTGCTGTGGCTGCTGTGAGCTTTTCACCTGAAAATTGAGGGATTTGGTATTTCTAGCTTTTAGAAAAGCAAATTGCATGTTTATTCCTCTCCCCAAAGATACAGCAGAGATGGGGAGGTCAGTGTTAAATAAGAAAACAAGTTGAACCATCAATTATAAGAGCTACAGCTGACACTGCAAAGCTCCCCATCATCAAGGGGACCATCCTGGGGAGAAAAATGGTAAAAAAGAGGTTTGGGGGAGCTTTGCATTAATATTGTTACTGCAGAGTCCATGCAAGCAATTCACCTCACTGTCGGAAATGTGTAAAAATGAAGCAGAAATGGTGGGAAAAGCTGCCTTACGAGGGAAAAAATGCTGTAATAATCTCCTGGTTCTGCTACCAGCACGTAACTGTGTAATTGAGACCAAGCGTGATCGCCAAGCAACTCTACCTGTTGGAAATTAGGAGTCTGCATAGAAATCCATGTGTTTTCCATAATAAATTAAAGGAAGGAAAACAGCAGAAAGTCGTCTGCCACTTCACTGTCAAAGTTGGACAAATATAGTTAGCAGAATACAATCTCATTTTCAGCTCAGGAGCTGATGAAAATAAGCCTGCCCCCAGAAACCATTTTAAAATGGTGTTGCATCTGTCACGGACAAATCCAGAAACTCTGCAGCTGTTGCAGGTTAAAAATTGAGTGGAGATGTCAATTTTTTGATAGGATCAGTGAGTCCTTCTCCCGGTGTCCTTGGCATAGTTCTGGACTTGGAACCTTCATAAATGGCACATGGATTTCATACAAAGGCACTGAGAAATGTCCCAGTGAATAGGATCATGTGCAGCAGGCTGCCCTGCTCTCAGCACCTTCGCTGGGGTTGCTCACTGGAGTTGACCTATTTGGCTGTAGTTCTCAGCAATGTGGAGCAAAAGGGATTACTGCAGGTGCCAGGCATGCTGCCACCAGCCCTGGCAAAGCATTTTCATGCTACAGAACCAAAAAGAGGATTATAACACCAACAGGAGTACAACCAGGAGGTGATGTGGTGCCACAAAAATCTCTTCAGCTTCCTGCACAGAACTCAGACCTGCCATTACCAGCACTTACCTTCGTCCAAATGCATGGCAATTGTTTGCATTTTTCTCCTCTCTTATGCACACACTGTTGGCTGTTTTCCTTCCTGCCCCGCACCCCTGTCTGTCTGCAAACACTTTGCATTGGAGCAACCTCTCCTATTTTTTCCCGACTTGGCACCGCCGCGTTGTTCATCAGAGGTTGCATGAGGTGCGGGATTATTTTCTTTAGTCCAAGGTGAGGTAATGGCTTCGAAACAGCCGCAGAGGAGGCTTTTCTGTGAGTAATAGCCCAATTAGTTGCAGACTCAGCTGCACGCAGCCAACTTGGCAGGATTTGGGGGCTCCGTCTGGCGACGAGGACACAGAATGGGCTGCGATGTCCCCGTAAATGAGTGCACAAGTGAAGAAAGGGGAAAGGGGGAAAAAAAAGCCATTTATCCCCAAAAATGTAAAGTAATTCTCAGTGGAGCTGGCAGGGAGAGGGAAGGGGAAAATGAGAAAGGAAGTGGAGGTATTTAACAGCGTGGCTGGAATGCCATACACAGTCAGTGCTTTCAATTTGGGTTTGGATAAGAACTGGAGAAAAACAGGGAGAAACTCCAACTGATGAGTGAAGTGCAAACTGTCCCACAGACCCATTTATTTGGCCCTCTGGGGGTGAAAAGGGAGAAAAATGAAGCAACCCAGCCGGCTTCTGCGCTGGGAGTGTTAGAAATTAAACGGTGCCAGGTGAATTTCCAGGAGCCAAACTTTGGAGTTATGAACAATAACTGAGATTAAAAAGTGCCGTGGCAGCAGGGAAAGGTCAGGCAGGAGATATTGAAGTCAAACATTTTGAAAGCAACGGGCACTTTGGCATGGATCTGTGCAGCTTTTAATTGAGGTGAGAAATCTGCTGCTCCGTGCCGAGAGTCTGAGTGCAGAGGTGAGTTGTGCTGGACACAACTGTGGGCATCTGCACGTATACACACCTCTTTATGTACACACAGAAAGTATTTAGCCAGAGACAGAGGCTTCTTTTTGCTACCCAGCTTGGGGGAGGATGGAAGATTTATGGAGGAAAACAGGCAAATGCAAATTTGTACAGAATTTCAGAGCAAGAGCAGGTGAAACGTGGACTCAGGGAGTTCATTTTGTGCTGGGATTTTGAGTCGCAAACTGCAGGAGTTGGGGTGCTGATGGATTTGGCCCCAAAGAGATTTTGCTTCTCCCCCAGCCGTTATTCTTTTAAGTAAATCTTGTCATTTATGTCAGACCTGACTACAGCCTGGCAACGAAGCACAGAAACATGGGATGGTAGGGGTTGGAAATAATGCAGATTTCCCTAATGTAACAATTAATTTTAGTGTTAATCATTAATTTTAATCTTATTTAATATGGAAATCACCCCCCAAAACATTTGAGTGAGTACACTCTCTCTATGCACAGACATTTTGGGGTGATGCTGGGAGGATGTGCAGCAGTTTGCACATGTGCTGGTGGAGCCTGGTCTCGCTTTTTAGATGCATGTTTCACAAAATTAATGTCAAGGTTTTGAAAGGGAAGACATTCGTTAACACAGTCGTTAATAGTGTACATCTCTTATGTATATTTTGATGGATTTTGTGTCCCATCACAGCAGCCATTTGGGCAGTGTTGGCCATTGGGACATGCACAAAGTTGCTTTTCTGGCTGTGTGCTCGCAGTGCTGCAGGTGACTCATTGCTGGGCTCCGCACACAGAGGGCTGGCAGATGCTGGTGTGAGTCTGGGAGAAGGCAGAACACTGGTGTGTCTGCCAGCCCTACCTGCTCTGTATGAACAACCAGAGCACGAGATGAGCGCCACAGAGTTTATCAGGGACTGCAGAGCACTTAGCAAAGAGCACCTGCAGTTCCCCCTCACATTTTTCTCTCTCGTTTCCCCTTCCCTTCAGATGACGGCCACAGCCCAGCAGCCCAGCAAGGCTCAGCCCGTGCACCTCTCTGCCACGCCGGCACCCACCGCAGCCGTACCCCCCGCAGCCGGTGACCCGCAGGCGCAGCTGGAGGCCGACAAGCGAGCTGTCTACAGGTGATGCCAGCTAATGGACATGGGCAGTAATTAATTCATTTGTTGCTGCTTTCATTTTTCTCCTGCATTGGGAGCACGTTGATTTGGTAATGTATTGATTAAGGCATTGATGAAGCCAGCAATGCACCGATACATTAATTATGGTAATGCACTGCTAACCTGCTAATATTCAGATGCATTTGTTAATGCCCAGGAATAGGTGGGTTGGCATTTAGCTCCTTCTTAGCAGCAATAGCACATGGTGGTAGGGCTCCTTGGCCAACATAGCGCCACAGCCGGCAGCACCACACCCCTCCAGAAACACCCACAGCCACAAAATCCAAATTCATCTTTTCTCTTTTTGCAAAACTGTGATTTGAGGCAGAAGCAGCACCCAGGAGGAGCAAAAACAGCCATGAACCTGAAAGGTGCTGTTTGTGTATCCATGTGGTGCGCAAGTGGCAGTGACCAGACCCCACCTGCCCCCTTATTTTTAGCTGTGGGTACAATAATACATCATATTATAATGCATAAAGTGTTATAATAAGTAATATTATAATTATGCGAATAATGTAATTATATAAGTAACATGTAATTATATGAGTGATATGTAATTAATGACACTACCATAATGTATACAGTATGATAGAGCAGTAACATTGGGGGTTGGAACCAGGTGATCTTTGACATCCCTTCCAACCCAAGCTGTTCTATGACTATTATATGATACTGTCATATAACTAGGATTAAGGCTTAATATTAAGGAATAACCCCAGCTATGTGGCCTACAGGGTTCCAGTCCCATGCAAAATCTGAACACACAGCATTTTGAGTAGGATAAATAGATGTCATTTGATATCAAATAGTTTTAGCAGCTGGCTGCCTGCCACCCTGTGCTGCATCCTCCGTTATAAGCAATGGATTTTTGTTAATTTTGAGTAATTACATAAAGGCAGAAGGCATTGGCTCCATGCACTGGTTAATCAAGCTGGAGGGAAATTGCCAGGAAAATGCAACAAGAAAGATAGAAGGCGATAGACAAGTGACCATAAAGTCACCACTGGATTTTATGCTTTGGAGGGAGTTTTATCCCCCATTAAAAAATAGGAAAAGAAGGGAAAAGCAATCCACTTCCTCTTTGCTATACAACCAAGCATCATTCAGGGGACTAGTCCAGCAGCATCACTTCAGATTTTGGGCCCTCATGCACTCAGAACCACTTCTGTGCTCTGTGTACTCTGGATTTACAAGTGGGAAAAGTCTGTGCCTTTTTGCCAACCTGCTTCTGCAGGAAAAAAAAAAAGCATTTTGGGGCTGGGAAGAAAGCAGCAGTGAGTGTTGAGCCGCTCTGCCCTCCCCATGCCCGCGCTGCCAGCCCACAGCAGCACCCTGCTGAATGTGCGAAATGAGGCCATTAGAGGGATTCATTTCTCTTTATTAGCCCGTGTCAAATCCTTTTTATTAGCGGCTGCCAACGACCTCTCCTGCAGGAAAATGTCAGGTTCAGCCTTTTATTTGCTTGGTGCCACCACCACACGAGCACTTCTCCCGCTTATTTGGAGCAGTGGCAAATGGGGTGGAAAGGCTGACCTGTGCACGCTCCAGATTCAGAGGATTACCCCAAAAACACTGATTTTTGCAAAAGCAGATTTTGCCAAAGCAGATTTTTCCATCCCAAAACTTTTCTTGGTACGATGGGGATGATATCTGTGATGGGAGAAATCCTCCTGGACCTTGTGCATCCCAGATGCCCATTCCATATTTCACATTGAGGCATCCAGATCCCCCATGCCAGAGCCCCATGGTGCCCATCCCATTCTCCTGCATTTAGCAGACATGGGAAAGCTGGAAATGGAGAAAGCTGCGTAACTGTTGCATGCAAAAGGAAAATAAATAAACTAACAGTTGTGACAACTCAGCACCCAGCTCATGGCAGAAACCCTGATTTCACTGCTCCTGAGCACTGTGCTTGGAAAGAGCTTTGGTGATTTTCCTTAGCTCAGGGGTTTTGCGTGCCCACCTTTAATTGTTTTGTTTTATTTAATTATGATATTTTGTTCAAAATATGTTTAATTTTTTAAATTTTTTTTTAATTTATACATTTTATTATTGTATCATTTATTTTGTTTTATTTTCCTTCCAAATAAAAGCAATCCACACTGCCTCCCCATCCCACCAGCAATTCCTGAAGGTCAGATGTGAGCACAGTGGAGCGCAGCAATGTCAGTGGTGGCTTTAATCCCTGTTGGCACCAACAACCATTCAAAGCAAAGAGGCTACAAAATGCATCTCCCCCCTAAAATAACCCCAGCCCCTGGGGTAATTTTGCTCCCTCATACCAGGTCGGTTTGTGCCTTTTCTTCCTAGCTGGTTTTTGAAATGGCATCTGCTGTGAGCCGTGGGTTCATAAGGCCAATAATTCATGCTGCTGCTTGGAATTTGCCGTTCATATCCCTCGGCTGAGCCCCGGCGGGGCGGCTGAAATTACGGAATGATTCCCCCCAGCCCCCACAGACTGCTCCAGCCCTGGCGAATCTTGCATTAAACTGGGATCAGGCCAGATTAGACTATAATATGCTGCAGTATTAGTGGCTGCAAATGAAGACTTAGCCCAGGGGTTTAACCCCTTTCCCTGATTCAGGCTTGGTAAAGACCCACAGGAAGCCTGGAGTGAGCCGTAATCATTCCTCCTTTGGGCTAAAATTGCTTTTTTTCCTCAAAAATGTTGCATACCTGTTTATAGGAGTGCTTATCTGAAGGGGGTACAGCAAATTCTGCTACACTGAGATAAGTGGGGTGCCATTGCTGTGGGGTGTATAAAGCAATCCCATGGCAGCATTTTGCATTTCTCTTCTCAAAGCTTAAAAGCTTTATATTTTTTACATTTTCTATTTTTAATAGTTTCGTGTTTTTAAAGTTGAACAGCCAGAGAAGCTCCCTGTGTTATCTCATGATCTTTGTGTCCTTCTTTTCCGTGTGCTTTGGGCTAACACGTATATTTGCATTTTATATTGTGTTGATTTAGAATAACTATTAAAAGGAATCCCTATTGGAATCCCAGTGGTGGATTCACAAAAAGAAAGGCAAGCCTGTCCTTCAAGGGAAATCTCTTATTAAAAAGGAAGAGAGGTTTGGTCCACCTTCTACCTGATCATGAACACAGATGTGCTCAAAATAGTCACAAAGAGCCATCAGGATGCAGTAGCAACCCATAAAGCAAAAGCAAGTTGAGTCCTTGGTATAAAAAGCATCACAGGCATGTAGAAATGCATGCCTGCCCCCATCCATCATCCCCAGCTGACTGACATTTTTGGGAGCCTCTTGGCTTGGATCCCAGTGCAGATGTCGATTCCAATGCCAAGGCAACTTCCTTGAAGCCAAACATTTTTGTCCACTGCTGAACCATTCTGAAACAGTCAGCTCTGGTGCAGTGCTGGAAAGCGCTGTAGTGTTGAGAGAGGCCACTTCTGGAGGGGAAACAGAACATTCAGCAATTTTAAAGCTTTGTTTCTTACCTGACCTAGAGGAAGCACATCCAACATCGGCGTGAAGTTTTCACCACCAGGCTGTAGCAAGCTGGGAGGGAATGGGTTGGTGGTTTAGGATAAGAACAGATGAAAGGACTAAAGCAGCTGGACTTATGGGGTGGCAACTCTGTTGTTCACAGGCACCCACTGTTCCCGTTGCTTACGCTGCTCTTTGAGAAGTGTGAGCAGGCGACCCAGGGCTCCGAGTGCATCACCTCAGCCAGTTTCGACGTCGACATTGAGAACTTTGTCCACCAGCAGGAGCAGGAGCACAAACCTTTCTTCAGTGATGACCCTGAGCTGGACAACCTGGTAGAGTGTGCTGGGGTTTGGTGTATGGGCACTGGGGACTGGGGCTGGGATAGGGGATGAGGAATGTGTTATGGGGATCTACCAACCTGACAAGGTCTTGGGGCTGTGTTTATGACATAGGGCACCTTAACAATGTTCTCCGCGGACCCTGTGAGATTTTTTTCTCCAGGATGGAGCTTCTCTTGCAGAGACTTCAAGGGATACCTCCAAATCCCATTATTATATTCAGGAAGCCTCCACACACGATCTCCATGAGAGATATGTGGATGACCATGTCCATGGCCCCATCCTGGTGCACTCACTTCCTCACAAGGAGATTTTAAGGTTGAAAGAGGAAATTTCACAGGCCTGAGATGATGCAAAGACAAAAAGTCCTTCCCCAGAGAATGGTGTGTCCCCCTGGGATTCACTGCAGAGGGTTTTCCATCCCAGAAAAGCAGCAAAATCAGGCAATTTGGAGGGAGTGAGTTTGTATGATGACCTGGTAGAAGGAGAAAAAGTCAAACAATGCTCATCTAAGTGCAGAAACAAGCACTTTCCTAAAAAGCAAGAAGTAATTGCAAGATTAAAATGCTGCATCTTTTGGACTTCATTTCAGTTCTTTGAGGAGAGTTTGCTGAGATTCTCAGTTCAAGACTGGCTTGGAAGTCTGTGGAAAACCACCCAAAAATTACAGGAGATGCAAAACTGCTTGCAGATTACTAAGCCCATTTTGCAACATCTTGTAGACAAGAAACAAAATTACTCTGGGGTGAATGACCAAAAAAGCAGTGTTTGGGATCATTTCAGTGCAGATTTAAGGGCTGAATAGACATCAGATGCTTCCTACCCAAAATCTGTTTGCATTCTCCTTTTTCTTTTTTTCTTTTTTTTTTTTTGGCATTTTTGTAACACCATTGATTCCCTGGAAATCAGCAATGGCAAAGCAGGGATGAAAAGGCCAGCGGCATTAGCTATCATTAGAATAAGAGTCATGTATTCCTCACTGCCGAGATGCACGTAATTAGAAATTAGAAAAAGGTCAGATCTCACCATTATCAACTCAATCAGCTGCCGAGTGCCACACAGTCAATTAATTCAGCATCTGTATTTTTTACAACCCCGCGCACGTACGCCGACGGACTGTAACTCTTTATCCGGACAGATATACGGCGCAGCGGAGCAGGGACATAAAATGAGACCCTAAGCAAATGAGCTGAGATAATTGAGAGATTTATTTTTTGTACATATATGTGTCAGGTCCTCTTGCCTTTGCCCTTGAATATTGACTTTCATGGCCGTGAGCCCCTGGAGGATGCAGAGAGCTGGGGCGCGACGCCTCCACCTTGTGCTTCACCCGTGCCAAGCACAGAGGAAGGAAAATATGCAGGAAAAAAAAGCATAAAAAAAGGGAAGTTTTCCATCCATGCTCCATTGTTCCTGTTATCTGCTGACCAAAAATTTGCTTTCTCCATTGTGGAGCCTCCTCCTGAGTTTGGCCTTGGATTTTTCGGGATGTTTCCCAACCTCGACATCTCACAGTTTGTAAAGATGACCACTAAAATTTGCAAGTTAAAAACACCCTTTGAAATGCAAAGACTCTTTGTTACATAAAACTGGATTTATTGCCCCGGAGTGAATAGCTGAAATTTTATATATTATGCAAGATTTCAAACAGCGGCTGTAAAACTTAAGGTTTCAGCTCGGCAAGAGGAATGTTTCATGTGTAAATTTTTTAACATTTATGGGGTACGTTTTAATGAGGCCCAGGCTTTGCACCAGCAACAGCTTACGGCGGTGCTGCAGCCCCATAATCTTGTTAGAGAAAGTGGCCTCTGGAGAATAACCAAACACGTTGCTACATCAGGGCTTTGCCTCAGAATTTTCTGGGAGAAATTCCCATGAAAGCAACAGCAATTTTTGTGAATTTCACCCCTTGGGATCGCAGAGGTAGAACAGCAGTGGAGGGAGAAGAAAGGCAGTGGTGCAAAGGGATGGGCTCTGGGGGGCATTCGGGGTGGATTTGGGGTGAGAATATCAATTCTAGGGGCTTTTTTTCTTTTCTTTTTTTTTTTTTTTGGTTTGTTGAGAATGGTAATGCTTTTAATTCTACTTTTGATGCATGCAGATGGTGAAGGCAATCCAGGTGCTGCGCATCCACCTTCTGGAGCTGGAAAAGGTCAATGAATTGTGCAAGGACTTTTGCAACCGCTACATCACCTGCCTCAAAACCAAGATGCACAGTGACAACCTACTCAGGAACGACCTGGGGGGCCCCTACTCCCCCAACCCCTCCTCCATCAGCCTCCACCCTCAGGTAACGCCCTAACATTGCCTGCAGTCACCATCCTTGCACCTTGGCCAGTGTGCAAGGCACGCAAAGTTGAGGAATGGTTCTGCAAGTCCTGTGATCTCTGGGAAATTCAATGAAATCCATCCCAAATTGAGGAAAACATGAAAAAAAGAATGTATCTTGCACATATGAAGCAAAACGGTGAGGATTTCTTTTTTTCTGAAATAGTTGCAAGTGTTTCATGAAAAAAAAAAACCAAAACTATTTGTCCCTGTAGTAGAAATGCTAAGTCATGGCTTATAGCAGTGATGGAGCACCTGGTGGGAAGGCAGGGCCAGCCCAGGGCAGCTCAGGTACATGCAATGTACTGAGTGAAGGAAGGGCTGGAGCCAGGATCCACCCCTTCCCAGCCCTCATTTAAAGATTGGCAGTGGAGGTGAGGGTATTTTGTTGGATGTCCCTGCCTGCCTGACGCCTTCCAAAGGTAAACAACTTCTTTTATTTTTGTGCCCACAGCTGTTGTATTTGAGCATAATCCTCCCTGTAGCCTGGGATCTTGTTGCTCTGCTGTTCTTGCTACATATTCTGTTGTGTCAGTCCCAATTTGTCATCTTCATTTGAAGGCAGGTCAACAGATTACAAGTCTCCTATGACCCTTTTTGGTTGCTCTGCTCTTGCACATCCTGCAATCCACCACCAGCATGACCAAGGTTCACACTTTTTTTGTCCTTCAGATTCTTGCCTACAGAAGGAAACTTCTGGTGCCTCAAGCACTACAGGTATCCAGAAAGTTCAGCCATTTCGGTTCATATTTTGGCACTGAGTTGTGCCTTGGTGTCTTTTTGGAGAAAAAACAGTGTTTGGAAGAAAAAAGAAAAAAGAAAAAAGTTGTATTTCTTATTTGGGTTTCCTGAAAGCACCCAACCACTTAATCATTGATCTAAAAAAAAATCCAGCCTCTCTCTATTTTCTAATAATCTCTAGAAATGGACTTATTATCCCTTTGCTACTTTATGGAAGCATTCCTTATGATCAAAATTAGCAAGACACTTGCATAAAAGAGAACAATAATTGCTCAACGAGCATCTCGTTTGTAATTTATTAGTTTCTATTATTGTGCATTGCCATGGCAACAGCTCGTGTCCCGGGTGATGAGAGAGATGTTAGATATGAGCCGACGAAGCTCCTGGTCCCAGCAAATGGAGGTGCACGTTTTTATCAGTAATTTTCATGAAAATAATAAGTGAGGGAGTTAATGAGATGGAAAGCCGTCCTGTGGCTATTGTGATTTCTCCCCCCCCTCCCCTTTTTTTTTTTAAGTGTTGATCTAATTAGAATGCATCAGTCAGGAGAAGTAATGAGGATTTAGCATCTCACAAAGAGGTGGGGATCGTATCAGAAAATTAGCACAAGTCTTTGGAAAATAATCAGGCCAGTGGTGGGGAAGGGGCTGAGCACTTTGGATTCCTGAAATCCCACAGCTGTCCTCATTTCCCTTCCAGGCAGGACAGGAAAGTTGAGAATTCAAGTGAGGCTTTGGAGATCGTTGCTAAATAAATGGGTGAGGCCCAGTTGGAGGGGAACTGTCACAGTGGCTGGAGGATAGAAGGGTCTGCAACAGGCAACAGGAGCTGGACTATTCATGGTGACAGCCCAGAAGGAGGCACCACCTCCCTGGGTGCTGGATGGGGATGGCAGATGGGTGCTGGCATAAGGGCAAATTTTTTCTAATTACCCAACTCAGCAATGTCAGGTGTCAGGGTGCTTCAGCTCATTGAGCGTACTTGAGTTTGCATGGATAAAGCTTAGAAATACAACAGTGGGAACACTTTTTGTTCATCAAAGGAGCTTTATAGTGCTGGGGATGCTTCGGAGAGCTGAAGAACTGCAAGACTCGTGTTCAAAAGATGGCAAGTGGAATGATTTGGCTAATTATTGTGCTATTACCCAATGAAGATGGGTATAACACCTAAGCAGCCACTACTATAGGAATTAAAAAAAGTATATCTAAATAATGGAAATGTGGTTGATCAGTTATTCATCTGCAAGTTTTCTTAGAAAATAGGCTTGTGGGTTTTTTTTTTTTTTTCAAGATATGGGACCAATCATTTTCATAGGAGATGAACCAGACCAGTTGTGAAACAAACTGTTTCTGGCTTGGGCAAAGTTTTTTTTGATCACACAACTGCCTGCTTAAAAATGTATGGAGATGTTGTAAGAAGAACAAGAGCTGAAACTGAGAAAGCAACAAGTGGGACTGACAGAATGGGATAATTGCTGTTGTATTGATTTCTCTGCTATTTAAAGCCAACAGGTTTTCATCCCCCATCCATCCAACTGTGCCTCTGCGGTGCTGAGTTTGGCCAACTCTTTCTCAGTATACTCAGGTTTCTTTTTTTCTCCAACTAACCCAGATTTTCCCCAGTTTAACACAGGCACAGACAAATCTCAAACAATTAGGAATGGATGGAAATTTCCTGCATGTGTGCCACCCAAAAAGAAATCACTGCATCATAGAACAAAGTGGAAGGACTTCAGCACAAGTAGCGCTGTGTTTTAGTACTTGCCTTGTTGTGAGAAAGGGGTGTTTTGTGCACAATGCAGTATATGTCAGGTCCATATCCTCATTAAAGTGTTTTTAATTTGGAGAAACCATGTTTTGCCATAGAGCTGCAGAATTTTGGTGCTGAGATGGACCTGGAGAGACACCTAGTGATGGTGTCATTCTTTCTACACTCAAGAGTAAAAATTGCCAGAAACTTTCCAACTGGAGTCCTGAAATGTAAAACATTTCTAAAATCATCACAGCAATGTAATTTGGCTGGCATTTGCAATTAGTCTGCTAAATACATGTTTTAAATCTTCTTGGAGATATCTGTAACTATTTTAAGGCAGAGCCTCCACTTCCATTGGATACTTCTGGTTTTGCAGTGTTGATGCACTTTCAGATATTCTGAATTATTTCTTAGTGCACTTCCAAAAACAGTCTTCTGGGTTCTCGTTTTCTGAGGAACTGCAGAATAATGAGTCAGGAGGAGAGCTCTGCACATCTCCTGGTGAACAATGCACCCATATAATCTACTGATGTACAGTTAATTGATCTGAGCATTCAACTTATCTCCATTGTGTTATTGTTACAAGAAGGGTGATGGCTTTTTCTGGCTGTGCTTGTGTTTTGGTGTCACTACACATCAGTCCTCCAGATAAATCCTTTTCTCAGAGCGAGAAATAGGCTTGCTGAAGAAATGTTTCAAATTGAAGTAAGTTCAAGTAAGGTGGAAAGTGCCTTTTGTTGGTATTTTGTTCAGCAGCTGAGGAACAGGACAATGGAAAAGTGAGGCAGAATGGGAAAATGGGTAGAAGAGGGAGAAAAAGATCCTCCTTTTACTGCAAAATATGAATGCAGCTTTATCTCATATACAGGTGGGCATATTACACATACACACCTGTGTCAGGCTTGTTTTGGAAGGATAGTTTTAAATGTTGTTGGCATAACATGCAAAAATCTTGCATGTCATGGAGGCTGCTGTGCTTGGCCCTGTGTTCTCTATATCCTCCCACTGTGACACACTTCCCAAAGTATTTTGCTAAATAATCACGTAACCTTTTTGTGCTTTTTTCCATTTGCAGCTCTTGGGTGAAAGGCTGATGCAAACAATACAGCACTTGGGGAAGAAATCTCCATTTTTGCAATAAGTTAACCTTAGAGCTGCAGGGAATTATGTCAAATTGACCTATGTTAATATTGTTTTTTAAATTATTATGCTGGCATGGAGAAACTGACAGTGGTTATTTTCTGCTGCTCTTATTGGAGATCTGTGCTGTTCATGTGCTTTTTTGGGGGAAGTTTAATTTTTTCAGAGCAGTTTATGGTGTTTTCCCTTTGAGGAGAAGCTGCTTCATCAAGTTTCAGACAAAGGGGAAAAAAATAAAGAAGCGTGTAGATAGGAAGAAGACAACAGAATTATTTCCTTCTTGTCATCTATGTGGTGCTTTCTGCATTTGTTGAAAATAGTGGCTGCACAAAGAGGTGACATTGCTTAGACATGACTTGGAGCTTTGCAAAGCATAATTCCTTGTTTTTCCACATTTTATTTCCAGCTGCAACAGAAGGAAAACAAAGCTCTTATTGCATGCAACAAAATGCTTTGAAATCCTCTTTTATTTTTTTTTTTTTTGCAGGAGATGCTGCAGAGCTCACCTGCGGCGCTGCCAGCCGCATCCAACCCCCCACCGGGAATCGTGGTGCCTGCAGCCGCGCTGCCCCCAGGCAACCTGGCCATGGGCAGTGGGGCTGGATCACCCGCCGTGCCAGGTAGGGCCAGCAGGGAGGCTGTGGGGGGGAACCCTCAACGTGCAGCACCCCCACAAACCCTGTCTTCTGCAGGTGGAGCCCTGTACCAGCCCGTGACGATGGTGACATCTCAGGGCCAGGTCCTCGCCCAAGCCATCGCCCCTGGTGCCCTGCAGATCCCCAACGCCCAGGTAAATCGATCCACAGAGCATTATGAACTGGAGGGAACCTGCAAGGGGCACCAAGCCCAACCCCTGGCTGTACACAGCACCACCCAGACACACACTGTGGGTAGAAATTGCTTTATAAAGACAACTTACCATCCCTGTCTGCACGTATCCTGCATCCTCAGTCTCTTACTAACGCTGTCATTCCTCAGGAGTTTAGGCAAAACATATCATTCTCTGCCACACTGCTCCCTGGGGGCAGATCAGCCTCAGTCCCCCCATGCACGTTCTTAGTGGCAGGAGCCTCCTAACACTATCAGGCATAAATGCATGTGGAAAAAAAAGGATATTTTGGAAGGAGAAGACACCTCCGCAGCAGGCTTTAATGCCTTCAAGGCTTCTTTTTTCCTTTCCCTCTTTAATATCTTGCCGTCACCAGCTTGGATCTTGCAGCAAAGCTCTCTGAGGTGCAGGAAACAGACGCACAGGGAATATCAGGGCAGGGAGAGCAGCCTGGACAAGCACCTCCGGATGCTCTTCCCGCACCGCTGGCGTGATTTATTCATCTGGAGCTCATGGGAGCGGTGGGACCTGCCGGGCTGATGTTTAATTCATCCCGGAGAAGTGTTTTGATGAAGAGCTGGGGAAAAAAAATCTTTTTAACTGAGGTTTCAGTTCTTTTCCCACGACATCATTAAAGCTTCTCTTGCAGCATCCCAGTGTATTTATTTTTAATTTTTTTCTAAAAGCAGCACATTTTCCCACAACGTTTCTCCTCTATTAATTGGAATAAGTATAGTGAGGAACGAGGAGCTAACGAATCACAGAGTTTTAACCTCAGGCTGTTTAAAATAGTTGTCTCTGTTTTGTTGTGGTATTTTTATTATGGTAAATTATCCTCCATAATTGCACATTGAAAGCGGTCATGGTGTTGTCCCCACTGGTGCCACTGCGGTTGGAAAAAGCCAATTGCCCTTTGCAATACTGGGTACAAATATGAAGATACTAAATGGGTGGAGAGAGATCCTGGTGGAAAATGGGAGTTTAATGCAGATTTTGGGAAACCGATGGCATCTGGGAGGTTCTCACCACAGTCTGTTTTCCCAGTCCCACTTGAGGTTCATTTTTGTTTGGGCTTTTTTGCCTTGCCAATCACGTTTTTCAGCTGATTTTCTCCCTCTCCCTGGCAGGTGAACCTGGATCTCACCTCACTCCTTGATGGTGAGGACAAGAAGTCCAAGAACAAGCGGGGCGTCCTGCCCAAACACGCCACCAACATCATGCGCTCCTGGCTCTTCCAGCACCTCATGGTGAGCTGGAAAGAAAAAAAATGCCCCCAAAACCTTCAAAATGAACAAACTAAAGTTGGTGGCTTGTCTCGGTCTGGGATATTTGAAGGCACAAAGTGGCTTTGCTTTTATTCTGGGAGCATTTGAGGTGTGAGTGTTTTCACTGCAGGTGGCAACATTATGACCCTGATGTTTAGTAAACAAAACCAGAGGGGGAAATAAGCCAAGATAAGCCAAGTTTCTGTCTTTCATCTACATTTGCAGATGTGTGAGGGAGTGTTCTGTACAGTTAATGGCTCCAAGATCCCCTTTTCCATCAGTCAGGGTGGGTTTGGTGTAACAGCTGCCCCTATGGCTGCCATTCTGGTACAGCAGAAATTGTCCAAAATGTAAAATTACAAAATCATCCAATCTGGGGGTTGATGAGTGGAGGTGTAATTCATAGAGGATGCAACTGGGGTATTTTCATGCAAGGAGACTGCTTGGCCACCACTGGGGCTAGAAAAAGGACAGTAGAAAAAAAAAGTGCTCTTTTTGATTTTTATTTCCCCTGATTGGGGCTGCTGCTTTACATACGTGCATGTCATTTTGTTACCCATCTATCTTCCAGCACCCCTATCCCACAGAGGATGAGAAGAGGCAAATCGCTGCACAAACCAACCTGACCCTCTTACAAGTCAATAACTGGTGAGCACACTGGTGACCTGTGCTGTCACCTCACAGATTTTATGGATTTCAAACCATTTTGTCTCATTTAGTCCATTTTTAGGGATAGGGTGATTGGTTATGGCTCATTTTTAGGCAGTAGAATGGCTGTGTGCTCAGTTAGTTGTTGGACACTGGCGATCCCTATGGGTCACTTCCAACTTAGGGTATTCTGATTCTATGAATCTAGTGTTTATTTGTAAAGTATCAATGCCCTCTCCTGGCAATCCCAATATAGCAGCCAGTATTTTCTCTCCTGCAATTAATAGTTGGAAAAATTAGGGCAATGGATTAACGTGCCACAGACAAATGAAATGTAGGCACATGGCTTGGGAAACGGGATAGAAAAACAGTTTTCTGCATCATGAAACCAATTTTGAAAAGGTTTTATAGTAATTATATATATACAAATAATACAACAATTCACTAAATTGTTATTATATATTTAATGTAGTAATTTAAACAATTTTTAATTGAATGGCCACTCTTTTTTTCCTTGGAAAGGTTCATCAATGCCCGCCGGCGCATCCTGCAACCGATGCTCGATGCCAGCAACCCAGACCCAGCCCCTAAAGCCAAGAAAATCAAATCTCAGCACCGGCCCACCCAGCGGTTCTGGCCCAACTCCATCGCTGCTGGTGTCCTTCAGCAGCAGGGTGGCAATTCAGGGACAAATCCTGATGGTAAGGAGGATCCTGGTGGTCCCTGTTCCTTCTGGATAGGGCCATGCATTGTATTATGGCTTGATGCTTGTGTTTAAAGATTAGAGGAAAAACATGTTGAAGAAGTTGCCCATACACAACAGTCCATCCAGTTAGTCATCATGAGGGTGTTGGCAGTGGGGTCACTTGTATGGCAGTGTGATGGTTCCCTTGTGACAGACATGGAGATGATCCTCTTGCTGAGGTGTTTGGGAAGGGGAAAGCGGAAAGGAGAGGAAAAGAAAGATGAAGGGAGGTGGTGGTATAAGAAGGTGAAAGGAATATTGCCTGAGAAGCTGTGGATGCCCCATCACTGGCAGTGCTAAGGCTGGGTGGGATGGGGCTTTGGGCAACATGATCTACTGGGAGATGTACTTTCTTATATTAGCCAGGGAGTCCTTATTTTTATCTTTTATTTTCAGGCTCCCTTGCCATGGACAACCTGCAGCCCCTCTCATCAGCCACGGCCACCATGGCCATGCAGCAGGCTATGCTTGCAGCTCACGAGGACTCCCTAGATGGCACTGAGGAGGATGACGATGAAGAGGATGAGGACGAGATGGAGGAGGAGGAAGAGGAGGAGGAGGAGCTGGAGGAGGAGCCTGGTGGCCTCCCGGCTGCACCTGGCACTAACCTTGGCTTGGACCACAGTGACTCACTGGAGTAGCTCACCCTGCACGCTCCCCAAATCCTGGATGGCATCGGAAGTGACCTCTCCCCAAATGGCAAAAACAGCAAGAATAACAACAAATCGGTGAGGAAAAAGCTAACCATGGAGGCACCGACAGATGCCCCATCTGCCTGTGGGAGCACCAGGGCCACCACATCAGCACATGGCAGTGAAGGACACGTGTTTACAAGGCACATATTGTGGCCGGATTTTTTTTGAGGTTTTCTTTCAGGTTTTATCCTTGTTTTCTCCCCTTTCCCTTCATTTTTGGTAAGGAGAGCAATTGCAGGGGAGGTTGTTTTCCCCACCATGCTTGGATGCCACCATGGGCTGTTGCATCCTCTTGGATTTCTTGGTGCAAAAAAACACTCAACAAAAACAGGATTGATGTATTCTGGAGGGAAGCTTCCACAAAAAAGGTCATTCACATAAATGTCGGCATAGGGGAAAAAATTGCCAAGTTGCCAATTCTGCTTCCTATCAGATTGGAAGAAAGTTTCATGCTCTTGACGCACAGGATTGCTCAGATCTCCCTGTTTTGGCCCCAGTGCTGTGGCCATTTGGTGACTCCTACACATGACTTTCAGGAAAAGGGAGAAAGCTCCCCAAACTCTTTAATTTATGTGCTAAAAAACCCATCAAATCTGGAAAAAATACTCAGCCTTGTCCTTCAGGCTGAGACTGGATGCAAAGTTGGGCTGGATATGAGGCTAAGCAAAACCTTTCCAGGATGTTTTGGTACCAAATAGGAATAAAAGAGCAGCCTTTCACCCCAGATTGAATAGTGATTTCCCCAGGAGGAAGGAAATTCAGAAAGATGGTATCTCCCCAATGTCATCCACCTGCACAGGAAAACATTGAGTTTCTCACCCCCAAGTGCCACAAGCGAGCTGTCAGGGGGCAGCTGTTCAAAAACACTGTGTTTGGGGGCTTCAAGTGGTAGCAAAAAAGGCAAATTCTGCCTTAAAACATGAGAATAAAAGCAGTCCAGGTAACAGGGCATCTTCTCAGTTCCATGGGGGTTAAAAAAAAAGAAAAGGATTTTTTTCTGCAAGTTCTTCCCCATCAGTGAGGCATTTGTTCTTCTGTAATAAGGAAGGATTTTGGCGGCTGCATGAATTGCCAATTTTGACCTTCTTTTGGCTCTTGAAGAGTTGAGAAGAAACAACAGCCGCAGCCACAAAGCGATGCAATGGGCAGCAAAGCCTATTTTTCAATACTGATCTGGCGTGAATGTAATCTGTAATTTCATAAAGGATTCATTGTAATTTAGTATTAATTCATGTCCATTTATTATAAAGTGCTACGAGATGAGGTTTTGCAGCTGTATTTTATTGTCAGCTTCTTCCTAGTGGAGATGAGGGGGATGAAGGACAAGTGGAACGCCAGAATGGGTGAATAACCCCAAAACAGGCAATGCACAAATAGGCAAATTCTCCTAAAATGAGTGAATTGCTTCAAAACCACAAATGAGGGATGCAACCCTAAAAGGATTTGTACTTAGAAAAGTGATGTCTCTCTATGAAGAACTCTGAAACTTGAGTGATTTACCACCATTATGAACTATGCTCCCCCAGAATGAGGGACCATCCCCAGATATGAACTCTGCTTCTCCAGGTATGCAGTGTGCCTCCAAATGAGTAACCCACTCCAAAATCAATGGCAGCTCCCCTGACACTATGCCACCAAATGTTGCCTCCCAAAAATGAGGAATGCTCGCCAAATACGACCAACAGTTCTCCAGAATTGGTTTCTTCCCCCAGCATGAGTGTCTTTTTGCACAGGTGAGTGCCCCAAAACGGGACAGAGCCCAAAGCAGCATGATTCTTCTTGCTGCTCTCTTCCAGGATCTGAAAGGTGATTGCAGTGAGAGGGGTGTTGGTCTCTTCTCACTGGTGACAGGAGAAGGGGAAATGGCTTCAAGTTGTGCCAGGTTAAGTTTAAGTTGGATATTTACAGAAAGGGTTGTTAAGCACTGAATAGGCTGCTCAGGGATGTGGTTGAGTCACCATCCCTGGATGTGTTTAAAAACTATTTGGATGTGGTGCTCAGGGATATCATTTAGTGGAGGGTTGTTCGTTATGGTAGCATGGTTGGGTTGTGGTTGAACTTGATGATCTTTGTGGTCTTTTCCAACCTGAGCAATTCTATGATTCTGTTCATTGCAGGGAGGGGAAAAAGACACCGGATGCCAGTTGCTTAATTAATGAAACAAATTATTTATTTCCCAGCTGTGCAAAGGTTTGGGGGGATGTGGGCAGGGGAGGTGCAGGTGACCTGTTTCCATGTGTCCGCCCCATTTGTGGGGGTGCCGGAGTTTGGGGGTGCAGGGCTGCACTGCATCAGGTTGGGCAGAGCACTGCAAAGAGAGAGGTGAGTGTGCACGAATGTGCACGGGGCTGCACTAGGGTGCAGGAGGCTGCAGAGTGATGCATAACAGGGCTGCAGGAGGGTCCACAAGGATGTGCAGGGTCACACAGTGATGCATGAGTGTGCAGTAGGCTGTATGAGTATGCACTGATACATGGGAGTGCACATGCAGGCTTGAGAGTTTGTATGCACAAGTATGCATGAGCATTCATGAGCACGCACCAAGGATGCACAAGCATTCATGTTGAGGGTGCATAAGTTTGAATGAGGTTGCACAGTGGCTGTAAATGGGATGTAAGACGACACAGGAGGAAAGCAGAAGGGATGCATCAGGAATTCACAAGGTATGCACAAAAGGGAGCACAGGGGTTGCACTGGTGTGCAATGGTGTACAAAGAATGCATGGGGGATTCACAAAAGATGCAGGGAAATGAGCAGGTGATGCATGAGGGATGCCCAGGAGGTGCATGGAGGATGCTTGAGGCACACAAAGGAGATTCAAATTAGCGAAGATGCACAACGGCGCATTAGGGGAGCCCAGGCATTCCCAATAGATGCAGAAGTGCCCCAGATGGGCACACAGGACAAATGAGAATGGATAGTAACATATGAGAGTTCATGGGGATGCTGTAAGGATGCAGGAGGGATGCTCAGGTGATGCACCCAACATGCAGGGGAGATGTAAGGGATGCAAAAACAATGCATGAGCTCTGCATAAGAGGAGCATGAGGGCAAGGGAGATGCAGAAAGGATGCACAGTTATAAATGGGGGAATGCAGTTGGGGTATGGAGGATGCAGGGAGGATGCACAGGGCACATGCAGGTACCTTTGAGGATGTAGTCCGTCAGCAGCGTGGGCACCTTCTCATTCCCCTCCTTCATGGCAAACAGGACTGCACAATGGAAAAGGACCTTGAGCACAGTCCATGTATCCCGTGTCCCTGTTCTGTCCCCAGGCAGCTCCACACCATCACAGAGGCGCTGCCATAGTGTACCCATCCTGGCAGTACCCCGGTGGAGCATTTTCACCCCCATCAGCCACACTCAGGTGATACAGAATGGGAGTTTTCCACCCGAATTGGCACTGGGGTGTGCTGCAAAAAACTGTGGGGGGAGACACTACAAATCAGTTGTGTTACAGTGATGCTAAATGGGGGACTGCACCTTAAACTGCTCAGGGCATAGTGATGCAAAATGAACAATTGTGCCCCAGATTGGCCATGCTGGGAAGGAGGGTGTACGAAAGGAGTCAATGTGGATAGACCACAGTGATGCAAAAACCAACAGCATCCATGCTGATGCAGAGTTTTGATTTGCTGCAGAGGTGCAAATGAGACAACTGCCTGAAAACTCGCAGTGCTTCACTGATACAAAATGGTGTTTCTCTTTCAAACCAGCTCTGCTGCAATGGCGTCATGCATCTGATTGTGAGAAAGGCAGCTGCACCCCCAACTGGCTGTGTTGAAGAAATGTAAAAAAAATCATCCAAGTTGTGGGCAATGCAGCAATGCAAATTCTGTGTTTGTGCCCTAAATTGGCTGTGCTATGCTGATTCAAAATGGGTCAAATAAGGACTCACTGTTGGTGAGCATCTGCAGATCTTCAACGGAGGGCGGCGAACCCTTCTTCTCATAGGGAATCACTGTGTTCAGATACTGCAAAGCAGAAAAATGCCCCCAAAACACCTCCATGCCACAAAGCTGCCCCCTTTTTACACATCACTGATGCAAACCACCCCAAAACGGTGCAAAAGCAGAAGTGCAAAACACAGCTGCAATTGCATTTAATTTACAGATGTTTGGGGGGCTGTTGAATTAATTGGATACTGCAAAAGCTGTGTTTAAATGAACCCGTAGCTAGGGAGGATTGAAGGGATGAATAAGTGCAAAAATGGCAGACATGGGCGTGCAGAGCAGGGGGTGGAAGGGGAGAGATTTGGGCGAGTTAGGGGGAAAAGGCACCTGCTTCTCGTTCGCAGCGGGGCCAAAGGTCTGACGCAGGCCGGAGTGCAGGATGCTGGAGATGCCCTCCATGCTGAACCGCTGGGGACATGCATTACCCCGTCACTTCCTGGCGTATGGACAGCACTCCAGGCATCCCCCCCCATCCCCTGTCCTCACATCCCTATGCCACGTGTCCTGTCCATGTCCAGTGTCCTCCATTTGCCCAATCCCATGTCCCTTCATCTCATCCCATCTGATCCCATGCTATCCTATTGCATCACATTCCACACCATCCCATGCCATCCCATCCCACGCCATCCCCACACCCACAGGACCCCACACCCCACCTCCCCCAGACTCATGCCCATATGCCAGTTAACCCCATCCCCACCTTTCTGGGCATGTGTCCCCCACGCTCGGGACGACTTCCTTGCAGGCTGAGCCCACGGTCGCGGCGGCGGCGACGTGCGGCCTCCCGCTGCTCCCGCTGCTCCCCCTGCACGGCCAGCAGTGCCCCAATAAACGCCGTCTTCACCTCCTTCTCAAAGGCCAGCTCATCCCGCCGTGCCAGCTGGGCCACCAGCTCGGCCGACAGCGCCCGGCTCGCTGCCTCCGCGCGCCCTGCTGCTGCTGCCAGCTCCCCGGCCGTCAGCTGCTCCAGCCCTGCCACCAGCATCATTGTTAGAGTGCACAGCATGCATGCACTGCACAAAAAGGCCTTATGTGCAAGGTGTAATTGGTGGGATGCCTGGGATGCTCAATGCAATGCATGTTGCAGTTAGCAAAGGTCCGCTGCAATGAGTGACATGCGTAGTGCAGTGCTATTTCTGATGCAGTGAAAGGCGCAGTGTATTAGTTAAGCACCTAGTGCAATTAGTGACATGCACAGTGCAATTATGGGAATGTCTGGAGCAATTAGTGACATTCCTCATGCACTCAGAGCTACTCCTGGTGCACTCACCAAAAGCATAGTGCATGAGTGAAATACCTGGAGCAATGATCAACATAAATGATGCAATTACAGGAATGTCTGGGAGCAATTAGTGACGTGCATCGTGCAATTACTTGAGCATGCACTACAGTCAGTAAAATTCTGGGGATAATTAACAAAATGCACAGCGTAATCAGTGAAATGCTTTTTTACTGCTCTGTGATCAGTGAGATGCTCAGCGCATTGCTGAGCACCCAGCACTGTCATAGCGGAATTGCTGAAGTGCCCAGTGTCAGAACAAAGTGCCCTGAGCAATTATGGAAGTGCCTGGTGCAACTAATAGCATGCATGGTGCAGCAAATGAAAAGCATTAAGTACAATTAGAGAATATACAGAGCAATTATCAAAATGCCTGGTGAGATTAGGGAAAATGTAGGCAAGGTATATTTGGTGCAATTATTAACAAGTATCATAACATTTCCCACGTATTTTGGAGAATGACTGGTGCATGGTACAAATCAGCAAATTAGGAAAATGCACCAAGCACAGCTCAGAAAAGACCTTGCTGCATGCAGTCATATGCATGCAGGGTGCCATTAGAAAAATGCAGGGTGCAAACAGCAATGTGCAGAATGAGTGAGACATCTTCTCAAAATGCACATGTCAATTGCTCACTTGCATGGTGTGCTTAGTCACTTAGCAGCATGCATAAAGTGCAATGCACAAAGTGCTGGAGACTTTTTGCAAAATGCGCTGCATGCTCGGTGAAACACAGGGCCATCTTTTACCATGCTACAAGAAAGATCTCAGAGGGATCATTTTTTGCAGAGAGCCGCTTCCTGGTGTCCAATTTGGTGAGAACTGCACCCAGAAAGGGCCGTGCCTGGCTCCCACTGCCCATACCTTCATAGGAGCAGTTGTTGTTGAAGGTGGGGGAGAAGGTGTGCAGCTCACGCAGGACGATGGGCTCCATGCCCCGGCTTCCACTGTCACCCTCTGCATTGGCCTCAGCATCATCTTCCTCATCTTCTTCCTCTTCCTCATCCTCATCGCCCTCAGGATCCGCCTCAGGGTCAGGCGAGCTCTGCATCAGCTCCTCCAGCTCCTCGATGACCTGTGGGACACCAGTGTCCCACATCTGCACCCTGCACCCCACATCATCCCACATCTGCACCCTGCATCTGACATCTGAGTCTTGCAGCCTTGCCCACAGATAAGCTATAGTGTCCCAAAACAAGTGTATTTGGCCTTTTTGTGTCCTGAGCAGTGTGAGCCTGGTGTTATGGAGACATCCAAGTGTTTGGGTGTAGGTACCTGCTCAGCTGTCAGCAGTGGTTCCTCATTTATGCCTGAGTCATGTTCACTTCTCTCAGCAAGCTCTTCCTCTTCATCTTCCTTTTCACAAAGCTGCGGGAGACGCAGGCTTGTCACGTTGGTGGCACTGCAGGCACTGCCTGGTGCAGGTATGGGCATGGCATAGGGAAGAACTACCAGAACCACAGCACTGGGAATGCACTGGGAATGCACTGCCTGTGGGGCTTACACGGGAGAGATGTTGAATGGAGATGCTGGATGGGGAAGATGGACAAGGAGACATGGATAGGTGAGCTGGATGGAGATGTTAGATAGATACAGTGGACAGGGATGGAGATGTTGGACAGAAACTTCAAATGGTGATGCTGGGTGCAAATGATGAATGGGGACAAGTTTGATGGATGAATTATAGAATTGCAGAATTGCTCAGATTGGAAAAGACCTTAAAGATCATCAAATCCAGCCACAACTTAGCCAAATTGCCAAATCAAGCACTTAATCTTGCCCTTTGCGTGACTGTCCCCTGGAATACGGGCATCCCCTGCAGTAGTGATGCATGTAAGGACAGCCACCCAAAAATGCTGTTTGTAGGTGGTCTTAAGTGCCCTGGCTCTGCCCTTCCCCAAGAGTTGCTGAGTCTTGGGGCTGACAGGCAGCTGCCAATTACCACAAGGGTCACATGGAGACAACAGCTTTGGGGTGCCAAGGGTGTCATGGCCATACCTGGGGATCGGTGCTGTCAGGGGCCTCAGCTTCAGGGTGCATCCAGGGCCGGGGGGAGCCCTGGGGGACGAAGCCATCGGTGAGGGCATCCCAGACTCTGCAGGGAGGCAGACATTGAGTGGGGATCACCAAAACACCCCAAAATGCCCCAAAGTGCTGCCTCCCAGAAAGCCGTCCTGAAACAGCATGCCAAAATGCCACAATGCATTCCAAAATGGTGCCCCAGGACACCCCAAAATGCTTCTAAACATGGCCTGGTGGTCATTCATTCCCTGACTACCACTGAGATGTGCAAAACATCCCAGAACACCCCAAATTCTGCCTTAAATCATGTGCACGTTAACATAATCCCAATTTGCCTAAATGGCCCCAAAACAGCCTCCCCCTCTAACTGCCCCCAGCTCCAAACCAGCCATAAAAACACTCATTTTGGGATATTTATCTCATCTCCCTCTTCATCTGATTTTAATTTCCTCTTATGCACACATTCCACAAACTAATGCATAAAAATGGGATGTTAAAAAAACAACACCACATATTCCCATTTTTAACAAAAAAGCAACAAATAAGGAAAAAACAAACAACCATCCCCAAAATTTTCTTCTTTTCTGCTCATAAAGAACCAGCACCTTGCAGAATGCAACCAGATTCCAGGCCAATTATGGCAATAACCGGTTAATAATTAGAGGAAAGCGGTGCCTTTAAGGCCACCACCCATCCCCCATCCATGCACACAGGGCTCATTGAAGACTGGGGAAAAAAAGAAAAAGCCTGTTTTGCCCAAACTGACCCAAAGTGACACAATCCACAGCACTAAGTGGCACCATGGGCTGCTGGTGGCAGCGCAGCTTTCTGGGCGTTCTGCCAGAATTCATTTTGTTCTCTGCAAAATCACTGATTTTTCACTGGAAAATACAAAAACAGCTGAAAAAAAAGAAAAAGAAAAAAAAATAATTGAGAGCTTTTGGTTTAAAAACAATCACTTTGCATGGTGAAAAATCAATATTAGGAAGTGCAGCCTCGGGAATAATCTCAACTAAACAGGCAAAAAGAAATCCATTAGGAAGTTGTTTGTATGTCAACACTGCTGGCAAATTCTGCCCCTAAATGGCATTTTGCAATAAAAAAAAAAAAGGTTTCATAGGAAAGTTAGATTTCAGTGCAAATGCCACTATGATGCTTCTGGCTGGAAAGGCAGCACTGGGCAGATTTTGCCCCTAACAGCCCCACTCTGGTGCACAGTTTTACATTGCAAGGAGGAGGATGAGCCCTCACCTTACTCACACCTTATTCACTGCTCACACTTACCCCCAGCTCTCCTCACAAACCCTGGACCCTCTGCAGTGTCATGTGGGGCACCTGATGTGCCCACTTGTAGGATACTACACATACTGCATGGTATTGCATTCCCATGCTGCAGGGAAGGACCTGATTTGCACACGGAGGGTGCCCTGCAAGCACTCAAGGGGGTGCACAGGCCCCAGATGTGCCCTGCTCATAGGACACAACACAACACTCCACACAGTCATGCTGCAATGGGGCAAGCAGGTTTCCATGCTGGGGGTGGGTTGTATCTCACAGTGATACAAGGAGACATGCAGGCCCAAGTGTCCTATTTGTAAGGCACCATGCAGGAACTCCATGCAGATGCACAGCTACACCATGATGCAGGATTCTGAGCAGCACATGGGGGAAATCTCAGGGGTATAAGGAGGCACAAAGGCCCTAAGGGAGTTACTGCACCAAAACTGTGGTGCACTGCATGATCATGCTACAACATGGGGATGGAAGTGCAAGGAGACCCACGTTCCCAGCAGGAACAGCCTTACTCACTCCTCATCCTGGAGGTGCTCCTCCTCCTCCTGTGCCTGCAGCCGGCCTCTCACAGGGGCCAGGCCCTCAGTGGTGGCATCGTAGTTGCGGAAGCAGACGGTGAGCTTCTCATCGAACTCCTGCACCAGATCCTCCATCGACTTGAAGCTCATCATCTCAGTCGAGAAGCTCTCCAGCTCAGCCAGTGCTGGGTCCATGGTGCGCCGGGGGGTCCCCCCATTGTCCCCAAGCCCCTCCTCGAATTCCTCCTCCAGGCTTACCAGGGGTGCTTCCATCCTCCTTGCCACCGCTGCCGTCTTAGCTGTGGGAACAAGGTGCCCACGAGGCACCTGCTGCTCACAGGCTGTGTCAGCAGGGCTCCCCAGTCCCTGTGCTGGCTGTAAGCCCAGTGTCAGTAATATCCCAGTAGTACTTTAGTCCTGTCTTGGTAGCTGCTCAATAGTATCCCTAGAGCTTCTTCTCTTTTTTTGGGGGGTATCCCAAAAGCTTCCTTGAGTGCTCAAATAGCACTTAATAGTACCCCAGAAGCATCTTACCACTACCTGTCCTCATTCTCTAGCAGTAGCTCAGGAGTATTCCATTGGCATCACAGTAACATCCTACTAAAAACTGAATACTGTTCCAGTAGCACCTTATCAGTGTTGTGACAGTATCTCAGCAGTATCACAGTGGTACCCTGATGCTATTTGAGCAGTGTCCTAGGAATGGCTGTGCAGTATCTTAGTAATAGAGTATGCTCCTGTACCTCAGTAGAAACCCACCACTACTGGCATTCTATCTGATGGCATTTTGGTAAATCCCTGGTAACACCTCAGCAGCATCCCAGAATTGTCCTCCAGGCCTGCAGTCCTGTGCAGGTGGAGGGAGTGCATGCCTGCACAGAGGCACATAGATGGAAGGGTGCACGTGTGTACAGTGCACAGGCATTCTGTATGCACACCCAGGGTGGCTGCATACACATGCACTTCATAGATGTGCACTGTGCACGCATCATTGTGCACCAGCTTTGTGCACACCTGCACCATTCACACGTATCCTGCTTTGTGCACCCCAAGCTCTCCACTACACACACCGCATGCGTGCACTGCGCATGCCCCTGCCAGCATCCCTCATCCGTGCAGCTCATTGCACGGCCCCCCCGATGCGCCCCAAACGCCCCCAGCCCCACATCCCCCAGCCCCACATCCCCCTCCCCCGCCCCGTCTCACAGCGCCTGCGCGCCCCGCAGCGCTGCCCCCGCACGGCTGCTGAAGCGCATCGGGCACCGGAGGGGCGGGCAGCTCCTTGTTGCCCCCCCACAACCGAGCACCCCCAAATCCCATCGCTACGACCCGTGCGCAGCACCCAGCGCGACCCCCGCCCAGGGGCGCCCTCACGCGATATCCGCACACTGCGCAGTGATGCCCCCCCCACAGAGCCCCGCAATCCATCGCGCTGCATCTCCAAAACCTTTCTCCAGCCCCCACCCCGCACACATGCAACGCCCTGTGCAACCCCCATCAACTCACTCACACATCCACGCACCGTGCACCCACTCCCCTCCGGCTGCAGCCCCAGTTGCTCGCACTCCCACACCCCCACGGGGGTCCCTCCCCATGTCCTCCCCCCCCTGTGCTCCCCCCGGCCCCGCACCCACCTGCGGCCCCGCATCCTCCGCTCTCCGGGAGAAGGTTGACGGGGGGAGGGCGGGGGGGGGGGCGTTGCGCACGCGCGGAACGGGCTGGGGGGGGGAGGGTGACGTCATCTGAGGAGCTCACGCCCCCCCAGCCCCCCCCATCACCCCCTTATCCCCGGGGAAGGGCAAAGGAAGGGGGGCGCGGGGCTTTCACCATCATTCACATCTTGCCTTCTACATGCTCACCCTGCTCATCATCATCATCAGTATCACCTTCATCCTCATCCTCATCCTCCCCATCCTCCTCCTCCTTGTCCTCCACATCGTCCTATTTTTCACCTTCCTGCTCCTACTCCTCCTCCTCATCCTCATCCTCCTCACAGCCTTTCTTTGGGTCATGCACCCCCCCGATACACCATTCTCCCCTCCCTTTAATATATATGTATTTATTTATTCATGCACTTCTGCAAGCGTACAAATATATTGCATCCATTACAAAAATCAGACTATATGAATATATATACAAATGAGATGAAGCTGAAACAAGATCTCTTAAAAAGCTATTAACTATGCAAAAGTCCCTTTTCCCTCTTGCCTCAGTGCTTTTTTTTTTTAAGGGTCCGTACATCCATCTCTATTCTCTGTAACCCTGAGTGAGCAGCAGACCCTGCACCCCCACCTGGAGGTTGTGCTTTGCCACGGCTGTGGGTGCGATGCACTGCAGGGATGCACAGGGCAGCGCTGCTCCTGTATCCACACACACCTCCCAGACCCAGCGATGCTGCAGGATTTTGCTGGAAATTTCCAGCTTCCCTAATGTCATCCTTTTGTTCTTGCAAACCAGCACAGAGCTCTTGTTGCATTGTTGTGCTTTTAGCAAATGGTCTCAAAACACCCTGAAACTGAAGGATTTCAGGGTAGAGAATTCAGTTGGCAAGGCTTTGAGGCTGCATACGTGAGATAACACATCACAGTGTCACAGCTGCTTGGCGACACAGCACACTGTATCTGGGGGAAGGAAAGCAGAATTTTGCAGTACAACAGCTCTGGAAAAGCTTTCTGCTTTGAGAAAAAAGGGTTCCCATGATCCCAACCCCATCTCATGGATACAGCATCATGAAGGTCCTTTCTATTCTATTCTATTCTATTCTATTCTATTCTATTCTATTCTATTCTATTCTATTCTATTCTATTCTATTCTATTCTATTCTATTCCATTCCATTCCATTCCATTCCATTCCATTCCATCCTATCCACTCCATTCCACCCCACTCCATCCCATCCATTCTATTCCATTCCACATTCCACTCCTTATTTCATTCCATTCCATGTTCCATGCCATTCTATTCTATTTTTACAGACTTAACTCCACCCATGCCACCCTGCAGTGCTCAGACACTTCCAGCTCCAGCACCTTTGCCCAGGGCAGTGTTGGGAATGAATTTCTCATGTGTCCCCATAACTCATGTCCTTTTTAGTTCCATTCACTGCTGCCGACAGTGACACAGTTTTTCTGTAAAACTGTTTTTGTGAAATAAGTCATTTACTGCTGAGGACGCATCCCCTGCTCTGTGCTGTTGCCAGCTCACAAAGCCTTCTTTTGAGCATTTAGATTCTCTGTATCTCCAGCAATGCTTCTTCCCAGCAGTATCTGCAGGCAAAGGCACACACTGCAGCTCATCACCGTACAGCTTTGCATTTATTATTACATCCATTTTTACCGTGGCAGAAGAACAAATCTTTTCCCACCAGCCTGTGCCTGTTTTCCTTGCACGTTAAGCGAGAAACCCTAGAGGTTTCCATCCTTGTGTTGACAGAACAGGGATTGAATCCTCTGTGAAATAAGAACTTTCAGTAAAGCACCTGCAGGGGAGCCGTTAGGTCACGGCTTCAGCTGGTGATTGAGCACCTGATGAACAGCTGCGGCTGCCCACGGAACATTGGCAAAGTGCTGGCAGCTGTGCTCCCCGTGTGGCCAGAAAGGCTGGTAGCTGCAAGTCTGAATGTTGTTTTCTATGATGTTTTCGCCCATCGCAGACCTGATCTCTATGGTAAGTTAAAGATGAGACATGGGAGGCGGTGGTTTCTTCTCTGCTGCTGGGCCCTTCTGCCACGTGGTGTCGCTCTCCAGCTGGAAATATTCGGTGCTGGGATTTCTGGTCCGGGTCTCCGCGCTGTGGTTTGAGCGGCTTTTGTTCGCTCCGAAGCTCTGAGAGTGGAAGGTTGTTTCAGTGTATAGTTGGATGCTGGGGTTATTGCCATGGGAAATAACGAAGCTGCCGAGCTCAGCAGGATTCCAGGAGGTCTTAGAAATAATTCATGGATCTCAAAGGGAGCCTGAGTTGTCATCAGATATCTGATCAGTCGGCAACTCATCAGCCTTTCAGGACTGTGCTGCTTCTGGTCATTTGAGTGACCCAAATCAGGTCAGAAACATGGCAGCAGTGCCATGGTACTTGTTTGGGAGCTGCTGCCGCACCAAGTTTTTCATGCCATGTGCTAATAAAGGAGTGTTATGTTTCTAGCAGGGCTCCAGAGAGACTGATGGAGACTGCGTGGAGCTTAGGGTACAGATTCATCTGTCATTTCTTAATCCCTGTCTAGGTATTCTAGGAGGGATTTAACAGTGTTTAGTAGTGAGGCTTCCTCTGGCAGCGCCCTTCAGGCCTTTTTTGGTGGTTTGAGGGGCTGTTTTGGGTGGTGCTCAGTGGTGACTTGTTGCTGCCCTGTTCCATAGCACAGGGAGCAGCTGCTTTGCTGCGGTCCTTCATGTCTGCAGGAACGCTCTGAAGTCTGTTGCTGTGAATTTTTCTGCAATGGAAACTTCAGACCCTGCCTTTGGGTTTTGGTGTGGGCTTGTGCCTGACCTTTTCCATGCTGGTGAATGGGTTGTTTCCAGCAGCCTCCAGGGACTGGTCTATTTTTGAAGTGTTTGATTCATAGCAACATTCATGTAACATCTTGGCTAGTAAGAGAGCTTGCTTGTGGCCAGGACGACAGCATGCCTTGAGAGCTTCAAAACGTTCCATTGCAAGGTGAGATGAATGGCTGGTCAGTGCCTTGTGGCTTTGAAATGGGGATTTCCCAACTTGGACGTGATGGAAGCAAAAGCTGCTGGAGGTTGCAGCATAATCAATCTACAGCATCTCCAGTGTAAGCACCACAGTATTTCTTGGGTCTGCACGCAGACTTGAGCCCTAGAGAACAAGCTGTACTTTCTTCTTCAGCAATGTGTTTAGTCTGGGCTAACATCCCATATTCAGACTCTCAGGGGCTGAGGACTGTAGTCTTGTGGGACTTAAAGAATTATGAGGCACATGGAGGGGGAGAGAGAGAAAGCAAACTAATATCTCACTCCATTGAGGACCCTACTCCTCTAAACCTGAACTTGTAATCTTGAATGTGGCTTTTTAACTCCAGTTACTTGTTTCTGATGTTACTAGAACATCTTCATGCTGTAGAGGTTTTGGGTTTTTCTTGCTGCTTTTCGTTTGTCTGATTAATTTCAACATGGACCCTCTTTAAGTGGCTCTGATTGCAGGAAATTGCTGTGGCAAGTGACATGTGTCACAACAGTGCAGTGATTAAAGCCCCCATGTGTAATTTACTGACTGATTGAGCTAATTGCACTGATGAAAGTGGCAAGCATGCAGAGAGGAACCGGGACTCCTTATTGTTCAGGATTTTAAGTATCATGAATTAAGAGGCCAAATAAATGGTGGTTGAACTGGAATTTGTCAGTTCTCATCCTTTGAAGCTTGCAACAAATACACTGTGTAATTTTAGGAGGCAAGGTTGGTTTCCTCCTGTCTAAAAACAACACAAGGAATGAACTGAAGCAGAGACATGTTAAAAAGCTTTGCTGCTGAGAAGATAAATCTAGCATCTGGAGTGCAGACTTTGTTGGAGTGAAGTGTCTGTGAGCACTTGCTGTTCTTAGTCCATTTTCAATTGTATGGATGTGGTGTGTGTGTGTGTATATGTATACCAGCACCCCAGGATGATAATCATCTCCTGTTAACATTGTGTGGCTTTGTGTTGTGTCTCTTACTTCTCCACAATTAGAATTAATTTGGAGTAGAATTTCCTGGTTTCATGAGTTTCAGCCTCATTTCTTGCTTTCGAGGCTTCCTTAGAGCAGGGGTGAGTTCTGTGTTGCATAACCTGTTGTTGGGCAAATCTGACTGTTAGAATGGCTTATGATATTTGATGGATGTTGACTATGACCCAGTTGGAGTGGGGAGGAAGGGAAAGAAGAGTCAGTTATGAAAGCCTGTAAGAGGAAACAATGATCTCTTGTACAATGATCTCTGTACTTGCAATGCTAAGTCACAGCCTGAAGCAGTGATGGAGCACCTGGTGGGAAGGCAGGGCCAGCCCAGGGGAGCTCAGGTGCATGCAATGTACTGAGTGATGGAAGAACTGGAGCAAGGATTTACCCTTCCCAGCCCTCATTTAAGGGTTGGCAGTAGAGGCGAGGGGGTCTCATTGAAGATCCCTGCCTACCTGAGGTCTTCTGAAGGTAAGCAGCTTTTTTCCTTTGTTTCTGTGGCTGCTGTGCATGTTGTTCAAATATTTCTTGCTGGTAACTTCTTTCCATGGTAAGAAGTGGGATCCTGTACAATCGCTTTGATTTGAGTAAAAGGTCACTTGACGTAGCAATAGGAGAATCTCACTATGGAACAGCAGCTTTCTGTTAGGAGTCACAGAGCTGCTCAAACTGCAGAGTATTCTGACTGGAGAAACAATGAGATGAAAGGGCAGAGTAATGGGAATGGGGAGGGGATGTAGAGTGTTCCCTGGATAAGCAGTCAGCAAGAACTGAGAACAAACAGTGATGGGGAGGGAAGGGCATCTTCTGGTTGCTGTGACCTCCTGAACAAAAGGTGGTGTTGGGAGGCTGAGATGGAACAGACTTTGCAGAGCATGTCCAAAGAGAAGATGAGGCAGGCAGCTCCTTGGTCCTGCTGGTGCCCTTTGGCTGCCTCCTTCTCTTCAGCTTTGTTGCTGCATGGAAATTCCCCATGCAGTTCCTTATCAATAGCTCACAGCTGAAGCACAGGGGAGGAATGGTGCCTTCCCCGTTGAAGGAGGTCAGGTTGCCATAGCAGCTGGGCTGATTCTCATCCTATTGTCCCTCCAGCAGCTCCCAGCCCTGCTCCCTCTGGTCAGCTCAGATGGGGCAGTTGGAGCACAGCCCTGCTGGAAGCCAGAGTGGCACAGCTGCAGCCGGGGCTCCTGTAATTTCCATGTGTTTCGTGTCCCATTTGGACTTAAAGCTCAGTAGCTTCCCCCTTGTCTGCAGAAGTCTGAGAGTGAACGTGTGTGAGGACCTTCAGTTTTATAATTGCAGTAGCAGATACATATCGTTGCATTGTCTTGCAGCCAAGTATTGGAATTTTGCTGGAACATGTGTGTAAAGATTTTCCCATGGCACGTGTTCCCTGTTGGTCTGTTGGGCTCCTTTGCTCTGAATGCGTCATAGCATTTCTAAAATAAGACAGCATTGTTTGCTTCATTTTTTTTCCTTGAGTGTGATTGAGTTATAACTTGCATAAGATAATGGGGCTCAAGCAGTTCTCAAAAAGGGATGTGACACATGCTTTGTAGTAGACTGGCAGCTGACAGTGAGCTGGCTAGTGACCATTACAGATCTGCCTAGCAATTGAGTGGGATGCAAGTGACTGTCTCACCCCACAGACCCAGGCATTAGCTATCGTGCTTGGGAGTGGAAATCTTCCCTTGTATGGCAGGTGCTTCTGGACTGTCTGTGGCTGCAGCTGTCTCCCTTGCTGCTGTTCAGCCCTTTCTGTTCATGTGCCCAGTCTCAGACCAGTCTGTGCATACCGAGTCTGCAGAGTTGCCACTGCCCTTCCTGATCCAACTGCAAACTTCACTGAAGCTTCACATCAGTGATGCTCTGCGTCTGTCTCAGGATGCAACAAGTACTTCCATAGTCCAGAAACTTATTAGTACTAGTAGGTCTGATGGTGGAGTATATAAGGAAATATGAGCAACGCATTTTTTGTGTTCTTGTTCCATTTTATTTTGGAATAACAGATCTAAGCAGTGCAGTCTCTTAGACTTGAAAAGTTGATGGATCTGAGTAGCTTAGCTACAGGCAAGTAGCAGCTGTATCAGTGTCTTGGGTACTGGAAGGATCTCATTGTGCCAGAGGAGGTTTAGATTAGACTTAAGGAAAAACTTAAGAGCATTTAAAAACAAACAAAAAACACCCCACCTTGCAGCTCTTGTTCTTTGAAAATAAATGACCCCAGCAGTTCAATTCACTCCTGCTGAAATGGAGGCTTCTGGGACTTGCTGTGAGTCTCACATTGACGTCAGCAAGTGCAAATGTGAATCTCAGCTGGCTCTGATAAATGGTGCTGCTAATTGAATTAGAGAGCACTCCAAGCTACCAGCTAATTATGCTCCTCAGGAAGCTGCTTTGTCCAGGTCCATTTAATTCTATATTGGCTGAGCACTCCAATTCTGTCTCAGAGAAGGGGAAATATATTACAGCTCCCTGCTGAGGAGCACATATTTTCCAGCTTTTTAGGCTGAGCTGTCTGCCCACTCCAAACACTTGTGTTCTCACCCTTGGGTTTTCTATCATATATACATACATATATATATTTCTCTTAGAGTAATGATTCAGTCACCTTGTGCTAGAATATCTTTACCCTGGTATGAGTTGAGGAGTGAGGTTGCAGCCAACATGTGGGAACCTCTGCTTTCAGCCCCATTCCTCCCTTCCAACCCCTCTGGTCTGGAACCCTGATGAGTGTGAGGCTGGAGAGCTGCTGGGCTCAGCCAAATCCTGGTGCTGCACAGGTAGGCACAGCACTCTGCCTGTACTCCTGCAGTTGGTCGAGACGTTCAGTGTGTGTGCACGTTGAATCCTTGTGCAAGTTTGACTTCTGCTTGTGGTGGAAGAACCCTGTATAGCCTGCAGTGTGTACTATACTTCCTGGCTAATACATGCTACTTTCAAGAGGAAATGCTATCTTTGCAAGGAGGAGTGAAATAAAGTTTGTTTGCTTTAGCCTGGCTCTTTGTGGTGGTGGCTTGGAAGAGCTTTCAGTGTCCAACACCAGCTCCTTCTGAGGACACACATCTGATCTCTGTAGGCAGGCAGTGCTGAGTCGGAGCTTTGGCGTGTTTTCAAATATGTGATTACTTTGAATAAGCATCAGTAGGGCAAGGTGAAGTGCTGGGGCCCACAAGTATGTCTGTGGGGCTTGAGGTTAAGGACCAAGGTTAACCAGAAGGGCCAAAGGTCGGCTCGCTGTGGCTCTGGGAGGAGGTCAGGGCCTTTTGTATTGAACTGCAGCTTGGCACTGGAGTGAGTGTGTGATGGCCAGAGGTGTTGGAGTGGCCTCCAGGCTAATGGCCCCACTGGGGCAGGCCTGTGGGGCACGTGTGGGGCTGAGGCCAGTGTTCTTGGCAGCAAAGGGGGATGTGCTGGCTCTGTCCCCATCAGGAGCTCTGTGTGCTCTCTGCCTTCCTGAGACTGAGTTTGCTCAGTGCCTGGAAAGTGCTTCAGAACCTTCCCTGACTTTGTGCTATATTACCTTCAGCTTCCTATAGGCAGCATGGTCTGGGCAGATGTTTTGGCATAGCTACAGCCCCAGGGATGGCTTGGCACAGGGAGCAGCCAGCATTTGGCCATGCCCCCAGCTCGTGTCAGCTCCCTGATCCCTGTCCATAATTCATCATCTCTCCAACAGCCCTTTGTGCAGATACCATGATGCGAACAGCGCTAATGGGGCTTGGCTGATAATTAGCAGCATTAATAACAATGTCCTCCTGTTTTTGCTCATAGCACGATGCTACCAGGGAGGTTAGAGCCAGGTTCTGTACACGGTGGGCAAAGTGCAGGCCCCCTACACCCCAGCAAGTGATGCACTCAGAGCTGAGCATGCTGCTTGCTGCCAGCCTTGCAGAGCTCACCCTGAGCCCTACTCAGCTTTGCAGAAGCTCTCAGCTTCTGACTGCCCAGAGCAGCAGCAGCGTGGCCTCACCAAGTGATTACTGTGTAAGCTGTTAATTGCAAATAGAACAGCCCATGCTGGAATGGGACAGGCAACCTCCTGACTGCTGCGGCTTTTGCCACTTGGCACATGTCACAGTACCCACTCAGCAAATGAGCTGCATGCTGCTGTGTACTGTACTTTCAAAAAACAATGATAAGAAAAAAACAAAATCTGAGTGACTGAAAATATATATTTTTTTCCCCCAAAGTAGGGAGTGGAGGTTTTAGAGAATATTTTCTGGATCTGGTGCAGTATTTTCCATGCAAGCAGACACCTGGGCTTCCCTGAGAGCCCTGCAGCACAGCTCTCAGCAGTCTCAGTTAAAGGGTAATGCATACCCAGGTGATTTTGGTACATGGTGTTATTTACCCTATTGACGTCAGCAGCTGCATGCTCTCGGTTTCTCCCTGCTCTCACAAGCTGCAGAGGGCTCACGAACTCCCCAAGAGCACCCAACCTTTCCAGAGCTCAGCATGTAACCCTCAGCTAAGTAAATGTCCATTTTCCTATTGGGATCAAATCTCCTATTAGCTGTCCAAAATGTAACTCATTTTGCTTCTATTCTGTAAACCAACACCATGTGGTTTCTTATCAGAAAATAAAGACAGTAGTGTTTTGAAAAGTCAGTTCAGCAGGCACTGTTACCTAAAACCATATTATGGCATTTTCCTTGCAGAAAATTTCTCCATTAATGTATCTTTCTGTGCACAGAGATCTCTTATCAAAACTAACATTTTTAAACCCTTTCCTAATACTGAGTGGCAGCTGTAAAGGAAATGGAGCTTTCCCAGCAGGGATACTGGTTGGGATCCTTGCTGGAAAGACCTGAAACAATGGGCAAACAATACCTGAAATAAGATGGAAAGATGGAATCTTGAGTCTTGTTTTCCCTAAATAGCCTTTACTAACACCTATGCTTGTCTAAGAACAAATGCAAATAGGTGTCTAGTGGTGTGATTTTGCAGGTTGGGCTCAGCCAGAGTATTTTGGGCACTCCAGTATTGTCATGTGGTGCTGCAACACAACGTATAAAGAGGCTGCTAAAGAACACTGAGCAGCAGAAGCCATGTTAGTTTGCTAATTTCATTGAAAATGAAATGTACGTATTCTTTATTTTGTATCAATACACTGTAATTGCTTCACAGAGTCCAGCATATCAGTTGTGTGTAAATACTACAGATGAAATTCCAAACTGGAGCTCACAATACTAGTGCATTTATCCCAAAGCAGAGACTAAACCCTCTAACTCCTTAAAAAAATACATTAAAGAACGTACCACACGCACACATATATTGCACTTTTCTCCATATGAAACTTTTACCCCATATACATCGCACCAAAGTCTCTTCAAAGGAGCCTGTAATACAAGATAATAAAGCTAACAATTACTTTTAACTGTAGTGTACACTGTCCTCTAACATTAGACATAACAGGTTTGAACAAAGGAACCACTCTGAAGCAGCCTGGCTACCAAGTGGTGCCCAGTGAATACTCTCCTGTATTAAAACGCATTAGAAGCCTTTTATTCTGGCTAAAGGAAATCACATGAAATGTTAAATAAGGATGTTGGTTGAGGGTAACAGTCTAAATGATATCCAAAAACTGTAGCTTTTCTCCTTAGTAGTACTGCAAAGCTCAGATGAGCTTAGACTCATTGGCACATCCTGATAAATGAGTAACATAAGAGTAATTCTGCTCTTGAGTTATCAGTGAGTCCTAAAATGTATGGTATAATGGAGCTGGACAGGGAAGAAAGTGGTTATAGGCTTGGCAGTAACCCAGCTCCTGGTGCAAAACTGGGTCTGTTGCCACAGATGTGTGTGTCCCAGTAACAGTTTTGGCTGCATAATTCCTTGAGCAGTTGTCTGATCTTAGAATTGCAGGATAGGAAAGGAATGAAAGGAAAGGACTTGGTTGCCCCCTTTTCTGCTGTAGTGAAATGCCCGGTGTGTTATGCTGTGGTGGTTTCATCTGTTTCCTGTCCTTTTGTCAGTCACTTCAGGGGAGCACGGCGGTTTTTATGTTCTCTCTGCACTGTCAGAAAAAGCTTTAATTGTGTGAATTCCCTTCAAAAAGAAATGTGTCTATCTCAGCTATTTAAACAGCAACCTTCTAGTGTGTAGATGTGATCGCTGTTCCTCTTCCTTTGCTGTTGCCTTGAGTATCGTTCTGATATCAGAGGTAGAAGCTGAGCCTTAGGGCTGAATTGGATCAGTATCAGAGCAGGCTCTGGACCAACAGTGATGACAACTTTAATTGTCATACACAGGAAACAAGGTACTTTCTGTCAGTTGTTAAACTCTTTCCTCCTTCACATAGCCTACAGTGCATTGACTGAAGTCTATTCCACAATTAAGCGTGGTCTTATTGCTGTAAGTGTTGGCTGGTTATTCACCTTTCTGGTGAAAGAAAGCAGCTTTGAAAACTCCTTATTGGAGCTCAGTAGGATCTATGGTCTGGCACATACTGAAGACCCAACTGACCACAAGTACTTTTTTTTTCCTTCTTCCTGCTATCTGCTCAAGCCAGTGCTTTGCTACAATATATAAGAACTCTAAAAACATTTGTCTATCCATTTTAAGTGACTACATGTCCTGAAGACTTGCTGAGTACACAGTACGCTGTAGTGTATTTAATTTAAACTTATATTCTAGAGAAATTTTCCACTATCCAGTGATGTTCTTTACACTTGCCATCAGCACAGTTTCTACAGCATTCTTTGTGCTTTAATGAATCTGCAACTGTGCTTAAAGTTTGCTCAGAAAAGATCTGAAATGATCTGGCTACAAGCTTCATCTACAGGAGAAAGATAGACAATATCCCACAGCATTTAAAGACCTGAGATGAACCCCAAATTAGAGATCTAAACTTACTGCACATTCTTAAACAATCCTATGACTCTTGACTGAAAGTTCTGGGGACACAACTGCTTGTTGAATTTTGTATGTGTTGAAATAGTACGTAACAGTTCTTGATGCTAAATATTGCTGTAATACTTTCAGTGTTGTATATACTGAAACAATCAAAATGCTAACAAAGTTCAACATTACATTCCACATGGTGGAACGTGTGCTCTGAAGGGACTTTGGCAGTAGTAAGGATGTAAATGGAGTTTTGTCTACTTTCTTCAGGAAAAAAAAAGCATATAGTCTGATAAAGAACTGAAAAAAGGCACAGCACTATCACTTCACAGGGTTTTTTTTTCTTTTTTTTTTTTTTTAAGCTCATTAAGTTCTAAAACTGTAAATAATTGTCCAAATATACAAAGCTCAATAAACCACCAGCAACACATACTGCAAATTCAAAACACAGTTTGTTTGCTTGTTTTTAAAATGCCATAGAAGGTCAGATAGATCCTCTCCAGTGAACAGAACTTCTCCGAGACAGAACTCTCCATGCCAGTCTGTCTGCAGCAAGGGGGTGATTTCCAACACCACCTGGGGGACCTCTGGAGGCCACTGGCTGCAGCTCTTAATCCTTCTCACCATCCTTTTTTAGCCCCTTTCTCTGCTACCTGATCCTTGATCTTTCGGTATTCTCAGCCCCACCCAAAGCTCTCTACAAATCACTGTTATGCCCTGTGTCAGTTCCAAGTGTCTTTTGATCAAGTCAGTACATTACTTAGCAAATATCCAGAAGCTTCCCTTAGTGACCAATTAAGAATTCCTTGGCAGGTTTGGGAAATAACTGCTTATTTGCTAGCAGAAGGAAGCAGAGGCTGCCTGAGATGCCTGGTGATCTCTTAGACTTACTGTGGAGCAGTCCCACATCAGTAGCTTAACCAGCAACTGGATGCCGAAGTGCAACTTTCCTTTGGATCCACCTCGTGCTTCTGCTTCAGCTCAGTATGCTACTTGCTATCAGCTCAGACCCAAATCAAGTCTGAATTTCAGTGAAAACTATTGCTTTTATTGCCAAGAAGTACAATGCAATATGCATTCATTCTCCTTTCTCCTAGCAAATGCTAGATGAATGCTGCCAAACTATCAAAGTTTTTGGAAGGGGCCACTTCCTTCCTTTAAAACTTTTTTTTTTCCTCCCCCTCTCTCTTTCTACACAAACTGGTTCTTTGTTGGACCAAACCGAACTGTCTGTTGTGTAGCCCCAGCCACTGACAGGAGGAGCTGGAGGCAACAGACTTCTAGCCATCTCCTGCTTCTTTCTGGTCAGGTGGATTTTTACTTCTCTTATTGATTGAAGGGTTGAAAACTTCAGAGTTGGAACAAAACCAAAAATTCACGTACTTCTCTGTTTGCCCTGGCTTCCACTCTCACGTTAGACACCCATGGTATTAATTCACAAGGACGTAGCCGCTGTGCTGGGGATCTACAGTTTCCATCATCTCACAATCAAAGAGTCCAGGCAGCTCTGAGAGGGCCAATGCATCGTAGTTTGACTGTGGCTCGTGGGCTGTCAAGCTGCCCTGGCTGTCAGGCAATGCTACACCACTCTGCTGTGCTGGGTCCATGGAATACTGGCACTGGTCAGGGTAGTCTGGCTCAGAAGAGGTGACAACAGGCAATTCACAAGTCTGATAGGAGTACTGTAAGGATTGTGCTGGCTGCTGCACCTGAATTGGTGATGACAATTGTGATGAGCTGGTGATTGGGGAGGGTGGTGGTGGCTCCAGCTGTACTTTCTGGTAGTGACTGAGGAAGAGGTTGTATTGCATTTGTTCTGAAGAAGGCTCCATGACAGGGCTCAGAGCCTGCTGGAGGCTGAACTGGGTTGATTGCTGCTGTGCTGATGGCTGCTGCTCCTCCTGGCACGAAAGTGGCATTTGACTTGACCTTGGGTATGAACTTTCAGCTATTTGCATCTGGTTAAAATAGGCCTGCAGCTGGGACTGCTTCTGGAGAAAGAGTCTCTTCTGATGCAGCCTGAATCAAGGACATAAACAGCAATTATTTTTTTTGCCTTTTCACGTGTTAAGACAATGGCATCAGCGCTGTATGCACACCAGCAGTTCCAGTAGGGAGCAAAGGGCAGAACTGGAAAATTCCTAGTCAACCTTTTTTATTTATTGAAATTTAGTGCGTGGAACTTGTGAACTCAACAGTTACACTTTTCCAGCCCCTAAGGGAAGTGAACAAAGCTTCCCTCCCCATATTCCTTTTATCTGAACTGCACTCCTCCCAGTGAAGTTTTGTAACACTTCGCAGCTTTGACCCCCTTACAAACAGGAAGAATTTTCAACACAATGCCAGGTTACATAGAACTACCTTTGAAAATTCCTGTGATATGACAAAGGGGAGGTCTCCTGCCAGCCAATTCCCAAAGCATGCACAAATAGGAAACCCACTACTGACGTATGCTGACAGCATTCAGAAAAGGAATCTATTGTTTCCCAGCTTATTTCTCTGCACAGACATCCTAGTCTTAATGAAATGTACCAAGCTGCTCTGAACACTGTCAGTATTGTCAGTTAAGTTCTTGATTAGGATTAATCAGTTGTCAGGAGTGGCTGTGAGCTATAAAGCAATTCTAGATGATATACTTTCTTGAAATCAAGCAGTATTTTCATGCTTCTATCCCTTAATCTTTTTGTTCCATAAAGCATGCCGTTAGTTTGCTGTTTTCCTTTTCTCTTTTTATGATTGCTCTGCAAAAAAAGGAGTCGCGGTCCCTGGCAGTGTTCAAGAGGCATCTGGATGAGGAGCTATGAGATATGGTTTAGTGGCTTGTGGTAGCAATGGTGATGGGAGGACGGTTGGACTGGATGATCTTGCAGGTCCTTTCCAACTTGTGATTCTATGACAATTTAGTAACATTAATGTGTGTTTAGTATCTGTTTTGCTTGCTTAATAATTACCAAATGATGAGCTCATAAAAACCCTACAGTTCTTTAACTTGGCAATTAAAAGCTTGTCTGCCAAAATACATTATAACAGTTAAGAAGGTACATTTCCAATCAGTCCATTGTTAAGTCCAGTGACTTAACAATTTTTAAGTGAAGTTTTCTTTCTCAAGGAGTTCCTAAACAGACACAGTCTGTCTCAATTCCTTCATTACTATTGAGAGTAAAGATAAGTCACTTATCTGCATAGTTTGAAATCTTACCTGTGCTCCTGCAACTGCTGTTCCAGACTCCGGGGCAGTTCTTTGCAGTACAGCTGGCAAGTGTTTGGAGCTTTTGATAGAAGGGTGGGTTTCTGCAAGAAAGGTAGTGCTGCTTTAAATTGTATTTGTTCAGTCCAGATTGCAAGTGAAAGCAGATGGCTTACGTGGCTTAAGTGCCCACCTTCATTTTCAGAAGCTGCCACTAGAGCTGCAGTCTAAAATCACAGCTATCACTGCTTATTGACTTCTACCCCTTGAAACAAGAACGTTTTTTATGATAAACTGTATCATACACATCCATAGAAAAATTTTTTCCTAAGCAAAAGTCAAGCTGGGAAAAAAAAAAAAAAAAAGGGAGGAGAGGGGGAATTTGGAAAAGAAACAGAAAGCCCCTGGTGGTCAGAAGCTGGGTAGAGGCTCCTCAGATCCTGATGCATCCCCTTTTTGGGGTGCAACACAGCTAACAGGTATTCATTAGCAGCCACTTCAAATAGCTTTAATAACACTCTACAGTAAAAGAATGAGTAGGAAAACCCCAGCAAATACAGTCTGATTCTTCCATAACTAGGGTCATTGTGCAACAGAAGAAAAATAGAGCATAATTTCAAATTCAGCTGTTGCTTGCTAAGGTGGTATTTGACTCAAGAAGAATAATGGGGTGTGAAAGGCCAAAGACATGTGGACGCGGTGCCTGTCTGGGATTGGAGGGGAAGGCAGAATACCTGGAGCCTGTGCTGCAAGTACTGTGTCTCTAAGCTCAGTCGTCGGGATAACACTGGGGTATGTGCGCCACTGGGGAAAGTGCCTGCAGCCTCCTGCTGCTGAGGTGTTTCTTCCTGCAGAGAGAAGGAGGAAAAGCTTCATCCCCAGAAAAACCTTTTTCTGCCTAAACCCTTTCTTTTTAGAGTTCCCCTGACAGAGATTCCATAGCTGCTGTTTGAGTTGGGTCCTGGTGTCACCCATCACTTTCATTGCATGCCAAGCAGCCCACATCACAAAGCTCTGAGTTATCTGTGCTGCAAAGCGCCAAGGGCTCAATTACACCTGTGACTAAAACCACATTACGTATAACATTTTGTGACTTGCTTGCCCTCTGAACTACTAAAAGTAAAGAGGTAGCAAACTAACTCAACTTTGAGCATGCTTTTGTGCAGCTGTTGTTGCACAGCTTCAGAACTGAACACAGAAAGCTTTCTGTAGCACTTGGGAAGGACATGCACAGGACAGGGCTGGGAGAGAACAATGAGCACTGTGGCATGCATATAGCAAGCAAGAAATCCTTGGGAAAACTTTACAACTTGTTGTCAGAACTGAAGTTTTCCAGCAGTCAGAAAGGAACAGCAGGCTCGACCTGGAGCATGGGTGCTTGCAGTGCATGTGTGCTGCTGGCCCGTTTCATTCACAGAGTCTGACAGAGATTTCACATTCCTATTTCCTGCGACCTGTTCCATTCCAAACACATAATTAGGGAACTGGCAGGAGCAATTTGGCCCTTCATGACACAAATCAAGCTGTTAAGAAGTGCAAAAGCTACGTGGTAAAGTTAGTCTCCAATATATCTAACTCCAACACGGAAAGATGATAGTTGAGATTTGTTAAATCTGAAACAACATTCAAATTAGAAGTAATAATGAATTATCAGATTTAGAAAGCTGCCAAGGTTGTCTCAGACACAACAAGAATATAAAGGCTAACCTGCAAGTACCCATTCTCCATTCTGTAGAAGCCAGAGTGGAGAGGAAGGAGCTGTATCTATGAGCAGCTCTCCTCAGAGTCCCCAGAGCATCACATCCCTCCCAGTCTGTCCCACAGCAATGCGCCTGGAGGGGACAGCTGTGCTGAGGGTGTTACCTGTGCAGGGTTGGTAGCAAGGTCCTGCAGCTGGGGGGCAGCTGATGGCAGAAGAGGTTCTTCTTCCGATCTCATTTGTTCGTACAGCAGCTGGACTTTGTTCAGCTCCAGGATTCCTTTGGTTCGTGCCAGATTCTGGAGGTGCTGTCTGAATGCTACAATACCTGTAGAAGAGGCGAGCAGAGCCCCTCGTCAGAAAACGTTCCCTCATGTCTGGTTGGTGCAGCAGCACAAGATCAGCTGTGGTGCAGCCACAGCCCTGTAGGAACACAGCAAGTTTAGGGCCTCGTGGTTACCTTGTGTGAGGGAGGTGTCGGATGCTCTGCGCCCCTCCCGGAAGCTGACAGGGGAGCGGTTGTGGGTCTCACGTTTCTGGGAGGCGAGAGCCTGCATGGCGGGGTTGGTGGGTCGCAGCCCCAAGAAAGGCGATGCCAGCGGCACCACATCCTTCAGAGGAGGGGCATCACCCAGCAGGCCCACGTTCCTCTGCACTGACCCCATGTCATACTCAGACTCTATGCTGCTGCCCAGAGAGGAGTTCTCATCCAGAGAATAGACCTTCCCTGTGTCAAAAAACAAAAGCCAAAATAGAAGAAAAGTACATCAGTAATTAGGAAGTGCCATGGGCTTGAGCTATCCCTGCCACTTCCTCCATTGGAGAAAATGAATTAAAGCAGGTAATCACAATATGTACAGCACTGGAATGTCTTGGAGTTTCTTACTACTGGTTTTTACATGATTGCAGGAATAAGACACCATACAGGTGATGTTCAGTGGCTTGTTGAGAGCGCGGTCAGTGTTCTGGCAGGGGTCCTGATGAGATCACAGCTTGAACTGAAAGTCTCTGTCATCCTGGTTGTGCAGTACCCACCAATCTGGGCATTTCTGTGTGCCCTGTCCTCCTCCCCCAGCATGTCTTTAGGGAATGAAGGGCTTGGGGACATTTGGTGATGTGACAACAGCACAAGCAAATTTATGGGACCTCACCCACTGTTACTGGTACATGACCACAGCCAGCTGTTTGCTGCTCTCATTTCATACTGCCTGCTCAACAGCTTTGGGGTCTGTGTGGACCTGATCTCATATTTGAGGTGTGTGTATGTAAGGCCCGTACCTTTGCCTGGCACCGCCGCTAGTTGGTCAGTGACCTCAGCCAGGGTGTGACGCCTCTTCCCACTGCGAGCTGCCTGCAGGGCTGCAAATGACTGCGCAGGGTCATCCTCTGCCTCACCTTCTGTCTCTATTCCTTCATCGATTGAGGTTTCCATCATAGTACTTGGCAGTGACTGGCATCCCTTCCGCATCACCATGGGAGGCACAGGATCTAGCAGACAGCCATTTACCTAAATACCACAAGGAAAAGACAGACAGCGTTCTACTACTGCTTTGGCAGACTCAGATTGAGCAAAATATGAATGAAACAACACATTTAACATAAAACTACACTGCTGTAGGTGATGTTACATAAGACTGCTAAATGCATTCAACAAAGATCTCTGTTATTTCGAAAATACATGTATTTGGAAAAGCAAGTTCACTGCATTAACAGTAGCTGTTAACAGATGGTCCCAATAGCAGACTATATTGCAGTTACTCCAGGAAAATATTTAAAACAGCACTGAGAAATGCTTTCACTAATTTGAGTTTCTGTATAATGATGATTCTTGCATGGGAAAATTCTGAATCTATTTTAAATAATGGCTAACGTCCTTAAGCCTAATTTCCATTTGTGACTTTCCCATTCAAAAGCCTTCTACTGATCTGGCAGCAGTAGCACTGGAAAGAATATTTAGTGAGCTGCTGGAAAAGAAAGGAGAGCACGTGGGCTTTCAGCTCTTCGCAGTTTACCATGGCACATGGATCAGAGGTTGGAAGTTACAGCAGACATGGTCTGTAATAGTTAGGCACTGCAATACTCCTAAGCCAATTGAGATTTGACACCTCACTGTAGTCATCATTTATTGATTTTACCCTGGCCAGATGGCATCTGCAAAAGCAATGGGGCATACAAAATAAAGTTTGAAATGTTAATTTCCAAATCTCTTTGAACTACTTTTCGCTTTCCAGACTATAAGGGCCCACAGATGGAGTTAATTGAAGCAGTGATGAGAACCAGGACCACACTCTCAGTAACTAGCCAGCAAATGAGTAATAAAACCTTCAAAATGGCAAGCCTGAGATCAGAACCCTGGCTGACAGGAAAAATGTGAAGTGCTAAAATTGAAGTTATAATGTGATATGAGAGAGAACAACAGAAATTTCACAGGAATAACATGCTTCACAAATACAGTTCTTCTGAGCAATATCCTCATAAAAGTTGCTGTGCCGTACCCATGCTGCCAGCCTACGTGCATTTCACTTATTCTTTGCTGCCCTGCAGAGTACTGTGATGGCAAAATGTATCAGGCTGTGGTTCCCTTCAGAGCTAAGCTGGAACTGAACATTTCTGGGGCTGCAGAGCTGACACATCCCATTAGCTGAGTCAGCTTAATCTGTTAACTGTGGAGGTGTGGAAAGAATACACACAGTCTTCCAGTTTAATCAAAGCAAGCAGAACCCATTTTTTGGGACTGCATTTTTTATGGTTTTAGAGAAGACCATACAGACATTTTAAAATTTTATTTATTTATTTTACAGTTTTACAGGCATTTCCAGTTTCAGGAATGGCCCAGCTGAGAGCCTTACAACCTACCTGAGATGCTGCAGTTCTAGTAGGCTCTGACAGACTGGAAGTCCTGCAGGCTTTTACCATTCAACAGAAACTAAAAAAAATGCAACTCTTTTGGCTAGTTTATTATGAAATTGGCATATAAAATACTACACTTAAAAGACTTAAATGACTTTAGCTGGTAATGGAAGAGCTTATGATTAAGGTTTCATTATATCCTCCTGTTCTCATTTGTCTGAATTTTAGGTGAGTAGCTGAGTGGGTCGCTCTAGATTTTCAGCACAAAGAACACACAGGGAGTGCAGAGTCCAGCTCCTGGTCTGGAGGATGAGCAATGCACTGGTGGGAAGGGCTGCCAGTCTGGAGGAGCAGTGCCTGAGCCTCGCAAAGTTGTACAAGGTGCAAGGCAGTAATTTAAAAGACAACCATGTTTTATTAGTCTTACTGGATTTGGGCACAACAACAGGGTGAAGCTAGGGTGTACCTTTGGTGTGTTGACTCTTTCTTCTTCCATGAACGTTGTGTCTGTCTGGCAGCTGGATGGAGGGAATGAAAAGGCCTCTGCTCCCGAGGTGGGGGGAAGACCTGGGGATCGTAGCAACCTTGTGTTTTCTGAGCACAAGTTCACTGATGGCACCACAGCTTGTGCCTAAAAGAAAAGAATTCCATACAGCAGCAGCACAATACTCTAGGAGGCCATAAACTTGAGAGCATATTTTCTTGAAATCACAATAATCTGAGTCATTTTAGGCTGTCTTTCGTATTTCCAGTTTTGCATTAATAGAGATCATAAGCTTTACAGTATCTATGTTAATGAAACTAAAGAACATGCTAAAGAAAAATCTGAGTATTACTAGAATTTGACACTATAAACTCCGCATGACCTTTCTTTCTGAAGAAAATTACTAGGGAAGAAGTAGACAATATCTGCAGAGCCTGTGTTGCAACAGTCAGTATAATTAGAAAGGATGCTAAGTGGACAGCCATTTGCAATGGATGGGCTGGCACCATATGTAGGGAGCACACAGAACTGCTGCTGATAAAATACATACAGCATTCTAAAGACTTAAATCAATTTGTTGTCCTAATAGCTCTGTAGTCTATGCTCAGAGGTTTTGCAGCCATGCTGAGAAATCTCTTCGTTGCATAGCAGGAAGAAAAAATGGCACAAGCTTTAACAGAAGTGATATTATTTAGGAACATATCTGAGTCTTAAGCAACTAAGAGTCTCATGACAGGAATACTCATATTTGCTACGTAATACCACAATGAATGGGGTTTCTTAACCTGACAGACTGATACTGTTTTCTCTTGGGTACCTCTTTACCATAGTTCAGGAGAGTCAGAAAGCATATCTAGAGAACAGCAGATGAGAAAATTTTATTTTCAGCAGGTCTTTTTTTACTGCCTGTGTTTAAAAGCATTGTGTAGAGTGTTCATGCTTTAGCCCCCATACCAGCAGAACCCTCCATAAATTCAATGGCTTATTTGTGGATCCCTTTAAAGACACTCCAAGCATTGCACAGATTGTATTTCTCCAACACTCTAACCATTGATTTCCAAGCTAAAGTTTTGAAATTCCCAAAAATATGAATACCTGTTCAATGATTAAACTACTGTTTGATTTTGGGCCTCAGAATCAAGTCAGTCAGCTTCCACATCTGCCTAGAAAGAAACCTCACCTTGGCTACTGTCTGCTCAGCAATGGTGCTTGGGCGGCGCTGGCGAGCATCAAATCTCTGCTCTACAGGGAAGCTGCTTCGATGTGATTTGAGTCTTTCCACTAACAAGTAATAGATAGCAGCAAAGTGGTTATAACTCTTGTTCTGCAGAGACTGAAAAAGAAAAGTATAAGAGTTTATATGCAGTCAAATATGGGTTATTTTTTAATGTTCTGTGAGACCAAGAAGAATGAATTGTTGTATCAGGAAAAAAAAAAAAAGATACTGAAGAGGGGTTTACAGTACGCAAACCATTCTGAAGTTGAGAGTGTCAAATTGGAGTGCTGAGCAAAGGACAGCATTGGCTTTAGCAAAGGGGCCCTTGGTAAGTCACAAGGGTTTGTGGTGCTCCAGTGTGCAGCAGAACCTGTAGCAGGAGCAGTCCTGAGCCTTCAGAAATTTGAAAATAGAGCAGTGACTGAACTCAGTGACCTCCTGAATGTATTGGCCATCTCAAATCACTCGAAACAAAACAAGCCAGGCCTCTAGAACATAGAGAAGCCTCCTCTGGCAGGCAGTACTCAAGTGCAGCCTCCACAACGGTTAAAAGCATCAACCACTGTAGAAGGAAATGACTGTATTAACTCCACAAGGAGTCTGTTAGTATTTACATTTGGCAAGAAGCATGGATTGGGGTTGAAGGGAAACATGTAACTGCTTAGTACTTCTATGACCTCCTCCTCCCTTCCAGGGACAACTGCTCGAGTCTGGTTTACCTCAGTAGTCTTCTGTTGGTCTATTCCAAGGCTGTGCATTAGCCGGAGAACCTGTTCATTATACTCTCCAATGGAAGGCTGGTTCTCCTGTCCTGGGGCATAAATAATGGATCTTTGGGCAGGAACTTCTATCAGCATCCACTTGTGTTCCTTAATCTGAGCAATTGTTAACCGTTTGGATGGGTCTAGGACCAGCATTCTTCTAATCAGATGCTCACAATCTGTTGGGGAGAAAAACACATTAGCAGCCTGCTTACTGTTTGCATATGTTCACCTGACACCTACCAACAGTGTGACAACAGGAAGCTGCCTCTCTTCTACCTGACTTCTGTGCTTAAAACATTTCCTGAGGGCTACAACAATCTTTGAAAACAAGATTAAAACAGATGAAAAGTCACACTAGGGAGTCATTGCTGCTTTCTGACCACTACATGTTTGACAGTGCTAGAAGCACTGAGCACAGTGATCTCAGTTGGGTTTTGGGAGATGAGAACACAAGAGATGAATACAGTTCTCATGCAATAAGAAGTCAATATAACAGTCTAAGTTAATTAAAGTAAGCTATAACAGTCTAAGTTAATTAAAGTAAGCTTACCAATCTGCCCTGCATTTCCAACTGACCACGAGATGCTATGAGCTAGCCAGTTCAGATATTCATGACAGATAGAGAGATTTCTGGCTATTTGCTCCTGTTGATCTCTTTTGGTTTCCATGTTTTGCTAACAGGCGAATCCTCTCAACTCCCTGCAACGCCACGTGATCAGCAAAGGGAGCTGCAAAGCCAGAAGTGAAACAGCCCATCCACACCTCAATCACAGTGAGTGACAGCTGCAACCTGCACAGACGCACTTGTAACTAGTTCACATGTTTATGTCAGCAAAAATCACAAACACAGCACAGCTCAAAGGAGGCTGCAGACTGTACCCAGGAAGCTGAGGTCTTGCTGCAGTGCAATAATTGCATTGCTAAAAGCAAACAAATAGCTGAGCTAACCAGATCAGCTGTACAGTAGCAGCTATTTCCAAGTGTAGTATACACTAAACACCAACAGAATGGGAGGACCAGGACATTTTGCACCACAGAATGCTGAACAACAGACTGAAAAATTATTTTTAATTCCCTTAAAACAAATGAGCAAAATCCCATTAAAAAAAAAAGCTCACAGATTCTTTAATAAATGGAAGCTGAAGGACACCATCAAACTGTGAGCAAAAATGGCCCAATTTGTTCTCATCTGCACATGGCAGAGTGAAACCCAGCAGATGGGGCAGTGAGGTAAGGCAGAGATCTAACAGTCAGTTGTGTGTGGGAGTGCCGCAAGTATGAGAACCTGGCATATGAATTGGTTGTGCATTTCTTTGCTTTTGTTTAGCAGACACTGTCAAAAACCCAATCCATGACGTAGGAATGACGGTGATAGTGCTGTCAGCATATTTTGTTTCCAGATTAAAATGTTTATGGCCTTGTAGAATGAAATTTAATTGCTATACAAATGTGCCTCTCCCCCTGTGTCCCCATAATCCTGGTCACAGTAAAATGAGAGATCTTTCACCTTTTATTTCAATTTCCTCCTTGTCCGTGGGCAAGCCACACTGCAACCTGCAGGAAGAATGGGCTGCTCTGCCTACCTAGCAGTAGCAGCCTAATTGCAAAGACATACAGCTCACCTAGGCTTACTTGTGTTTCTTAGCAAAATGAGAAACAGTTTGTTGTACTGTAATCTGGTGGGCAGATATACCACCCTCACTGTACTGCAACAGAGATTATCATAGAATTTAACCAAAGTTTAACATGGCAAGAATAGAAGACAAACCATTACCTTCTGACATAAAGTAAGGTATCCTGAACCTTCCTTCCAGAACGCGTTGCCTCAGTATGGGGAGTGTTGGCCCATCAAAAGGTAATGCTCCACAGACCAAAACATAAAGAACCACACCCATGCTCTGTAAGAAAGAGAACATTCATTTTTCAGGCTTCAAGCAAAGCAGTTGAGCTTGGTTAGCCAAATCCTGACACAAAATCTGTAAATTATGTCCCAGAGAAATTCATACAAAGTCGAGTTAGAATTCTGAAGATTGTTAGAACTTAGAACATTAAACCCCATTGGTTTGGCTTGCAGTTATTTGTACCAATAAGCAGGTAAGTTGAAGTATAGCATGCTGGAGACTCTGGCTGCCAGCAGGAAGCTCCTGACAGATGACTGAATTATACCTGCAAAGCAAGCCCCAGCTAAGGTAAGAATTAGAAACTACTGCTCTGAATGTCATTCAAACAAAAGCAAACCTCAACAGCAGCCACTCAAAATAAGAAACACTTAGAAACACAGTGCCTATGTGATGAAGTGTGTAATATTATTACCACAAGCCTAATACCAGAGCAGAGGCTGCCAAATTGTAACGTCTGGTTGCTTCAGAAAGTGAATGTCTTTAAGTAGCAGAATATTAAAATTAAAAAAAATAAAAATTATGAATGACAAAGCAAGCTGACAGCAGATGAAGAGTACAGAAAAACCTCTGGCTCATTTTCAGTCCCTTTTCAATTGCATAAGAATGTGGGTGGCTCCCTCTGTCCTCTTCCATTGAGTAGTATGCACAGACATTCAGAAACACACAGCTCAGAGAAGAAAGCAGCCATCATCTCTCCATCTCTGTGTTTCAGCTGCTCTGAGTCCCATTAACCTCAGGAACAGGTTCAATTCCCACTTAATGCAGAAAATACCAAAGGCAAGGAAACAGCAAAGTTCATGCGTTCAGACAAGGGAGCTTTTGCAGGCAGTGCAGGTTTTCCTCTAGTGTGCTCACACAGTTCTACAATGTACATTTAACAGGCACATAGATAGGTAACTTTAATTTCATCTGGTGTTAAGAGGCATTTTTCTATCAAGGAATAAACCCAAAGAGGAACAGCTTGTCTGCAGCTTAAGAAAACTCAAAGGCAATTCATTTGCTCCAGCTTCCTAAAAATTGACTTGAATCCAGTTAAAAATAAGTAAATAAAACAGCAATACCCAGATATCCAGCTGGGGTCCTTCATATTGCTGTCCTTCAAAGACCTCTGGGGCTGCATATGGTGGGCTTCCACACCATGTTGTCAGGGGCTCACCACTCTTGTAGAAATTTCCAAATCCAAAATCTGTTGAGAAATAAAGGGGAAAAGTCACTCCAAACGCCAGCTGCATTACACACCAAACAACTGTAGGCATGGGCTGGGCCTGAAAGCTCACCTTCTTTCACAAAAGGCTGTATCATAAATCCTTTTATCATTATTCCCACTGTAAGCATTTATTAGGATGCTGAATGTCCTACACTGCTATTTTCACAAAGGCATAATCATTAAAATATTTTACAACATCTATAGGAGTTTTGAGTAAAATTGTAGCAGTTTGCTAAATCTGAGTTTATAAACAGCTGTTATTAAAATCCAACAAACTGACACACAGATGTATGAGCTTATTATTATTATTTATTATGAGCTTATTATTATTATTATACAGCTCTGCTGTAATGTTTCTGCCACCAGTAATGTACATCCGGTGTTCTGTGAACATCTCAGCATAAATGGAAGTGCTAGATCCCGTTTCTTTTCAAAAACATTTGTCTAATGCATTTTTTTCTCAGATGAGACTCACATACTTGTTGTCAAAGCAGTGAACTTTTTGGACTTGGCCATCATCAAAAAAGCCCCAGTGCCTGCTCAAAGGAAAACTACGACACCAGAACGATCAGCTGAAGGTCAGACTAAACGTAAGATCCACAACAGTGCCACACTGCAAACACACAGAATGCCTGACAGTTGCATGAACAGTTACACAACGGCATCTTGGCATGCTGCTGTACTCTGGAAGTGCCAAGGTCAGCTCAGACTCCAGGACTAAGTAGGAAGTACCAAACATAACATTAGTGCCATCTTTCCTCTTATATCCTCCTTCGGTGATGAAAAAAATGCAATGTCATTTGCAGTAGCACAGGGAGGAACAACAAATTTTTCTTAAAAAACAAAAAATCCCACAGATCGCTGTATCTCACCTGACTTTTTCTGATCACAGCCAGACTGTTGTTGTAAATCTCTTATATTCTTTGAGGAGACATTTCTTTACACATTGCTGGCTTGGCAACCCTGACAATACTTCAGGAAACACAAACCCATTTCTTTTCACAGAAACGTTTTTCTCTCTGTGTAGGTGTAATTAAATCTAATCTCACTTCACTTATCTTGAGTGTGTCAGATAAATACCAACCTAGCTCCCAGCTGCAGCTCCTACCAGGTGTCACCCTCATAAGCCTTTGTATCAGGTTCACGGGTACACACAGATTTGTAAGTGCAGCTATAGGAAGCATAAACTGCCTGGATATATACAGGATTTATAATGCTAAGAAATTAAAGCTTTTACCTATCCAGATTGGAGTTGAAGAGAGGTGAATGTGAACATGTGGAAGCTGCTTCAGAAAGAAAGACAAATTTAAGCAGCAAAGAACAGAACTGAGTCTTTAAGTACAAGCGATTAGTGTAAAAGAAGGTGTAGGTTTATGCTGTAATTAGAATTTCTGCTGTGGCACAGTCCTTGCAAGGCTGCTGTCTTCTGCTCCTAGAGCAGCAGAATTACAGAAATCAATGCTGTGAAGATGGTGTTTGACCAGGTGTAACAGCATCTGATGGTTTTATGAGGACTAAGATAATTAAGTTTTATTAAGCAGTTCCATGAATGAAAGGTCTCTGAATTGATTCTAGAAGGAACAGGCAAGGGTGTGCTCTGTCCAAGCACTACTAAAGCAGTGCCGGCTGCTGGGGCTCAGGGACAGTATGCTCTGTCGCTGCCAGATGGATCTCAGCCAGCAGGGAATTCCTCACGACTCTGCACACCTTGTCTATGAGTCTTAGAGCCTGCCAAATAGCTCCGTCATTCTTTGAACTGCAGTTCTGGAACCTCAGTTTCTTCCCCTTTTCAAGGGCAAGCAAGACTGGCATCCTCTAGCTTTGTGTTTCCACTAATAATAAATAATAATAATAATAATAATAATAATAATAATAATAATAATAATAATAATAATAATAATAATAATAATAATAATAATCATTGACAGTAAGTACAGCAAAAGCCAAATGCCTGTTATTTTGTGCTGGAGTTATTAATGTAAAATAAAAACACAGTGATGCATATTTCAGCAATTTGCTCTTATCTTTAGATATGAAACTACGTGCTGTTATATAGAATGATTACCTGCATAGGGAGATCAGCATTGTTAATTAGGGTACATAAATTAGGGTGAACTCTTTTTGTTTCCATTATGCTTTCCACACTTACTTCTAATTATATTAAACCACTTTTTATGAACTTGAGAATTTATAGGATCCATTAAAGTCACTTCAAAGAAAAAGTTCAAGATTAAGTCAGCATACCAGCTGCTTGATCCACTGGGCTTCCTCAGATTTTAATTACTGTGCTGACAGTCTGGTTGTTCCATTTTTTGAGGTGTTAGAATAGCAAGGATTCAATTGAGCACAAAACAATCACCAGTGCTCTTCCTATTCCCCTACCTTGTTCCTGCTTGGCGAGGATATACCTCCCTCATTCTGGACAAAAGACAAACAGTTTTAACCCAAGAAAAGCATTGAGGTTTTGAGAACATTATTATCATCTAATGGAAAAAGTGCCAGTCCTGTACAAGACATATGCCAGCCCTAGAATTCTAAAAGGACTGAAATTGGACTTGCTATCAGAGGACTGAGATTATATAATGGAGTGATCTTTATCTTTTTGACATTTTCCTGAATATGCATATTTTAAAAAAAATCATTATGTTCAGCTGAATAAACTCTGCATTTGTGCAATCTGCAAATATTGGCTCCCAACATTTGGGGCATTTAGTTTCTCAATCTCACTACCCTCTTCAGAATAATCTTTAATTTAGAAGGCATAATTTTTTTGCACATACAAATGGAAACTGTTTTCCTGTTAAAAATGGAAACAGAGTAAGATTTCAGACCAGTTTGCAATTTGAGAAACAGAAGCTCCCTGCCAGAGCCACTGCCACTTCTGCTATGCATATGGCAATATGAGGTGGTCTCTAATTTGTACCACTACAAATCATATAGAAAGGATACCAGCCTCAGAGCTACAATTAATCCAGACTCCTATAATTACAAAAATAATGCAGCTTGCTTGGCGTGTTAGAACCACATGGGTCTTCTGTTATAACATACTAATGTGAGCAAAGGACATCATCAAGATGAGAAGGGTGCTGATAAAGGAAAGGTACGAGTGTGTTAGAAACAAACCTGACCCATTTCATGCACTGAATGTGCATCAGCTGTTCTGACGTCAATGCATATTTTACTGTCCACCAGCAAGACAAGCCAGCACTACAGCCTACTTCAAAATAACAGTCTCTCCTACCTGATCGGGTTTGAGCACAGCAGCTTTACCATCAGAATGGCACAAGTTCTGCAGATGCATTTATAAAGCACGTAGCCTTTCAGTACTTGAAGGGAGTGTATAAACAGGAGGGGAATGACTGTTTACATGGGGGAATGGTTTTAAACTAAGACAGAGGAGGTTTAGGTTAGATATTAGGGGGAAGTTTTTCATTCAGAGGGTGGTGGCACAGTGGAACAGGTTGCCCAAGGAGGCTGTGGATGCCCCATCCCTGGAGGCATTAAAAGCCAGGCTGGATGTGGCTACTGATGACTGAAGTCCAACAGCACTCCAAATCAAGATGTTATCTATCTTTTGCATTTCAAGTGTTTCTGGGCTAAAGTCAACATGGAAGGATTCATGGAATTGTAATGAGTTGATAACTGACAAAATTAGTTGTACTGCTAGCAACATCTGCTGTGTCTAAATTTATAATTAAAATGAAATCACGCATGCAAAAAGGGGAAAAAAAAAAAATCACTAAGCTTCCATTTTGTTTTTTTTTCCTGACATTGTAATAAGCTATTTGATAAACTCTAATCTAGGAACTGTTTTACCTATGTGCACTGTGATATCCATACTGCAAAAATACTCTATGTATTACCACTCTGATTTTGCCTTAAGCACAGCAGGACTTCAGCAGCAGCAGCAACTGAATTACTAGAATCTACTGAATTACTACTATCTACATTCTGCATACCTGCTATTTTGATGTTCATGTTGTTGTCAAGCAGAAGGTTTTCAGCCTTCAGGTCTCGGTGCACAACCTTTCGGCTGTGGCAATACTCCACTGCTGAGAGGATCTGCCAGAACTTCCTTCTGGCCTCAGACTCACTGAGTCGGCCATGGCTGGCGAGGTAATCTGTTCACACAAACAATGTTTACATGAATTAGACACCAAGCAGTAACCTTGAAAACAAGCGATTTCTTTCAGATATTTAGCACTAAGAAACTCAAGGTATATTTCAGCCAATTCCAGTTTCTTTCATTCTTTCCTCCAAAAAGGGGGAAAGAAGAACAGCTGTTGCCTAGTTAAACTCAGCTCTTTTATGGTTGTTCAACCATTTTGATAAATATTTTCATGTAAGACCTCCTATGAAGCTGTTACATTCACACCTCTCTTGTGAAGCCTCAACACACGCTGTGCAGTGACTAAAAGTATTTCTTCTTTAGAAATAAAACAAATACCCATAAAGTACCCATCCTGACCTTTCTCTCATCTCCATTACATCACAGCAGAAAGAACATTGTTTTTGTATCTGATTATGCTGTAAAACTGACGTTAGCCCTGAAACAAATGATAGCTCTGAAACTGAAGGACATCACTTATCCTCAGGAACAAAAACAAGTGAAACAGCAGCTGCGCAAGTCTTGACAAAAGCAGCTTCTACAGTCAATGCTATTATTCCAATTCCAAGGCAGAAAAATTAAGGCATCAACCATCAGGAAGGATTCAGAATTGCCTCCTACATCCTAATAAGAATGAAGCTCATGACCAAGGAGCAGCACTCATTTCAGCAGCCCTCAAACATTTCCAGGAAATGAGGAAAAGCTCACAAGGCTCTGGTCTCCTTTCTGCTTTTTCTCTCTCTCTCCTTTTATTGAATACCACCTTGGATTTTCTCTACTTCCCGGTTAGGTAAAGTTGTCCTAGATATACTATCTTGCTTACAACAGACAGTCCAGTGATAAGGACCTAAAGATGAAAAAGAAGATAAACCAAACAAGAAGAAAGGACTTTAACCATTCGATTTGTTTTCATGAAATTCACCCCTTGGCCCACAGTGCAAGAAATGAATTTAAGTCAGGCTCCACCTCTTCTGTTCTCCAATCATTAGGGCCTTCCCCATGGTGAACTCTATTCTAATGCCCCTCAGAGTTTGTTCTGCCAGGCAGTGTTGATTGAGTGACTGTGAAACCTTTTCTCAGCAACTCCAATTTTGTGACTGCCACTAAAATGAATAGGAAAACTCAAGATGCCTGGATGTCAAGCATAAAGTCATGAAATCAGCATTTACAAAGCTCAGTCCAACTCCTAAACCATGCAACAGTACATGTGATATACAGAGTACTCCTGATGACAGCATACCAGTATGTCAATCTCTTATAATTTTTTCATTACATATTAACTCCATCTCTCACAATTACAGAAAGATGCTATATGTAGTCTGCGTCACCAGTCAGTGACTGGCTTTCCACAGTAGTAGCCACACTGTTTTTCTAGATCTACACAAAGAACACTAACACTGCTTCAGACATCTGAGCAGGCATCCTGGAGCAACCAGGAAACTCTTCTGATTCCACTTGCTTTACTCCGTGGACAGAAAGTAAGAGCTTGTAACCAGGATGCATGTCAACAGTGTTCTCTCCTCTGTCTGTGTGACACAGATTCTTTTCTCCAGTTTAAACAAACTTTCAGGTCAAAACCCCCGCTGTAGTTCACTATCATAGCCACTTTATATTATTCCTGGGAACATAATTTTTGCTATTAAATACTGTATTATCACTACCATCCAGCACCATGAATAACATCTCTTTCTACCCAGCTTTTCCAGACAGATAAGAGAAAAATGACACACACACACAAAAAAAAAGGGCTCTGAACAAAATCAATGCAATTAATGAAGTGCAGAAGTTAGCAGTTAGCTGGGTGTGAAAACATTCTCTTACTTACCAAAAATTTCTCCATTTTTGGCAAATTCTGTCACAAGGTATAGCATGCTTTTGGTCTCCATCACCTGTTGATAGAGAAGCACCACATTAAGTTAATTGCAAGAAGAGCAAAGAGCCACCAAACCAACATGAATACTTTCATTTACAATTTTTTTCCTCCAGTATAAAAGAAGTGGAAGTCTGTCCTGGACATAAAGTTTAGTTTCTCACGTTGCCTAACCAGTTCTGAGGAGAGCATTTGCACAGCAGGAATAAGCCTACCAAAGAACTAGTTATCTGCCTCTTAGGAATGCAGGAGGTGAACTCTTCAAACAGGAGCAAAGAGTGAGAAACGAAGAGGCACTGCTGCCATACCTGGTAGAGCTTTATGATGTGGGGGTGATCCAACATCTTCATTATCTGCACTTCACGGTAGATCTTTTCAAGATTCACAGCATCCAGCTGAGATTTGTCTATTATTTTTATTGCCACCTGCAGCCAAAAAGCAAAAGAGAAATTACAGCTCTCACTGACTCCTTTATCCTCATTATAAGTACCATGATCTCAGATAGATGGGAGCTTTCTCCTAGCTCAGAAACACATATCCCACACCTCAGCCTTTAAACATGGAGCAGCACAGCCCAAGACATGGCCATAGTGCCACGGGGGAGTTCACAGGATGCTCTGCCAGCAGCATTCCAACTCCACACCTGCAAAAATGGTACTGGAAAAGAGAAAGCATTGGCTCGACACAGAATCAAGACACGGTGGGTGCACATAGTTCTAATGAGACACTTATTTAAACTTCAAATAATATGCTGCTACGCACGGACATCCACAATTCATCCAGTCAAGGAAAAAGCTCTGTAGCAGAAATGCTGAATCACACCCTGAAACAGCGACGGAGCACCTGGTGAGAAGACAGAGCCAGCCCAGAGCAGCTGAGGTACATGCAACGTACTGAGTGATGGAATGGCTGGAGCCAGCATTCAGCCCTTCCAAGCCCTCATTTAAGGGTCAGCAGTGGAGGCAAAAGTATCTTGCTGGAGATCCTTGCCTACCTGAGGCCTTCCCAAGGTAAGCTGCTTTCCTCCCCTCCCCTTTTTGTTTTATGTCTACGGCTGCTGCTTTTGGGCTTGTCCTCATTTGCTGTAGCCAAAGAATATGCCACCCCACTATTATCACTGTACTTTTTATTACATTATAGCATTATATGCTCCATGAAGCAGATGTCTCCAGGTCAGATCTCACCAACGGATCGCAATTAGAGAACAGATCCTGGTTCCCGTGGCTTTGTTTTTAGCCAATATCTGCAAAACAAGTTACAGAGGACTGCACTTGCTTCAGAGACCACCGCTTTTTCTTAAAAATCAAGGAGTAACAAATATACAGCTGCTAAAAAACATGAAAAGGATTGGAATATGAAGATTACTAAATAATGAGTGATGTTTATTCACCCTAAAGATCTCTTTATTAATGCTGATGTGGGAGCAAGCGATGTAAGTCATCACTTCTGATGATGACCAGGTTTACAAGGTGTGGAGCAATAGCAGACAGGTGCTGTGCAGGAGGAAGACTGCTGTAGAGCAAGGGATGTGAGCATTGTTGGTGCAGCTTAAGAGCTGCATGCACCCACAGCTCCAAGTCTCCACAAACTGGTAGATCACACCTCGTGAACTCGGTTTTTCTTCTGCTCCTAGGAACAAGGAAGAAATCCCTTCACTACTTCACTAGAAAGCTACAAAATATCAAAGTAAACCACTTAAGCTGGACAAAATGCTTAACAAGCCCAAGCCTCACTTCTCCACTTCCTCTCTGTTTTCCGCTCTCGCTGGAATCCCCTAGAGAAGGTTTCTTGTTCCTTCTCCACCATCTGTCTGCTCAGCAGCTGCCATGGAGTGACCTCCGAAGTTAAGAGAAAGGGAAACCACTCTTTCTTATTTACAAACCAACAAACAATCACCTGCAGCTACCTTGTATTCCTGCCTCACGCCAGTGGCACATCTTCAGGCCAGCAACAAGGTGAGGACCTCTGGACAGCCCCTGCCTCCTTCATTGGCCTCATGTAGTGCAATAAATCCTGCTGGCCCTGGTTAGTATTAAAGTGCATGGCAGCCTAACTGGGGATTGACACAGCACCACGCTCAGCAACTGGAGGTATTGACAGCAGCTTCTTTTTCTCCTCATGCATGCCAAGCAAGTGGCTGCCTGGACTAAAAGAAAAAGAACTATTAACCATCCTTGTACAAGTCTGAGTGCGAAAGTTATCTCTGCTCAAACAGTGACAGTCTTCCACGTGCAGAGCAGCACAGCAGCAGCTGGCACCACTGCTCTGTGGTCAAATGCAGATTAGATAGCTTGGTCTATTCTGAACTCTCAGTTCCCACACATCTCACCAGGTCCTGGGAAGCTCAGAGAAAAACCTCTTGGAAATCCATAAAATCCAGCAACTCCTTCACCACATTGAGAGGAGGAAGAAGCATCCAGCAGCAATGGCTCATTTTTGTCCATAGCCTCAGCTGTGTCATGATGACAGGAAAAGGGGAAGTAATTCCTAGAGGTGAAGAGCTGTTTCAGGACGAGGAAGTTTCCTATCTGAAAAGCGTGTTTTGTTACTGGCTGTGCAGCTTGCCAGCAACCACCTGCAGCTTACTGAGGACTGCAGCACCACTGAGCTTCTGAGAACAGTGCGTGGAGACCACCTGCACCCACTGGTGAGTTCCCACTGCTCTCTGGTGTGTTCTGTCATTGCCACAGCCAAACAGACGGACTCTAACTACGGACAATTATACACATTATGTGATTCTTCCGTTTTCTTGTATCTTAAATAAAGGTCATCGCTCCTCCTGCAAAAGGAATGAAAGCCACAACCAACCGAAGCAAGAATACATGCTTTAATACATCACGGTGACCAACAAAAATAAGAAAACACAATTCTGTTACTGTTTGCTCCTTTTCTCCCCCCTTTGCAATTTTTGCTATTTAAAGACTTAAGAAAGGTGGAAAGATATTTTGGAACATTGCTCATTTTTAATTTAAAAAAAAATATATATTAGGGATACCACACACTTCCTTCCCTCTTTTGCTACAGAACTGCTCAAGCCCTATTCTGGAACTGGGAACTGAAACTGTCAAGCAGCGAAGCTGAAATGCTTGTCAGAAGAAAAGTAGAAAGCAGTCCTGTCTTTCAATCACTCCAGCTTTCTGTTTCCATTGTTTTTATACTGCCCATTTAATTTTTGGTCTTTTCAAAACCACCCACACACGAACACTGCACAAGAAGTTCATGTAGAGCTTGTCCACGTGAACTGTAATGCATCACACAGATCAGAGGGATTCAGCTGTGAGTTGCTAACCCAATGCATCCGAAAAGTAGATAAGAGGCATTAAAATCAGCAAACATCTGGAGACCATGATCAGCAACCAGAGGGGTTTAGGATTGTCCAGGTGGTGCCTTCATCTGTCCCCAGCAGCAAACAGGAGCACAGCACTACCATGCAGATCATCATATTTTATCACAAGCCAGTATGTACCTTCCTAAACTTGATTTTTCCAGCTTTTCTTGTCTTTCCTTAGTCTCTTTTCCTTCCAAGGAAAATTTGTGCTTATCTATGTATGTTTCACTAAGAACAGTTACTCTGAGATCACAGGATTTCTTGGCAACACGATAAACAAGCGCAGCAGGGAAACACGTGCCATAACTTCAGTAGCAACAAACACACAAACAAGAAGCCCCAGAGAGGTCACTCCAGCACAGGTGGACACAAACTACTTATGTCACCAGCAGCGGGGATCAATCCCCCATTTTTATGGGCATTCATATACATACACAGTGAGCTCACACCAAGCTATAGGAGCTTGGCGCAGACCTGCAGCACTCACTCATTCAAAACAACATTGGCCGCAATCAGCTGCACTGGAACCCTCAAGAGCGATCTCAATGGGATTCCTCTTCCCCAGCAACCACATACATGCACACAGCGCCAACCTGGCACTACAGCTGCAGCACATCAGCACAATGTCCTGAGAAACAGCCTGGGTATGTCTCTGACATGGCAACCTGCCTAGGGACTGTGTGGGAGATGGAGGCTGCAGGGGGACACACGGCTCCTTCGGAAGGGAAAGCTGGGTGACAGGCTGGTACCAAAAGGGAACACAGGAATTCAGTGACTTCTTAGAGTACAGCTGGAAAAGTCAAAGCAGACTAAGGCAGCCATCAGGCTTTAAGTCTATCTGCAATCTTTGATATTTTGAACAACAGCAAACACACGTTCTAAAACTATTAAAAATCAAAATGAACGGTTCTGCTCTCATCACAAAATCTGACAGAGAACATTGAGATCACAGTGAAGAACCACTACCTGCAAGGGAGAGTGTGAGGGCATGGCACCAGCGGGCAGGGACACCTGAAAGCAGCTCAGCCCAGCAGCAGTGACACTGAGGGATTGACCAGCGATGCTCTGAGCACTGGGCAGCTCAGGAAACAAGAGAACTAGGGAAACTTGGTGCTGGGAATGCAGCCTGTACAGCACGGGCATAGCAGCAAGAGCCCGGCGTGGAGTTGTGTTGACCTGGAGGCCACACGTGGGGCGTTTACCAAAGCGTGGATCCAGCACGCGGGACCACAACAGCTCCTGCGGACCCCGACCCGACCTCCGGCTGTTCCGGGGGGGCAGCGCTCCCAGCGGGCCGCACAACCGCCGCCCCCCGTCGGACCGTCCCGAGGCTCACGGCACCCAGCCCGGCGTTACCACCGCACCGCACCGAGCCGACGGGCGGGGGGAGGCGCCGCACAAAGGCGCCGCTTGACGCGGGGGGCGCTGCGGGGGCGCGAGGCCTCGTCCCGGCGGGGCAGGGCGGCCTCACCGCGGGCCGGGCCGGGCCGCAGCACCGCGGGGCGCAGCCGGACCCCACGGCAGCGGGACGGGGCGGCACCCGAGAGCCGGGCGGTGCACGGGAGGGGCGCGGCTGCTCCGCTCCTCACGGCCCCGGCCCGTCTCCCGGCCCCGAGGTCGCCGCCCCAGCGAACCCCGAACGGACCCGCAGCCGCCGCCCGCACCCGGCCGAGCGCGGAGACCGGAGACCGGGCCCGGGAGGGCGGCGGGGACGGCGGGGCCGCGCCTCACCTCGCTGCGCGTGATGCGGTGCCGCGCCAGCTTGACCACGGCGAAGTTGCCCTTGCCCAGCGTGCCCTCGATGTCGTAGAAGCCGACGCGGACGGGCCCGGGCCCGCGGGGCAGCAGCGGGGGGGGCCGGCGGGGCTCGGCCATCACCATGCTGGTAATGCCATCACCGCGATGGGCTCGGCCGGCTCGGCTCCATCTGCGGCGCCCCGGGACGGCCCGCCCCGTGCACCGCCCACACCGACCGCGTCACTGCGCGCGTCACGGGGCGGGGTTACGGGGCGGGGTTACGGGGCGGGGTCACGGGGCGGGGCTACGGGGCGGGGCTACACGGCAACAGCGGGCGGCACCGGGCGGTGATACACGGCACAGCGGGAGCCGCCTCCCGCCCTCCTGCCCGCCCTCTTTCCTCCCCTTGTCCGCGGCCCTGGGGAAAAGAGCCGGTGAGCCACAGGAGCACAGGTGAAATGCAGGTGAAATGCAGGTGAGGCGCAGGTGAAGGCAGCTCAGCCGTGCGGGTGGAAGGGCTGGAGCCTGCACCTCTCAGCCCCCATTTAAGGGCTGACTCCGCTGGGAAGGAGCTGTGCTGGATCCTCCATGTGGGTGGTTCGCTGTGAGCCGAGCTGTTCGCTGACAGCTGGTGGCCGCTTTTCCTGTTGTGCCCGTCCGTCTCCGCGGGGCGCTGCGCCCCCTGGCGGCCCGTGCTGGATCTGCGCTGCGGTGAGCGGGGCTGGAGCAGCGCACGGGAAATGGAGGTTTATGAGGTAACTCACACGCTGTTATTCAGAAAGCTTTTATTTTTAATTTTATTTTAGTATTTCAGTTTTGGTGTCAGATTTCCCCGCTACCAACGTTCCTCCCCGGGCTGTGCAGACACTGACAATAACAAGAATCGAACCCAAGGAGCTGCCGTGGATTGCAGGCTGCTTCGTGACAGATAATGTACAATTGTTCCAGATGGGAAATGTAAAACCGGCCAGAAGAGTTTATGGCACCATGTAAAGTAAACTAAAAACCGATCCGGTGTGCAGTTAGCAAGATGGACTTCCTCAAGGATGAAGTTCCTACGATCGCGTTTCCAAAGCAGATAACGATATCAGCTGACGTTATATCAGCTCACGATATCTATCATCCCACCCACCCGTTCGCACGGCAGTCACCCCGACCCTCGCTGAGCTTCGGCGCATGCGCAGTGCGCCAGACTGCGACTTCCGGCGTCCTTGGTCTCGTGACACGAAGGGGTTGGGGGGGTCGGTCACGTGAGGAGCTCGACCCAACATGGCTGCCTACCTGCAATGGCGCCGCTTCGTGTTCTTCGACAGGGAGCTGGTGAAGGAGCCGCCGGGGCTGGACGGGGGTGGAGGGAAGCCCTTCGCGTTACCTCCGGGCATCACGGTCTGCGACTCGGGCCGGGGAAGCCTTGTGTTCGGAGATATCCTGCGCGGCGGCCGCAAGAGATACGGGGCTGGGCCTGCACCGGGTTCGTGGTGTGGGCCCCATGTAGAGGGTGAGAGGAGCTGTGCCCTGTTCGCTGTGGGCTCCAGGCGGGCCCGGCAGTTCTCAGGTGTGCGGCAGCTCCTGGGCATCGCTGCCCCTTGCACGGTACAGGGCCGTCGTTACCTGTTTGGGGTCTCATAAGTGACTACAAGAGTCTGTTTGCTGCAGGCTTCCCAGAGACCAACAACAAGGAGCTGTTAAGACTTTAATTCTGATGTTCTTAGAAAATGTTCTTCCATTTTTACCTTTTCCTTTGTATTCCTTAACTGTGATGTACATATGGAAGGTCGGATCTGGTTTTTGCCTCGCTCACTTCAACTCAGTGGTTTCCAAGCTTACAAGCTAAGGGTAACGCACCTGTACCAGCTGAAGCAGCACAGTATCTTGGTTTCTGTTGGTGAGGATGAAGAGGGCATTAACCCGTTGGTAAGTTAAACGACAAAGGAAAAGATACTGTGGTGTTGTAGTTGATTCTTAAGTAGCTTGTTTCGAACATCTCATGGTGTTTTGTTTTTTTGATAATGTAATATTTATTGTTTTTAGGTTAAAGTATGGAATTTGGAGAAACGTGATGGTGGCAATCCTCTTTGCACACGAATTTTCCCAGCAATCCCGGGTAACAAGCCCACAGTTGTGTCCTGTCTAACTGTCCATGAGAATCTGAATTTCATGGCTATTGGTAAATATAACTGACCTTGTAATAATTTTAATTAATAATGATTTGTGCACTGATGAACAGTGACGTCATGCATGGGGAGAGATTGATAGGTATTTAACTGAGAGCCTGCAGTAGTGTAGGCACTTGATACTTAGCTGGCAAGCAAATTTTCTGTCATTGACTGTGTGTGACTTAACTTACCCTGGATAATATTTCAAGCATGCCGCAGAAGTTGAACGGTTTGCTCTGTCCTTTTCATAAGGTTTTGCAGATGGGAGTGTTGTACTTACAAAAGGAGACATCACTCGAGACCGACATAGTAAGACCCAGATCCTCCATGAAGGCAGTTACCCAGTAACTGGTCTTGCTTTTCGACAGTCTGGCAAAACGACACATCTGTTTGTGGTGACCACGGAGAACATCCAGGTGGGAATTGAATTTGAAAAAGTGAGAATCTGACTTTTAATTGCACTGTCTTCAAAGTCTATTTCAGGTAAGCCCCAAAACCTTGCATTTTCTCTGTAGTCTTACCTGCTTTCTGTGAAAGACTATTCTCATCTGGAGCTGGACACTCATGGCTGTGGATTGCACTGTTCTTCTCTGAGCGACCCCTCTCAGGACCTCCAGTTCATTGTAGCAGGAAATGAGTGTGTGTACCTCTATCAGCCAGATGAACGAGGCCCCTGCTTTGCTTTTGAGGGACAGAAGCTGATTGTTCACTGGTACCGGGGGTACCTCATCATTGTCTCCAAGGACCGAAAGACTTCTCCAAAGTATGGTTGTGTGTATTTTGGTTTATTTTGTTTTTGTTTTTTTTTAATTGTTTCAGTTTTTGGCTTTCCCTCTAAAAAACTTTCTTCTGCTCTCCAGGTCAGAGTTTGCTGGGAGTGAGACGCAGAATTCAGACAAACAAGTTCTGAATATCTACGACTTGTGCAACAAATTCATTGCATACAGCTCAATCTTTGATGATGTAGTAGATGTCTTAGCAGAGTGGGGTTCTTTGTATGTTCTGACCAGAGATGGGAAGATCCACGTACTGCAGGAGAAGGATGCCCAAACCAAACTCGAGGCATGTATTGTTTGTTATTACTTTGCTTTATGTCTGCAGGGGGGATTGTACTGGCTCTACAGATGAAGGAAGTAGAAGGGTTCAGGTGAATGTGTTACAGTGTAACAAGTGATCTCCATAACTCTCCGACATAACATAACCAGTGTGCAGAGCTCTTAGTATTTAAAAGCCTCAATGTATGTACCTGTCCAGCACCAAAATGAAACAAGTTGTTCTCCAGGCAGGTTTTGGGATGTGGTATTTCCTTCATACTTATGCTGAATTTTAATAGATGCTCTTCAGGAAGAACTTATTTGAAATGGCCATTAATCTAGCCAAGAGTCACCACCTGGACAGTGACGGCCTGTCAGAGATTTTCCGGCAGTATGGCGATCATCTCTATAACAAGGGGAACCATGATGGAGCCATCCAGCAATATATCCGGTACGCAGGGGTTGTTCAAAGCAAGGGCAGTGTAGTACAGATGGGAGCTTTCTCTGTGTGTTTAGATGGATGGTCTTGCATCATATCTGCTTGTTACTTTTGTAGCTAAGTGATCCCAGGTGAGTTAGTGTTCGGTGTTCTGTTACAAATTAATACAAATTAATCTTGTTTTTTTATTCCCTGGCTGTGTTGTGACGTGACTTTTCCTCTCCCAGAACTATAGGGAAACTGGAACCATCTTATGTTATTCGGAAATTCCTAGATGCACAGCGCATCCACAATCTCACTGCTTATCTGCAGACACTCCATTTGCAATCTCTTGCCAATGCAGATCATACTACGCTTCTGCTAAACTGCTATACTAAACTCAAAGACAGCACCAAGTTGGAGGAGTTCATTAAGGTAATGGGACGGTGATGACTTAAGAATTTCGCATTATTTCATGATAGTTGAGGGAGTGGTGGTAACAGTGTAAATTGTCTCCTGTGGGGCTGTTAAGAAAGAAAAGAATGAATTTGTGCCTCAGTGCTTTTGTTTGTGATGCTTTACTTCTAAGCTCTTAGTTACGTTTTCAGTTCTGCTGGCTTCCTGTTCCAGTTCGAAGTGTGCCGGTTTTTGTTAGTGTGACTAGCTGTTTACTGAGAGGTGGATAAACTTCTACTACCTTTTTGCATGTGATCTTTGCCTTGCTCAAGACGTACTGAACTGTCAGTGCTCTGGCTTTCTTTCTCACACTCAAATTTCTGCTTGTCCTTTGGCATAATTCCTATAGTCCACAATCATTCTGCTTCTGTTGTAGGCTAGTGAGAGTGAGGTCCGTTTTGATGTGGAAACAGCAATCAAGGTGCTTCGTCAAGCAGGTTACTACTCCCATGCTGTATACTTGGCAGAAAAGCATGCCCATCATGAATGGTACCTCAAAATCCAGCTAGAAGACATTAAGGTGAGGTGTTATTGCTCTCGTGTTCTTGTGTTCTTACTGAATATTGCTTCTCTAGCCTCTTTTGCTGGTGGGAATCTTATTTCACTGTCCTCAGCTCTTATTCCCCATGTAATTGGCTCTGGTGTGGCCACACCTTTAGTACAGCATTTGGTTTTGGGCCCCTCACTACAAGAAAGACATTGAGGCCCTGGAATATGCCCAGAGAAGGGCGATGAAAGCGGTGAGGTGTCTGGAGCACAGGCCTTATGAGGAGTGGCTGAGGGAGCTGGGACTGTTTAGTCAGGAGAAGAGGAAGCTCAGGGGAGACCTCATTGCACTCTACAGTTTCCTGAAGGGAGGCTGTGGTGAGGAGGGGTTTGGCCTCTTCTCCCAGACAACAAATAGGACCTGAGGATTGGCCACAAGTTGTATCAGAGGAGATTTGGGTTAGACATAAGGAAAAACATTAGCAGAGGCTAATGTTATGTGATACTTGCTGGCTGCCTCCACAGAACTATCAAGAGGCTTTGCACTACATTGGAAAACTGCCTTTTGATCAAGCTGAGAGTAATATGAAGCGGTATGGTAAGATCCTGATGCACCATGTCCCTAAAGAGACAACGGAACTGTTGAAGAACCTTTGCACTGATTACCGGCCATCAGGAGATAGTGAAGGCTCTGGGATTCTGGAAGGAAAAAAGGTATGGTTTGCTTAGACTGAGATGTATTGCTTGGTAATAGTAACTTTGCAGCCAGTGCTCCTGCATGCCTGATGTTTTAAGCATAATGAGAAGCCACATTCTAGTATATTGGTTGTCCTAGTGATGAGACGATCGGTTCTGGGCAGTGCACTTTAGACCACTGCAGTAATTGTACCGTGATGTATCTGTTGTGGGTCATTCTGGGAGTGAGCTGTACAAATTTTAGGGAAGAACGTGCCTGGCTGTGACTGGGGTGGGTGGTCAAGTTTTGTTGTTTTTTTTGTTAATTCCCTGGTTATTTTTCAGGCAAATTCTGAGGAGTTTATTCCAATCTTTGCAAACAACTCCCGAGAACTGAAGGCTTTTCTGGAGCACATGACTGAGGTGCAGTCTGACTCTCCACAAGGTGTCTATGACACTTTATTGGAACTTCGCCTCCAGAATTGGGCACACGAACTAGATAAGCAGGTTTGATCTTTGGTTTTCTATTTTGGGTTGAAGCTTTGGTGTTCAGGAATTCTCCATAACCTTTTCAGGTGGGGACCCTTAATATAAGACAGTATGCTTTTTTATTGGACAAATGGAATGGAGCCTAACTAGCTGGGGGAATACTTCTTTCAGTGAGGCAAGCATGTTTTGTATGAATCCCATTTAAGTACAGATTCCAGACAGTGCAGTATCTGTGGGTGAACGTCTTTCTCATAAAACTGTATATGCTTGCCTTAATCTTTGAAGGTGCCGGCTGTTTGGATAAAAGAATTTGCCTTTATTACTTAAAAGGGGTAGAGAGCAAACATCAGAACTTTGCTCCTCTCTAGAAAAGCTGCAGATTGTTTTCAGATTTTGGTACATAACTATCCTGTTTCTTTCTTCTCCCCTGCCATTCCATTCCTGTTTTCCATAGATCAAGGAGAAGCTGCATGATGAAGCACTCACTCTCCTGAAGAGCGGAAGGTTCAAAACAGTCTTTGATAAGGCCTTGGTCTTATGTCAGATGCACAATTTCAAGGATGGTGTCCTCTACCTCTATGAACAGGGCAAACTGTGAGTGCTGTTTTTCTCCCCAGAGTCTTGTTGCTTGCCCCATCTCAGGGATTTCTGAGCCCTAAGTGCCCCTGCCCTACAACGGTAAGGACCTCTTGAGTATCTCAAGACAGGAACCACATACATCATTGCTCAGCTGAAAATATCCTCCTTCTAGAGCAGTACAATGATATAGAGAATGGATGGCAGACAAGTCTTGGCTTCTGTGGGAATGTTTGGGCATTGTGTGAGGCCCCATAACCTCTCAAAAGGTAGATTTTTTTCCAACTGATGTGTTGCTTTCTTGTCCAGTTTCCAACAGATCATGCACTACCACATGCAGAACGAGCAGTACAAGAAAGTGATCGAGGTGTGTGAGTTGTACGGGGACCAGGAGGCTTGTCTTTGGGAACAGGCTCTTGGCTACTTTGCACGGAAGGAGGAAGACTGCAAGGAGTATATTGCTGCAGTGCTGAAACACATAGAGAACAAGAATCTTATGCCTCCACTTCTTGGTAATAATGACATGTGGCCTGAAGTTGGGGAAACAAAAAACAAGACTAGGAATGTGGAAGAAGTATCAATGAAGTCTGAGCCCACAAATTAAAATAATAATTTGCTGTAGAGGAAAAAGTGATGCCAGTGGCAGCTCCGCAATTTGGAGAAGAAAAATCTGCCATATCAGTTGTGGAGATGTCTGTGTGTTATTTCTGTTTTGTCAGTGTGGAGAGGTGAAGGGTTTACTAAGGTCTTTCTGTGGACTGGTGGGGAAGTTGAGAGTTCAGTCCACTAGATTCTTGCTTTGCCCTTTTGGTCTGTGCTATTTAAATGTACTCGTAGTCATGGCTTTGGAAGCTGGGGGACCCTCCAGAGGGCAAGCTGAAATCGCATCTTTAAATGAACTTTCTGGTTCAGTAGGAGTGTGGAATATTTCTGCGTGTAAGTTTCCTGTGAATGGAAAGTAGTCTATCATGTGAGAACCAGCGTAGCTGAATTTTCTTCACTTGCATTTTGACTAATGTTGATTTATCCTCAGTTGTACAGACACTGGCTCACAACTCCACAGCCACATTATCTGTGATTAAGGATTATCTTGTCAACAAGCTGCAGAAGCAGAGCTGCCAGATAGAGCAAGATGGGCAGAGAATTCAAAAATACCGAGAAGAAACTACAAGGATCCGTAAGGAGATTGAAGAGCTGAAAGCAAGGTGCAGGACTGTGATGTCTTGTCTTATACTGGAATATTATTTTCTAACTAAAGAAAAATACATTTTTTTTTTCCCTTCTGCTTTCTCTCCCTGTTTCAGTCCCAAGATCTTTCAGAAGACCAAGTGCAGCATTTGCACCAGTGCCCTGGAGCTGCCCTCAGTCCACTTCCTGTGTGGCCATTCCTTCCACCAGCACTGCTTTGAAAGCTACTCTGAGAGTGATTCAGAGTGTCCCACTTGTATGCCTGAAAATCGCAAAGTGATGGACATGATCCGAGCCCAGGAGCAGAAGAGAGACCTGCACGATCAGTTCCAGCATCAGGTATGGTAATATTTCCCGTGGGTGTGTGTCTTTTAAGTTTAGACTGCTTTTGCAGACAGACGCTCCCCTCCCCCCAGGGGCTGTTAAAGGAGGATAGTGTTGAAAGTATCTTGTAAAGAAGGTTCTGCTGACTGTAGATTCATGGAGCTGAGTGCTCTTTAAGCAATCCTGTGATTCAGCAGCTGGAGCACAGAGAATCCTTGATGTTCTGCAAATATGAAAGATAAACTAGTGCAACTGAGGCAGTAGCTTCATGCTCATGGCACCTATCTCAGTGTCAGAAAAGTTTGCTGTGTGTGGGGTGTGCATGAAATAGCAAATGAGTGATTTTAAACTGCTGTATGTAATACGGGGCTGTAAGTGAAGGGCTGACAGGGGATGTTCTGGAGGCAGGATCCTCTGACCATCTCCTGCTGGCGCTGATTGTGTCTTGCAGCTGCAGTGCTCCAATGACGGCTTCTCTGTGGTCGCTGACTACTTCGGTCGGGGCGTTTTTAACAAGCTCACCCTGATCACGGATCTGCCGTTGGGGAAGTCAGCTACGACCATCGAGGCTGGTCTGCAGCGGGAGCTGCTGATGCACGCTAAGCGCAATACCTGAGCTGTGCTCGTTGCGCCGGGCGCCTTCTCGGGTTGTACCCCCCCCTCGGTCTCCTTTTGCTGTGCACTAATAAACGGATCCGAGCCGGCTGTGCCCTCCGTGCGAACCGGGGAGCGGCGGGGCCGGGGCTCGTCACGTGTGCGGCCCCACGGACGTGACGCGCTTTGGGGCGGGGCGGCGGGTTGTGCCGGGGAGCAGCGGGCGGAGCGGCGTCATGGCGGAGCAGCGCCCGGCGGTGAGTCGGGGCGGGACGGGCCGGGACGGGCTGCGCTGCGGGGCCGCTAACGGCGCGTCGTTACTGCAGGGCCAGAACGGCGTGGGCGGCGGCAGGGCGATCCGCGTGGGGACCCGCCGGAGCCAGGTACGTGGTGCCGGGCTGCAGGTGCCGGAGCCCGGGGTGGACTCGGGCTCTGCGTGTTTCCCTGCGCGAAAAGCGGCGGCCGTGACCGCCGGGGAACCGAGCCCTGAGCGGGACTCGGCCTGAGCCGGGAGGTGCTGCTGCCCTGCCCGGCTCTGCGGGGACAGCGGCGCTCCGTCCCGCAGCCGGGATCGCTCAGCGTCGCTCCGCTGTTCCGGGTCGTTTGTTGGGAGCGCGAGGAAAAAGTTGCGAACAATTCCCTGGGACGGAACGTTTGTTCTCAGCGCCGCTTCCATTAACGTGGCACCTGCGGTAACGGGGGTCATTCAGTTGGAAGCCTCGTGCGGCTCTTGGAGGGGTGAGGCAGAGCACCCGCCCCAAAGGCTGAACGTGTCCAGAGATACAGCGGGTATCTCCTGCCGTCCTGCTGCAGGGGGAAGAGCCGGCTCCAGGAGATAACCGGCCTTCAGACCTTTGTTCTGCGATAAACTCCTCGTTCTGGTAGCAGGGTCTGAGGAACATTGAGTGCTGCAGAGTTACATGTGGATGTCAGAGCGCAGATCGCACACATGCTGCTGCTTTTTCTTACCTGAGGCTGCAATGGCATCTGGGGAAACCACAAGCTAAATGCTCATTCTGTATGTAGGGAAACCAGAGTCCTCAGAACAAAGTTAATTGCCCCGGGCTTCGTAGCTCATTAGCAGAGAAGAAGCTAAAACTCTGTAGTTAGAGGTGCTTGTTTGATTCTTCTGCCGTCATTATTTCTTTACTACTTTAAGATCTAAAAAAGCACCAGTGACAAAATTCATGCCGAACTCAGTACATTGTTGTTGTTTTGACTTGTTATTGCTTGGATCTCAGCAGTGCTGGATATGAGGCAGGTTATTTTGCTGCTGAGATTAAAAAAGTTATTTTGTGAACTGCTGTGGTCACGTTACAGGCTCAAAGTGTTTGTACGCATGAGCTGTTGTATTCGGAGCCATTTCTAATGCTTACAATTCAGAGAATGTAGGGTCGTGCATGCACTGCTATCAAAGAACGACAAAGTCCCCTCTAGTTGCTGTGCAGCTCGTGCTTTGTGCGCAGTGCTTTGTTTTGGTTTCATTGCAGCTGGCCCGAATTCAGACTGACAGTGTGGTTGAGATGCTCCAGGAGTTTTACCCTGACCTCCGCTTTGAAATCAGTAAGTGGTGTTTGATTTCTCCGCTCCTGTTGCTGCTCTGATGTAGTGGCAGTAGGAGCCAGGCAGTTATTGTTGTGTGCGAGGTGTGTGAATAGAGTCAAGAGGAGGAGAATTTTCCTCATGTTATCTAGGCAGAGCGGTCTGAATTCGATTAGGTTGCATGGCTGAGCAGCTGCTGCTGCTATTTTCCAATGGAGAATGATTGATTAGACAAGCTCCTGTTGACTGGGACCTTTATCTGTCATACAGATGATGTTACATTGCTCGGTTTGAGAATCTGGGCAATGTCTTTAGAGTTGGCTGTTCCCAAAACCTGCCTTCTCTGCTTTTGTGTTGTTTGAGATGTAAAAGAAGTCTCAATTTCACTTCCAACATAACCTTAGAAGTGAGCTGAATCTGAGTAGAGGCTGTTTGCACAGTGTGGCAGTGTGTGCTGCTCGTTGGGTGTGAAGGAGATGCACCATTCAGTGTGCTCTGACCGTGCCTTCTGCTTTGTGTCCTCTGAGCAGTTGCCATGTCCACAATAGGAGACAAGATCTTGGACACAGCCCTTTCTAAGGTAAAGGATTTATTTCAGGTGGGAATTAATTAAAAATACACAAAGAACTAATAGTATTTGATGATATACTTGCAGATTTTCTTCATTGATTTGTATTTCTTTATTTACTTGTAGATTGGGGAGAAAAACCTCTTTACCAAAGAGCTGGAAAATGCACTTGAAAGAAATGAGTAAGAGCTCAGTTTTATTACTTGTCTGGATTTTTATTATTATTATTATTATTATTATTATTGTTATATGCTGTAAGGGTGATCTGTTTCTTTCTGTTCTTTCTGAGTAAGGAAGAAATCCTCTGATACAACATATTCTCTTTTTTTCTCTTTTTTTCCTTTAACTCCGTACCCTGATTTAGGCCCCGTTTTGGAGTCGTACTGTTCTGACTCTTAGTCTGCCCTGTTTTTTTTGTGTTTTCTCCTCTGATTTGTGTGTTACTTGTGTCTCAGAGCTCGTGTAAACTAATCCATGCTTGCAAACGTGTTCTTTATTGTACTACTTTGTTACTGTATTTCAGTGTTCCATGTTAGCACACTGCGTAGCATATTTACTGCTTATTAGTGTTTTCCATACTAGAAAAGGTAGAGAAAAGTGACGTGGCTCTTTAGAATTGCTGTGTAAGTCTGGTAGTAATTCTGGCTATGGAGTTCTGAATGTTCTTTCTCTTTTCTAAACTAATCTCAAGAATGAATCTGCACTTTCCTGTTGTTACCTGTAGGTCTCTGGCACTGCATCACCCAACCATCTGCTCAGTGTTGTGATTACTGTTCTCTAATTCATAGAGTTGACCTGGTAGTTCACTCCTTGAAGGACCTGCCAACTTCTCTTCCTCCTGGCTTTACCATTGGTGCTATTTGCAAGTAAGTATGTGCACAAAGCCTGACTGCCTGAGGGACTTAACGTTTTGCAGTGTGGATAATGATAGAAAATGACGGCTTAGATTTTCTTTGTTGTTTGACCTTTGACTATTCTCTGAAACAGCAGGAGAACCAGTGTTCTGTAGCCAGCAGGTTTGTTGAAAATCCTTGCTGTTAAAAAAGGAGAAGCCTTTTGGAGCTAGGGATGGTTCCTTTGGGGACTGATACCTGTAAATAGCCTTCTGTTAAATGATGTCTGTCATTTTCCTCTTCCCTTCTTTTGCAGAAGAGAGAACCCACTTGATGCTGTTGTCTTTCATCCCAAAAACTGTGGGAAAACGCTCAGTCTTCTTCCTGAAAAGAGGTGAGTAGGGATAAGGGGAAGACAGTAAAGTGTAATAAATAAATAAATAGAAAGGAGGGATTCGTTCATATTTCCCAGTGACGAATCAGTGAGCTTCTTCCTTTATTCTGTAGTGGTTTTTGTGCTGCCTTCAGCTGGTTTTCAATGTACATTACAGTGAACCTGCTTGCTGAAGAGAGCTATGCTAATGAGAATGTTGTAAACTGAGTTTGGATGTCTTTAACCACCTTTGAGATGTATTACTTTCTTAAGTGAGACCCTTCCTTGCTTCAGTCTCCAGAGTGAATATCAGGTCCTTCATGTAGTGCTCATTACAGGAGGATGCATACAGTGCAGGCAGTGTGTTCAGAGCAGCATTCTAGCCTGCATGTCCATTCTCTTGTTCTCACCCAGCTGGTGGGTTCTTGGAGCTTTGTTTCTATCCTAGTGGGGTTGGAGGAGCAGAAATCTTTCTTGAAACTTCTGACATATATTCGAGTGAAGTTAAGTTCTGCTGTATTCTGGATTTCATTGATTTAATTTTCCCAACAGTGTTATTGGAACCAGTTCACTTCGGCGAGCGGCCCAGCTCAAAAAGAAGTTTCCTCAGCTGGAATTCAGGGATATCGTATCCTTTAATGGTAAAGTGTGGAATCTGGACAAAGTTGATTTATACTACCTGTCCGGCCAGAACAACTTCCTCAAAGGCTGCCTCTTGTAACCTATCCTGTAGTGTGTTTTGTTCTGTTGTTTTCTCATGATTCTACAAAGAAACAGCCCAGCTTTAATCTATCTGCGATTCAAGGTGCTGATGCGTTTCATGTTCAGGAATGTTCTAAAGGCTGCTTAGTGGAGGTCAGTTTGTGTTTGTCAAAGTGGCAGCCAAATGCTGATTGGTCCATGATACCTTTAATGTGTTTTGGACTGCTAGTTTAGATGTGTGCCGCTAAAGTGGTGCTGGTAAAACACATTATTACCTCAGTCCTAGTAACCCAGTTCTTTGATCTGCAAAAATATTTGATGTCAGATACAAATGATGCACTTAAATGGCACGTATTTTTTGAGAGTGCTTACTTGTATCAATATTTCATAATAATCAGCAGAATTCTATTCAAAGAAACAATTGTCCATATTTAGCACTTTCAGAATGATTCCACAACTGATTCTAATCTGGAGGTTTTAAGCACGGTCAAGTGAATGCGAAGTGATTGTACAACTGTTTGCATACTGTTTCTCTACTTACTTAACCACTTGTACAGAGAGGGAATTTAAACACCCGCTTGAAGAAGCTAGATGAGAAGGAAGACTTCAGTGCTATAATCCTGGCTGCTGCAGGGCTGAAGAGGATGGGCTGGGAGAATCGCATTGGTCAGGTGAGAGTCAAAGTAGGAAATCCCATCACCTGCTTGACTTTCACACTTGCGCCTTCTTTCTTTTTGTTTTAAATAGTGCGACATGACTTAACTTTGTTTTTACTTTCTTCCAGCTCCTGAGCCCTGAGGACTGTCTGTATGCTGTGGGACAGGTACGTTCCAATTTTTCTATGTTAAGCCTGACTGCAGTGTGATGTGTCACGTGGTGAACATGACAACCAAATGCCTCTGATCTGTTTGTTGCCAAAGAAGAATTACAGTGATTTGTGTTGCAGCCTGTTAGTCTGCTTATGTTCAGTGTGTGTGAGGAACATTAAGTCAGCTCCATGAGCCTGTGTGTAACAGGTTTGATATCTGTCAACCACAGAAATAGTCGGTGGTACAGGTAATGTGTGGTGCAGCTGCCCTGGGACAACTCTGCAATTACGAGGCAGGCCGGTGTTGTGCTCTGCTGGGCTCACTGTAGAAAGGCACGGCAGTGTGGGTGCTGTGACACTCCCTTACATGCAGTGTCCTTACTCTGGCAACTGGAACTGAAGCATCTGCCTTGAGGCGTGTTGTTAGCATTCTTGTTTCTAGGTGGATTGTTCCAGCCTGTGCTGGTCATGTGGCTGAATTTACACAGTGTTGCGTAATTGGTATCAACTTTGCTAAACTGAGCTGGCGATGCATTTCTTAGTGCAATCATTATTGTAATGTAATGCAGTTATTTCCCAGACTGGATGAATTCCTGATTGGTGAACAGCTGTTGCTGTGTTACTTAGAGGTTGGAAACAGTGAGCAGTGACACCTATAGAGTTATCCTGTGACAATACTGAAGGTAGTCACCAGATGAAAGTGGAAAGTGAGCCAGAAATAGTGTTGGTTTTAATCATGTCCTTGTCGTGTACAAAGCTTTTTTCTTTTGTTTTCTGTTTGGGAACAAATCGGTTTGTGGTTGCTGTTATCTTTGGACGAGGCTGTAGAACTTACTTTTATTCAACTTATGCTGTTGTGACAGCAGATCAGGTGTTTGTATCTGTGTAGTCACAAGAGGGAAGCTGAGCTAATAGATGTCAGGTGACTGATCTTCAGTACTCATCTAAGTTCTGAGCTTCCCTTTACAGCAGTTGCCTCAGGATATCTTGGAACTAGTTGTTTCTTGAATGATTTTTGTAAAGTCTCTGAACTTAAACACTGCTCCCTCAGTGAAACACATCCAAACTCTTCTGAGTTGTGTTTCGTGACCAGTGCTGGGTGCACACAGATGCTGAAGTTGAGGAGTTCTGCTGTTACTGTTGTCTTGCAGGGGGCTTTAGCGGTGGAGGTTCGTGCCAAAGACCAAGAGACACTGAATATGGTATCAACCCTACACGATGGAGAGACTGTTTTGTGCTGCATTGCTGAGAGGGCTTTCATGAAACGTTTGGTACGTGTGTCATCCTTGCCCTTCTACTTGCAGCAGCAAATACTGCTCTGCTGTAGTTAAGCTGATGGCGTGGTGTGGGAAGGCTGTTACACTTTTATATTAAAACTGCCGAGTAGGGAGAACTTGTGAAGTGCTTGAACAGCAATAGCTGGGGCTGTGTGCAGAACATACATTTCAGAGGCCTCTGCTTTGTATGTGCTGAGGAGGAAACTCAGTAGCAATGTCTTTCTGTTTGCAGGAGGGTGGCTGTAGTGTCCCTGTTGCAGTGAACACCATGCTGAAAGATGGCCAGGTGAGGAATCTTTGTGTGTGTATCTGGGGTTATTTATGGAAAACTTTCTGTGTGTATGTTCTCTGATGTTCGGTTCAGCAGATGTCTTTACAACTGAGCAGGGCAGATAGGGATATTGTTCAAAGCAGGAGAATGAGAATGGGTCTGAGAATGAGAGGCTGAGTCCTAGAAAACACCCTTATTGTGATAGATTCTTATTTTCCTTTTCCACCCCCCCTTTTTCTAAAATCTCCTGAGATCTCAGACTCTTCCTTTTGACTCCAGTGAATTTATACAGCAGATTATGAACTAAGTAGGTAGAAAGCTAGAAAGTATTGAGGTTCTTTCTTGGGAAGATGTGTCTTCCCTAGCAGGGGTTATTTGCATTGTATCAGACTGCCGTTCTATCTGATGGGACTGGACTGCAGAAGTGTTCCCTTCTGGGTTGGTTTTGTGCTATTAACCTCTTCTGTCTTTCAAAGTTATATTTGACAGGTGCAGTCTACAGTTTGGATGGATCTGAAAGCCTGAAGGAAACAATGCAGACCAGCGTTAATTATCCACAACAGGTATGCAAATCATGTTGGACTTCAAATTCAAAGAGGTGATGGAGACCTAGAGTATTTGTTATGAGGAAAGAAATGGAGACCTGGGGCTGTTCAGCCTGGAGAAGAAAGGCTGGAAGGGATCTTAGCAATGCTTGTTAATACTTAAAGGATGGAAGTCAAGCAGTTGAGGCCAGGCTTTTTTTGGTGGCACAGAGCGGTAGGAGAAGGGACAGTGGGCACAAACTGAACACCAAAAGTTCCATACAGACATAAGGAAAAACATGTCTTGGAGGGTGACATACAGTTCGCCCAGAGAGGTGAAGGAAAGTCTCCTTTGCTGGAGATATTTGAAACGTTCCTGGATGGTTTCCCGTTCAGTCTGCTGCAGGGAGCCTGCGTTCAGGGGAGTCAGACTGGTTGATCTCCTGAGGTCCCTTATAGCCCCTGTGCATCTATATCAATTATGAGATATCTGGTTTCATGCATTGTTTTAATTTATTTATTATTGCCCATTCCTTCCCACAGCCTTACTTTGATGTTTGTACTTGCAGAATGAAGATGGACCAAATGATGATGTGCAGCATGTTGGCATCACAGCCAAGAACGTCCCTGCTCAGGCCCAGGAAGCTGCAGAGAACCTTGGCATTGAACTGGCTGATTTACTGCTGAGCAAGGGAGCCAAGCACATCCTTTGTGTGGCACGGCAGCTGAATGACGCCTGCTGAGCCTCTGTGAGATCAGCAAGATTGCTGCAGCTCTTGCTCCAGTCTTTGCAGCTACTTACCAGCTTTTGGAGGAAGCGTTTTTAACACTTGCACCAGCCTTGTCTGACATTTGGGCATAAAATACTTGAAGTACTAAATTGGAGTTTTGCTTTTCTAAGTTTACCTGAGTTGTAAAATCTCTGTGAAACGCGTTTAAAGGGTTTTGTTGCGAGGAGAGATGTAGTAGCAATTGTTCTCCAATTGCATTTAGTAACAAAGCACCAAATACAGGTTATAGTCAGACTAAACAGGGGCAGTGCTGGAGTGCTGCACTGTGCTGACAGCACAGAAGTGTTTTCTGCTAAACTAGTGAAATTGTGGATATTTGGCCCTGGTATCTTCAGGAATGCTGAAGGAGATCAGCATTAGGTTCCCAGTGCAACTACATAGATGTAGAATGAGGACAGGCATTGATATACAGTAACTGGCAATCTTTGTGCTGAAGCATAAGAAATTTGCCTCTAGTTCATGGTTGAACCATCGTGTTGCACTGCCATGTTGCAGTGCCTTACAGAAACATCAGAATAACCCATTGTTGGGTTCCGGTTTTGGAGCTGAAGCATCGTTTATTTCCTGTGCAATGTCTGCTGAATGCAGCAGTCACGTTGTGAGCACCAGGTGAGTCTTTAGGAAGAGCATCACGTATCTGCATTATGTGACTGCACTGCAGTATCACGCCGTGCCTCCCGCCCGCTCCCATCGCAGCTCCCCCTCGTTCCCGCAGCCCCCGGCCGTCCCTTCCCTCGGATCGCAGCTCTCCCGGTGAGCAATGGAGCGGCCCTGAAAAGGGCCTTTGTGTGCTGGTGGGGGAAGGGGAGCCCGGCCCGGCGGCCTAGTATTCCTGCGACTGCTGCCCGCCGCCCTTCTTGCCGGCCTTGGCCGGGCTGGCGGCGCCTCCCGCCTTCTTGGGCAGCAGCACGGCCTGGATGTTGGGCAGGACGCCGCCCTGCGCGATGGTGACGCCGCCCAGCAGCTTGTTGAGCTCCTCGTCGTTGCGCACCGCCAGCTGCAGGTGCCGCGGGATGATGCGCGTCTTCTTGTTGTCGCGGGCCGCGTTCCCCGCCAGCTCCAGGATCTCGGCCGTCAGATATTCCAGCACGGCCGCCAGGTACACGGGCGCGCCGGCGCCGACCCGCTCCGCGTAATGGCCGCGCCGCAGCAGCCGGTGGACGCGCCCGACGGGGAACTGCAGCCCGGCCCGGGAGGAACGGGACTTGGCCTTCGCTCGGGCCTTACCGCCACTCTTACCGCGGCCAGACATGGCGCCTCGCAGGGACCGGACACACAACCCGGATCTGCGGAGCTCTGCGGCGGGACGAAGGGAACGCGCCTCCGCCCCGGCGCTTTATAACCTCCCTCAAGGCAGGGCCGCGCTGATTGGACGGCGCCACAGCGCCTCGCTATTGGAGCTCTGCCGCCTGAACCTCTTTGCTGACTGGCCGGCTTGGCGCTCACCTCCCACCTATTGGCGGCGGCGACGGACCAATCAGAAGACAAGGCGCCAAATTCGTACCACGCGGCGGACGTTGGCGCTCACGGCCGGGTACGGTGAGGGGGCGGGGCCACGTGAGCGGGGGGCGGGGCCATGTCACAGCGCACGTCAATGTCCGCAAGGCACAACCGAAGATGGCAAGGTACCTCGAGTTCTTTTATTCTCAGAACGCCCTGAGTACAGGTACGATTACAGCACGTCATTCTGCATCCATGGACTCATTCATGAGCCAACAGGGCAATTCCAGCTCACTTGTTCTGCCGTACAGCCTCACAGACGCTGCAGTTCTTATTTCTTCTCTCAAGGAACAGCAACATGTTTCTTACATTTAGACGTTCCATTTCTCCTGCTTTCCCTAAGGACTCTGTACAGATTCGTGTTGCTTATTTCCCATCTGTAAGGTGTTCCCGGTAGCAAGGACATGCAAGCAGTGCTGACTGTCAGCAGAACAGGACAGAGACGCTTTGTCCATAAGAAGAGAACTGTGATTCTAGGCCGGCCTGGAGCAGTTCCTCATGTTTTGAAAGGTGGCTTCAAGTTTTCAGATCAAAATATCAGATGAATTGAATTGTTTTAGTACAGTTCACTGGAAGGTGCCGCTCCTGGAAGCTCAGTCAGACATCATAAAATAAGCGCACCAGCTGGTACCGCACTGAAAATGCAATCATGCTGCCCAGGACCTAGGATTAAAAACAGACAAATAAATCACAGTAATAACCAACCTGAATCTGAAACCTTACATCAGACAGTTCACTGGTCAGCAGGTTCTTCCTTTACAGATGGATTTGATGTGCTTTAATACACGGCCTGTTCACTATGTAGCACTGTGACCTGACTCAAGACCAAGCTGTATGCGCTTCCTATTCCCTTCTGCCCAAGATGTACTTGGCCCGAGCCCCGCTCTCTCTGTTGGAAGTCTTCTGTTGGAAGGGGAATTTAAGTGCTTTTTCCTAAGGAGAAACTCTTACCTTTGAACTGACACTGAAGAAGGAATTGTAGGCAATTAAGCTACGTCTTTTCTGAAACAAAATGTCTACCAGGTAAGAGTTCACGCATTGAGTAGGAGTAGCAGCACTATCTGCAAGGTATGTTCTTGCATTCTGAGTTGCTTCAAAATGTTCCCACACCACACTCAAACTCCAGCTACCACTGAGTTGCATGCCACACTTACGTAAGGGCACCAGCTGGAGATAACACCGGTACTACTGTTATTTGGTATGACTGAAACACAGAACTGCAATAAAAGGCTGTGCTGTGTTAGAGTGACAAGGCAAGAACACAGTGCTGTTTTTCCAGCTGTTCTTCTAGCATCCAGGCACTCATGCTCTGAGGAGTTTCTCAAGCTAATCTACGGCCTTAAAATTTAATAGCTCGTAGTTAAGGAAGCTGGGGACTGAAAGAAAGGACAACTTCTTCCTGGAGCCGTGTAAACCTCAGACTCTCAAGTTGCACAACCTTAATTGCATCTTGCGTAAAGTGTGTGACACTTCCCATCCCCCTTTCCCCTAGATATTCTTGAGACAAATCTGGGTCTACTTCTATCACAGAATATGTTTCTTTGCTACCAGGAACGTTTGTCTGACCTGAATGAGCAGCAACAGGAGAGTGAGATTTCGTTCGTGGATGGGTCCAATCAGCTTTATAACAAAGTTAATAAGCGTCATATTATTGCACTCGGAGTATTCACCATCTTCATCCATTCCACTCCTCACATCTACTATGTGCAAGATCTTTACTACCTGGGGAAAAAAATATTGCATGCCATTTGCCATTTCATCAGGTATGTTTGGTGCTTCTTGCTAGATCCATTTTGTTGTACCATTCCAGTAGTTTGGCTTGGACTCTTACAAAAGAAACAGGATAGGCTTATGATGGTCTTAGGACAATTGCTGCAAGTGGTTGTTTTAGAAGAGTAATTATGAAGATGTAGTTAACATAGTGACTGCAAGAGACAGTGACTGAGCTAATTATAATGTGTTCTTCTCGATTTGAGCCAGGAAATAACCACTGAACCCAGAAGTTCTGCCTTCCCTCCTATCCTGCTGCTCCTGCCTCAAAACATGCCTAGTTTTGGAATGTTTTCCTGCTATTACCTTCAGAATGTATGTTCCCAGGGTTGAGAGGCTCTTAGTTTTGAATTTGGAGTAGCTCATCTCCAACTTCCCTGTTGTAGCATTGAGCCTAAAAGGAACGATAAAGTCTTAGTCAGGAAAGAGCAAAGAGACAGTGATCCCTACGTAAATAGATTTATATCTCAAGCCAAGTTGCTGAGAAAGAAATACACTGGTGAAGAAAGTAATGATATTCTGATATTGTATAGGAGCAGCTGCTCACACCTTGGTCCCTCAGACTGGGCAGTCAATAAAAGACTCCTCTCCTCTTCTACCTAACACATGCATAAAGCTGCAAGGTTAGAAGAACTGAATATATCTAGACATAATTAAAATCAGTGATAATACACAGTGATGCAGAATGCTTGCTACTGTAAGATCTTAGCAAATCCTAATGCAACAGCAGTAAGAACGGCCTGTATCCATTTATCTCAGTCTTGTAGCTGAGAATAATCATACTCTTAACAGTATGTATATGTATTCTTTTCTAGTACATATTAAGTATGTAAAATGTATTCTTTTCTAGTACATTTATTTGAGAAACTTGTGCTGATAGATTCAACCATAAATAGCGTGGCTGGCCAACTTTTAACCATCCAACCTACTTTGATTATATTAAATTAGATTAAAAAACTAGATATTAAAAAGAGCACCAACCAACGTATATTATTGTTTCTCAGCTGGCATAAACTAGTACCATTATAGATCTCTCAGGTACATTACCTTGGCAGTCGGTGGCGGGGACAAGGAATAATGTGGAAGAGTTGAGGCAATGAGTAGAGGAAGTTAAGCACTTGTGGGATGAAAAAAAGGAGCATTGTTTTGCTGAAGTGGCCCAGGATCCCCACCACAGCAAAGGTCATGCCAGCAAAGTAACAGAAGGTGTCCCCAACAAACACTTGGGATGGGTACCTGCAATCCACAAGGCAAAAGAGAAAAGGTCTGTCATAATCAGTGCTGCCAGTATAATTGGCTTCATGACCACCTGAAGACATTTCCTAATGGCAAGGTTGGTGCATGAAAGATACCAGTGGATTGCTGCTTTGCATTCTTAGTTCTAGCAAGAAGCCTGTCTATACCCCAGTATATTGCTTACATGTTGATGTTTTTGTTTGCAAAGGGAAAAAGAATATGCTTCCAAAGGAATGCTGAATGTTCATCCTCTTACCAGTTGTGGTAAAACAGCCCCAGCGTTGTAAAAAAAAACGGAATCATAATGTAGAGAGAGAAAATGTGATCATCCTGATAATCCCCTACAGGAGAAAAAGGAAAAAAAATTAAAAAAACCCGAGGCTCTGATGAGACAGGACTAGGTTCTTTTTAACTACGCCAACTACTGAAATCTGGGTTTTTATTTCCATTTGCTTTTTGCACTCCCAAGCATTACCTTACCGTTTAACTCTACAAGGTTGAATACGATAATGGAAGCAGCAATCACCAGAGACTGCCCTGCTTCAATCCCATTAATTCCAGCGAGAATGTTGATGGCATTAGTACAAAACACTGCTAGCATGCCCATGTACACATAGTAGAGGATACCTGCAGGTCAGAACGAGGCAAGTACTTTAGCATTCATTTTTGAAACAGGCTGTGGTCCAATTTACTGAAATTGTAGTTTCCTGTTTTGTAGGACAATCCATTATATAGTGTCTCAGTAAGCTACTGATTTCAAAATGTACTAGCAAACAGTTCCTTCTCCTGTACATGTTATCGTATGTACACGTGTACAGCACAGTGACTGCAGCAAATGTGCAACACAGCAGCAAACTGCGGCGATGCTGCTATTGGCATCTGAGGGCCAAGGGCCTTTGGCACTCTCATACTGCCAGAAACCTGGGAAAAGTCATGGTACTTATCTATGCCTAGCTAAATCCAGCATATATATATATATATCCAGCATATATATGCTGGACGTCTTGCTGGATATCTGGATGGCTAATCTTGCCAGTATGATATTTAGTTGGTGATGTTCCCTCTCAATGAATAATTAACAAATCTTCCACAGGTTCCTTCTGCAGCATAGAGACTGACAAGTGTTAAAGTTTGAGATGTGCTCCTTGATTCATTGCTAATGACCATCAGTCAGTCAGCGCTTACCCAAGTCCAAGTGCATGCCCAGAAACGCCCGGAAAGGCTTAGGCACCACAATGGTTGTGTTCCCAAAGTTGGTGAAGTACACCATGAGCAGTGGGAGGGATGCCATGGTGGGGAGAAGGAGTTTGTGACGCCAGCGCAGGTTCAACACATCGTCTGCAAAGCCCAGGAAGATCATGCAGCAGATGGCAAGGAGTGAGCCAATGAGCTCCACAAACTGCGGGACAGAGAACGGGGCTCCGGTCACTAACGGGCATTCCCTGCTGCCGCGCTGCAGGCACACGGGAGCCCTACCTCGTCGTGAGGAAAGGCCGCGCACTGCTCCTCTACGAAGCACCGCAGGAAGGGCACGGGGATGAAGCAGAAGAGGATGATGAGGAACACGGCCCCGCTGATCATGCCCTGCGCCTCGGGGCTGCAAGGAAGGGGAGGCCAGCGGTCAGCCGGGACGTGGCGGGCCGGGCCGGGCCCGGCGGGCACCGCTACTCACATGGGCCGCCGGGAGACTTTGTTCAGGTCCTCGCCGAAGAGGCGCGCCGCCAAGAAATGCTCTTTGAAGGCCGGGATCAGCGTGAGCGTGGCCACGAAACCCAGCAGCGACCCCCCGACGTTGATGAGGAGCGGCGCGGCGGGACACGCCGCCATGGCCGCGCTGGGCGCTGCCCCGACGGGCGCGGAGCGGCTCCGGGCGGGTCCGGGCGGCCGGATGCTGGAGCGGAACGGACCGGATACGCGCGCGCCTTTTCCGTTCGGTCCGTGAGGGCGGCGCCATCTTTGGCCCTGGCAGCCGCCGCTCCTCCCGTTCCGCCGTCACACGGCGCTTCCTCCTTCCTCCCCGCACCCTGAAATAAAGAAACAAATCCGCGTTCGTTTGGGCCTTCCTGAGGCGCTGTGGGGGGAAAAACAAGTGTTGGGGAGAAAATAAAGAAATAAAGAAATAAACACACGTTAGTTTGGCTCTTCCTGAGCCAGAAAACCCTTCCCAGGTGTGTTTGTGTGGAAAATGGCACCGTGCAGGTGTGAGACAGCGGGGCACAGCTCTTGTTGCCGGCCCCCCTGGGGGAAGGTGACCCCGGGGCAGCACTGGGGCTGCAGCCGGGAGATGAGCGGGGCGCGGGTGTGTGTGTCAGCACAGGTGGAAGAGGGCCGGGCTCATCCGACAGCCCAGCCCTGCCGCACTCTCCGCCTCACTCTACTCTCTGCCTCGCTCCGGACAGCGACGAGGCTGTCTGGACATAAATGCTGGTGGCTGCAGACCCGCAGACCCGAACGGAAGCGGAGCGCAGCGGCACACCGCCGTCCCGCCAAGGCCGCCCCAGGCCGCGGGGAGGCGTCGCTCCGGCACCGGAAGAACCGGCGCGGCCGCCCTCCTTCGTGCCGCGGGTCGCGGTGCCGCTGCGCGTTGCCGGCCCGGGGAGCTGCGGGGCCGGGCTCGGCCCACGTGCACCGCGGCATCGGGCCCGGGGCGGCCCTGCGCTCCGTGTGACCGGACAGGAGGCTGTAACCGCTGGGCCGGGGCCGGGCAGCGGCCGCCCGCCATGCCTCCCGGGCTGCCGTGAGGGCAACGCGCAGCAACATGGGGCCGGATCCGGGCTGGGCCGTGCTGGTGCTGCTCTTCGCCGCTTCGCTGCTCACCGTCGCGGCCTGGCTGCTCCAGTACTGGCGGTCGGCGGCTCTGCGATCGTCGCGGCGGCGGGTGCCGGTGACGGAGGAGGCCGGGGCCCGGGCGCTGCTCGCCGCGCTGCTCTCTCTCCGGTCCCTGCGGGAGCAGTGGCAGCGGGCCTGGGTGCGAGCCCTCAACGGCCAGGCGCGCCGGCACGGGGTACGGCGGGGTGCGGCGGGGGCCGGTGAACTGAGGGCCGGGCGGGGCCGGGGGCGTTGTGCAGCCGAGGGGGATTGCGTCGGATTCGGTCGGTCGGCGCCGTCCCCCCTTTGCGGGCTTTGAGGAAGGCAGAGACCTCGCCAAGCGCTTGTCAGGGGCTGTATAGTCTGCACTGAACTGTCCGGAGCAAGCGCTCGGTGTGCTGCGTGTTTGTGAGCCTGAACCAGAGATAGGGTTTCTTTACTCTGGACAAGCCAGAATTGCAGTGTGGTCGTGTTTGTGTGCTGGTTGGATTCATGGAATTGGACTAGAACGTCTCTGGGGTCCCATGTTAGACTTGCCCATCCTCTCTAAATCTGCCTGAGATACCCTGTCCGCTGGGAGCTAACAGAGTTCTCTTTGTAGAGTTCAGTCCAGATCACATTTGAAGAGGGTCCTCAGTTGCCACCAGCAGCAAATATAAGTGGTGTGACGTGCAAGGGCCAGTCGGGCCACAGCATGGTAAGGCTTTGTTATTCTGAATTGTGTCATGTGGGGTTTCTCTGCAGTCAGTCTTGTATGGGGATTGTTGATGTCCATGTCGTGGAAGTGGTAAACCCGGGGGAAAGTCGTGGGCTGGGTCCATAGTTTGATTCAGAGATTGCAGCTTGGACTATACATTGGTGAGCTCTGTGAGAGCAGCGGATGAGATCCATCTGATAAAGCCTAATGTAAGGATGCTGAGCCTGAGTATCAGGGCACTGTGTTGCAGGGAAGAGATCTCCTTTGTCACTGATAGTTCCTTGTTGGCTTACGTATGGAGTTTTAAATGGCATACTTAGAGAGCAGAACTGGGGCTGGCAGCTTGATGTTTCTGTCTTGCCTCAGTAGGTTAACCTTGCTTGTTGCTTTTACAGATTTTTCCATCTCCAATCTGTGTCTCAGCAAGGATAAAAAATTATTGATTTCCTTTTCTCTGTAGGTGCTGTGTTGTCATCTGTCAGCTGAAGCTGTGAAATTCCCTGTCTCTGTAACCCAGCAGTCTGCAGTTGCTGTTTCTGTGGACACGTATCATGTCACTTTGGCTCTGCTGCAGGCTGAGGTAATAGTTGTAAAAAGTTGGTTGGTTTGCTTGTTCAGAAAAAGAATCTGAAATTGCAATGGCTGGTGACTCCACAGTTGCTTTCAGGTTGGATTTGCTTCTCCAGAATTTCATTCTTCTCTCAAGTAGAATTAAGAGCAATTCCACAGGATGAGGCCAGTCCCACGCTACTGCAGATATTGCAGTCGGAAAGTTGTTCTGGAATGTCTTTGTTCTCGAAAACTTTAATCAAATTTTCTGTCTAAGTTTACCAGTAATGGGTAGGCCCTTTCAGTTGCTGAAGGTGAAGTAGGGCAAGAAACGCCAAATGAAAACAGAGTGTTTCTGACTGCGTCTTTGTTCTGGGACAGGTGGAGATCCACTTGGAGGAGATACAGAATCAGGGTCTCCTGGTGTCGTGGACATTCAAGGACAGACCAGACTTGGATCTAACAGTTCTTCCAAGACTTCAGCCTTATGAGGTAAGCAAACAGGGAGGCTAGACTCAAGCAAGGGAAGAGGGGGAGGGACAGAAATGGTGTCCAGCCATGAAGAAGGCTGCTGCAGAGGGCAGAGGTTAGCAGCTTGTTACTGTGGCCCTTTTTGAGCGAAGGAGGGGATTATTTCACTCTGGAACCAATACTAGCTCGCCTATGCTAAAGGAACGCGTTAAAGAGAGCTGAAGCAGTTCTGACACTAGCTTTCTGAGTTTTGCATAACATCTGAACTCTGAATAGAACCTACGTAGCAAAACATGCTTTCTGTCTATGTAGGTTCTACCACTGTTGCCAATTGTGGAGCTGCAAAATGAGTTGGAGTATTTTATTTTACCTTTTGGACTTGTAAAGTGTTCAGAACACAGGAGTACTTGTGGCTCGATGAGCCAAACACGGATGTGCTTGCAACTCAGTTTTTGTTTTGTTTTTAATTTGGTGTTAGTTTTATTGAAATTGTTGCCTTATTCTTAGCGGATGTAGGAATTTGTCTTTTAGGAAAGTATGATAGTATCATTACATGAGGTGGCAAGGATGTGGCAAACCTCAAAGGCTTTATTGTCAAACTGCAGCAGGGAGACTACAGATGTAAAGGGTCAATTTAACTTGCTTATATAGCCTGTTTTTGCTGGTAACTATTACAGCAACGATTAAGCACTGGGGAGGAGGTGTAGAGGACAGGAGAATGTGGGAGGCTATTTGTGGGAGAAGGGCTGCTTAGCATCATAGAGGCTTGAGAGGCAGTTGGAGCTGTATACAGAGAAAAACTGTCTGCCTCGTTATGACATTCCTGCATTTCCTTTGGATTTGTGGAGTGAAGAACGAAGGGAAAGCGGATCTGTCTACCATAAAGGATCTAATTGAGGATACTATTGTCAGCACACAGCCAGCCATGATGGTGAATCTGAAGGCTTGCACAGCAGCAACTGGCGCAGTAAGGTTCTCTTCCTGTAACATTCTTGTGCCTTGTAAACTGTACCCTGAAGTGCTTTGGGGGGCTTAGATGTAGGAATTCAAGGGCTGAGGCTCATTTCTAGACAGCAGTCGCATCCTTGACAATAACTGGGGTATTGTGGCGCAGGGAGTGGAGGGAATTGGTGGGAGAGGCCCTTGGCGTGTTGCCTTTGGTTCCCCCTTCTAGTAGTCAGAAGGCTCATTCCTATCTGTCTCTTTTCCGGTCTACCCTAAATTTCATGTCTGAAATGACACAGGGGCCCACTAAAGGTTGACAGTTTGTGGAATCTGTACTACCTCTAGGTGGCATTGTGGATATTCCTGTGAGGACCATTTGTGAGATGCAAGCACAAATGTTGTGCGTCTTACTGCTATCTGCTGAAAAGCAAATGGTAAGTCATCAGTCTTCCTCTCATGATTCCTCAGGTATCCAGCAGTAAGGTGACCCAAGAGTCTCCATGCAGTGTAGTAGAAGCCCCTCTGGGTCCAAAGCTGTTGCTCCGGAATCTACGTGTGCTGAACTTATGCTCACAGAGGAATGGAGGTAAATGTGAAAATACTGCTAAGCTGAAGCAGGGCAAGTGTGGGGGTAGCAAGGTTAGAGCAAGTGGGTGTTTGTCTTGAAATGGAAATATGCATGTCTGAGCTCTGCCTTGATTTTACAGGTGCATATGTGCTCTCTTTCTCTGTTGCAGGAGTTGGGGAGATATGCTGTGTTGCAGAGCTAGACAGTCCCCCTCAGCAGAAACGGACAAGGCCAGTGAGAGCTGATAGTGCAGGCACTGCTGCAGAGATGGAGTGGAATGAAGAGCTTCTTCTGTAAGTGTCTGCCATCCTCCGGGCAGCTGCAGTAAAGGCAGACTACGTGTGACCCCTTTGTGTCCTCACCACTCTGAAGTAACTGATGAAGACAGTGTGGACGTGGTGTCTGTAATGCTGGGTGCTGTGTGTTCGTGTGCAGGGCTGCAAATAGTAGCAATCAGCCCCAGCTTGCATGTGTATTTCCTGCTTCCTTGTATGGTGTGTGTTTTAACTGGATGGGCGGAAGTGCTGATTGTGTGGAGTGCAGGGGCAGGAGCGTTTAGATTTCTAGACATAATTTTATTTATTTTTTTTAAATTTAATTTTATTAACTTGCTCTGGAAGCTTATGCAGCCCAGCATGGGACATTAACTTACATTCTCCTCACCATGCTGCTTCTTCTTGAGGCCTCCAAAACAAGACGCACATTTCAGAGCTTTGGAAAGGCAATTTGAGGGGAAGAAAATATTAAATGAACTTGTTAATAAGTGAACTTATTAAATGAACTTGTATACTCTGTGGCATTTCTTCAAAGACCGCCTAATACTGGTTCTTCTGTCTGTATTTCAACAGCGAGTTAGGACCCAGAAGTAAGGAGCTGAAGCTACAGGTGCTAGGGAACAGTGGCAAAGGGGAAGGTAAGTATGGGAAACCAAAAATAGATTTTAAGATGGGGTGACAAAAACTGCCTAAGGAACTTGCTGTGCTTTGAGCCTGTGATTCTTCTACGTTGGAATGATGTGTTACAAATTCCTCAAGAGATTTCCTTATCGAACTTTGTACGAGTCTGTGTGTGAAGTCACTCTCGAGTCAGTTGTCCTTAGTTAAAGGGTCCCGTGACCTGCACTTTCTTGCCTGGAAGCAGTGAGAGGGATGCAGAGATTTGTCCACGTGTATTGAAGGAACTGGGCAGAGGCTCTTAATTCTTTTTTGACTTGTACTCAGAGTACAGAGAGTTGCAGCTACTGTTTTTGGCAGAGGCTACAAAAATACAACTTATCTAATGTTTGTTTTGTAGATCAGCAAAGCAGGGCCTCCTCTGCTGAATGTGGAAACAACTGGAATCAAGGGGATCTGCTTTTTGATGTCCCGTGGGTCTAGTTTCCAAAAGCAGATGGACCTTGGGAAAGGTCTGAGGTGCTGAGAAGTTGTGTGGTGGTTTGTTTTTCCCTTTTTTCTTTTTTTTTTTTTTGCAGGTGTGTTGCTGGCACATACTACTCTTTTGCTTGATTCTTTGGGCAAACAGCCCTCTGGGAGACAGGTCTGCTCGCTGGCCTCAGGAGCTGGGCAGCCGCTGGCAGCTGAAGCTACCATTGTATTGGAGGTGAGCTGATGACTTCATAAGTTCCGTGAGTGCACACTCTAGAAATATTTGTCATGTGAGTCCATAGCTGAAAACCAAAGCGATTAGGTCTGAGCCTGTTGTAGGGGACTAACAGACCTCTAGGCTGATAATATGTCACCTCACCCTTAGTCCCTGAGCTTCCCTTCCATTCAACAGACATTACAGCGAGGATGGCTCCTCGGTGCCCAGAGCGGTAGCTTTTGTCGTTTGTATGTCTGCCTTTCATTCTGGGAGGAGGGTAGTCCCTTCTGAGCTGTGTTCTACTCTTTGTAGCTTTTATACCAGGATTCTTCCGCATCTCTGAATGCTCAGCATGCCACATCTCTGCATACCAGCATCACCCCCACCAAGAAGGTGGAGATGGACCGGACCATCATGCCCGATGGCACCATTGTGACTACTGTCACGACAATTCAGTCCCGACCCAAGGTGGACTGTAAGCTGGGTGAGGCTGCGCTGAGATAGGAGTCTCGTACAGGTGGCTGTTCAGCTACTGAAAGTTGTGTTTGCTATGAACTTGCATCTTAAGTATGAAGTGGGTGGATGGTGCTTTTGGCTTTCAGGTTACTGTCTTGTTGCTGTCTGGAGACTAGTAGGTAGCACTGAGGGGAGGGAACTGACATATTGATATATCTCCCCATATTTGGAGAGAGATATCAGAGGGCTGAGCCTCTCTGACATTGTTTGAGGGTGGGACTTCTGCATGATGTTGGACTAAACATTTTGGCTTTCTTACTCTGTTTTCTTCACTGCTAAATGAGTTGTGCTCTATGTACTGAATACAGGCCTGAAAACCTGTTGACCTTGCTTACCAGTTGTTGCTGCTCGCAGTCTCGGCCGAATGTCTTGGTGAATGTAGTGCTGGATATTTAGTGAGGTAGGGTTGGGAAACAGCATAAACAAGGACTTGTGGCAGGGCTGCTTTGCGTGTCATTTCAATAGGCTTCTTACTACTAGACTGCTTCAAAGCCTCACATCGGCAGCCTCTGCAGATGTTCTCTGTGTGCAAGTGTGTGTGTGTGATGCTGTGTGTGTAGGGGGCCGTGAGAATGTGATGCAGCTGCCTGAACTTCACGTCCACTTTTGTCTCTGTGTCTGCCGCTCCTTCACTGTGAAGATTCACCTTCAAGGTCACCATCCAAGGTGGAAGTGACAGAAAAGAAGACAACATTGCTTTTGGAAAGCAGCTGCCCTCACAATACCATGCCCAGCAGCAGCCGTAAGTGCTTCTAAAACAGACTTCTTAGTGGAGCAGTGATATTCCTTAGCCTTTCTCAGAAAGCAGCTGTCTGAATGAGGGTTGCCAAACTAATCTGCTGCCATGTATTGCACCGTACGTGCAGTAGCCCATTAAAAGCATTGTGGTCAGTAAGTGACCTCTTGCCTGTGCTGAAGGATGCTGCTTCAAGTGTTGGTATCTTTCTTCTTTCTTGTGCTCAGGGGACAGCCAGATGATGCCCAATGGCTTGGATCCAGTGGCTGAGACTGCAATCAGGCAGCTAACTGAGACAAATAAGTCTGCCAAGAAGACCCCAACAAAACGTAGCACGCTGATCATCTCAGGAGTTTCCAAGGTGTCTGGCAGTTAGAGGTCTCCACTTTCAGTCTGGGAGGCTGTTTCTAGGAATGTGTGTATGAAACCATCCTGTCCTGTAGGGAATGGTGAAGAAAGATCCCATTGCAGAGGACTTGGCTCAGCAGAGCCCTTTTGCTGATTTCTTGCAGCTTGTCCTTCTTTCCTGGCAAGCGTCAGGGTTACCTGGTCGGTCTGCAGGGCAGCTGCCATGGGAGGTTCACAAAGCATGGCAGAAGGGGAAACTGTTGATGTAGTCAGTTGGGAAACCTCATGGAGAATCTGAGTTATCCTGGGACTTTCTTATGGGAATGAGGGAGGTATTGCAAAATGCAATGGAATGGGGTATCTTCTGGTACGTTTCAGCAAAAAAAAATAAGTGACCGTTGTATGTTTGTGCTTTCTAGCACCAATGATTAAAACTGGAGATAAATGCAACCCTTTAGATCTTGTCTTCCTGTCTGACCCTCTTAACATCCTTCAGGTACCTCTTGCTCAAGATGAAATGGCACTTTCTCTGGGTTATGCTGCATCCATGGAGGCCACGGGATATGGGGATACTGTGGCAGTGTGTGCATCTGACCAGGTGCATGATTCCACTGAATCATCACAGCTGCTGGAAGCGTCACCATCAGAACAAAGAGCCAGTCAGGAGCTGGATGAGACGACGCGATCTGACATCTCTGAGAGACCATCTGTGGAAGATGTCGAGTCTGAAACTGGCTCCACGGGAGCCCTCGAGACGAGGAGCTTGAAAGATCACAAAGGTGAGGGTAAACTGTTGACTGGTAGCTAACGTCAACTTGTTGTCTTTGAGAAAGGGCTGAGACCTTTGAAGCTTGCATATTCCTGAGATGGTGTTTTGGCTTCTGAGTTTGCAGATCAGACAAGTGCCTGTCAGTAGCTATTCTTCCTCTAAACTAAATCCGACTGAATTGCAGTTGGAAGCTAGGACTCAACCTATGTGCTTTTGCTGCTTGGGGTGATGGCTTCTTGTTTGAGAGTGGTCAGATAACAGTGTGCATTTGTTGCCCAGAGACTGGCCAGGGCAGGATACTGTTGTGATTGCCATCTCCTTCCTGTCTTTGCAGTTAGCTTTCTTCGGAGTGGTACCAAACTCATCTTCCGGAGAAAGAGCAAGCAGAAGGAAGCTGGTCTCAGCCAGTCACACGATGACTTGTCCAATGTCATCACTAGTTCTGCCACCAAGAAGAAAGCTGGCAGCTTCTCCCACCGCCTCATCAAACGCTTCTCCTTCAAATCTAAATCCAAACCTAAGACTAGCGACAACACAACAACAGGTGAGAACTGAATGAAGGAGAAACCAGCTGGAAGGATTCAACAGAAATTGCCTTCTATTCTCTCGTCTTTCCACTCCACTGGTACCTGTGACCTGCAGTCCAGTTCCTTGCATCCTTGGCTGAAGGAAGACACCCTGGTACTTGACGCTGTTTGGCAGCAGAGGTCGTGAACCCAGGGCTGAGGCTGCTTAACTGCCTTTGCTCAGCCTTCTCTGACTGTTAGGCTCTCTCAAAAAAACCTGGCTGATATACTAATCCCCACTGGGGACCCAGGAGCTTCAGCAGTGACTCTGTCTTTGCAGCTGTCCAGCTTCTCCAGGTGTTTCCTCGAAAGGGGGGGGATCTTTCAAGTGACAGCCTCACTTAAAAAAGTGAGAAACTGCTAAGGTATCTGTATTTGTCAAGAGCTGTGGGTTGTAACCTTCCTGAATTTTGATAGAGAGAATGGTGTGGTCATGAGCCATTCACCTGTTGCTCTTGCTTGGTGCAGAGGCTTGTTGCCTGACTGAGATGTGTGCTGCATTGTGGGATGGTGCGTTCCTGGCCCAAGTACTGTGAGCAGAATGAGATGCCGTTCCCCTATTGGAATGGCTTCCGGTTCAGAAGGTGCTGAGGAAGCCTGCTTTCTGTGCTCTACTGATGAAGAAAGGTGTCCCTAAGAAGGAGGAAGTCTTAAGCATTAGGCAAGTTTTCTGTAGAAGATGGAGTCCTTGCAAGGTTTGGTTGCTGCTTTTGGTGCTGCTGCCTCCAGTATTCGTGTTCTGGAGCAGGGAAGAGACCTTGCTGCATGCATGTACCAGCTGTCTTCTGTACAAGTGGAACCCTTGTACGTAACTGGGGCTTCCGCAGAGTTCTGCTGGAGGACGGCAGAGGCCGTCATCTGGTCTTGCACTGTGCATGGCCTCGCTCTCTTATGGGTCTTGGCACTAATGACCAATAATGTACTGGAGTAGGACAAGTGAGAAACATGGCAATACCAGCAAAAGAGCAGCATGATATGAAACCTCGAGCTGTGTGGCATCTCAAGTGAGGAGCTGACGCATTTTCACAGAGAAAAGTATAGAAAGAGCCTTTCTTGATGGTGTTTGATATTCTGCTTCTTAACAATATCATTCTCTGTGTTTAAAATAGGGGCATTTTTGCAGTGGGTGTTTCTTGAGGGAGAGCCGCTTGGGGGAAGATGAACTGCTTGCACAAGAGTAAACACTGCCCTTCTCAATGAACGTTCTTCCAGTTTGGTGAGGTGCATGCATTAGGAATATTCCCAGAGGCCCAGTCTGGATGAGTGTTACTGAGGAAAAGATGTACCCTGTCAGAGTAGGTGGTTTGAACACGGAAGCTCTTTCTGTTTTGTGGGTTGTGGAGTTGAGGAAATTGAGCAAAAGGGAGGAGAAAGCCTCAGAAAATAGATCACTTAGGCCAGACTGAGTTCTCTTGCTCAACGTTTCTGTTCAAGTGTATCTTGAGATGGGCTGTTGGTATATTTCATTTACCTCATTCATTGTTTTTGATCTGCTGGTTCCTCTCAAGGTTGAATGGACCTTATAATTTGACTGTTCCAGCTGGCTGAGCAGGAAACTCTTCTCTGTTTTTCAAGGTCTGGAATTTTTTTTTGCCATTCCCCAGCTCTTTTGTGTCTTGTCTCCTTTTTTCTTGCTTTCCTTACATGTCAGCACAGTACTGTGGCTGGGCCCACGGGGCTTTCTGTGCAACTTGATGCAATGCAGATGTCACAGAGCTTGCTATTCAGTGAGAATAATGAAAATCAATTTATTTGATTCACCACTTTGGGAGGTTGGCTGTCTGCAGCTAAGCCCTAGTAACCTCTGGTTTGGTGTAGGCTTCCTTCTCTGGGTCAGTGATGTATCACACGTTTGGTTCTGGTTTTGGTTTTTATTCTCTCTTGCAAAGTCCCTCTGTCATTAACATTACTCATATTTTTCTTTGTTTTCCCAGGTAAGTTTGAGGGTTTTTTGAATGAAATGTGCTGGTTGTGCCTTGACAGCAGAACCTCTCTAGTGGGATCACTTGAAGCTTTGTGTTTCAGATGGCTTTGAACTGAAGGGTTGATGGCTCTTCCTACAGATTTACAGTTGGACCTTCTATAAGTCTTATTTAATATTGATGCATTCTTTAACACTATTAGCAGCGGGAGCTATCTTGGCATGGGGCAGCTTGTGGCAAGTGCCCAGGGCTCCCAGCAGCGCTTCTGGAATGTTAATGTAAGAACAGCTATGAGAGATAGTGAGCATTGCCCTTGGTGGCAAGTTGGATCACTCTGCAAAATGCCAACAAGGTTTGCGTCTGTTAAACACTTATGTCATCTTAAACAGGAACAGTTTGTTCAGCCTCAGAGGAAGGATGCAATAGAAGAGCTGGAAGTAAAGCACAAACTGGAGTTCCTCACTGGCCTCAGGGAACCAAGGAGGTTTTTCTAGCTGTGTTAAATAGGTTATTTCTAGAATACGGCTGTGCATCATAATGAATTTGTTCCTGCTTTGTGGGCTCCCGGATGTGCTTGCTCCAAAGTGGAATTACTGTTTTTGATATTTTACCTTTGACCTTTCAAAAGAACTACAGCAATGTCTCAAAAGAATCATCTCGGAGTATCCTGTGCTGTCATCCATAGAGTGAATGGCACATATGATGCATGACAGTGATTGTGGTTTTTAACCTCCAATTCTTGGTGGTGTTCTTTATCGTGGGCAGTAAATTGGATGTGGAACTTTGCATCCGGGTAGGTAGCTTGCTAGTTCAGACAGGGTGCACCCCCAAACATTATCTCACGTGTCTGTGTTCGTTTTCTTTCTGCCACATTTCTTCTTAAAATTCTACAGTGCAGAACTGATATTGTAGCCTGTGTTTTTTCTACCAAATGTTCTCTGTAAGTGCATCTTATTTTTCAGAGTATTTAGATAAGATGGCATTTCAGGGACGGTGGGGTAAGGGAGAACAGGTCAGTTGTCTGCAGTTGTTCAGTACGTTCTTGGTTTAATGCATTCATCCTTAATCTTCATATCTGTACGTGGCTTCCTTTCCCGATTGCAAAGTTTTGGGTTTTTTTGTCCTTCAAGTAGTAGGTGACTGAGTTTGTGTTTCCTGGCTACATGAGCATGTGTGAATCTGCTGGATTACTGGAAGCCAGGTACAAATCCACAAAGAGATGTGATTATTGGCCTAGGAAATGATTCTTTTGTCACATTCTTTTCTGAGTGAAAGGGAAGGTCACATAGGTGTCCAGCCTCCAGAAACTATCAACAGAGTCTCATGGAGTTTTCTTTCATAAAACAGCTAAAATAGGTCTGTCTGTATTTAATCACTGCTTGTGCTTTTTTTTTTTTTTTTTTTTTTTTAAAAAAAGTTTGAAATCTGCCTCCACCTGTTGAGATTAGTGTGGATATTCATTCCCTCGCCTTGTTGCCACTTCAGACTCTGTAGATTTTATAGCAATTTTATGCAGTGTGTCATCTTACTCTTTAGACTCCAATGATCTCCCATTCTTAGGTTGCAGTCTCAGGGTAGCCTCAATATTTGCACTTAATGAAATTGGTCCTTGACCAAATAATGGTGTGGAGAAAAGGAGCGGAAAGGTGGTGAACGTGAACACAGAGTTCAGCCTGTTTATGTGAGCCTGTGTTCCAAATGCTACATTTTGCTGCTGGCTACATAGGAAAAAAGAGGGACTATTAAATGAAACCAAAGTATACTTTTTTTTTTTTCCCCCCCTTCGTGGTGTGTTGGACAAAGAGAGTTAGTAGAATTTACCTGTGTATTTCCACTTCTTTGAAGAAAACAGATTTCTCTAGCTATTTGTGACTGTATTTCTGTCTGGATGTGCTCTCTTCTCCATGTTTTGGCAAGGCCTTTAAGAATCTCCCTGTTGAAAAAGCCCTTGACATCTGCCTGCCTTTCTGTACCCTTGTAAAGTGAGAAAAACATGCATGAACGAAGGGGCCTGCAGAACCATCGGTGCTTTGGCTTGTTGTAAGCTTTAATGTGATAGATGTTGACTGAGGCTTGATACTTGGAGGGAAGGTTCGGTGGCTGCCCAACTCAAGGGTAGAAGGATTGGGTACGTCCATGTTTGCACATGCTTGTGAATGGAATGTTCTCTGAATTTGTGAAACCGACTGCAATGCACAGACTGGACAGACATGGTTGGAGGGCTTGGGAGAGGCCTCATGTGGTGTCCACAGAATACATCTTACTGTGATATATCTCTGCAGAGGTGGAGTCGAGGACAAGTTGAACCACTGCACCTGTGAACACCTTCCAAATGCTGAAATAGTTGAAGGTGACTTTAGACACAGTTGGCTGAAGTGGGGGAGAAGGAGCGGAGACTGTTCAGCTGGTCAGGAAACAGTGCAGCGGAGGGGGAAACATCAAGAAAGCTTCCAACAGCTCGTGCTGTTTCTACTCTTGAACTGGGTACATGGAGCTGTGTGTGTTTAAACGCTTTTATCTTTGTTGTTACTTCTTACGGCAGCTGCTCTGAGTCATGTTTGCTGATCCCACAGCAGGGTTGTTACTGGGTCTGTTGCGATGCTCGGCTGCTGGTGGATGCTATTTGCTCCTGGGATCCTTTGCCCTGTTTCTCCTCTCCCTGCCCCCAGTTCATGGTGAGTGTCATGGAATGAACAGTGTCATGGAATGAACAGTGTCACTGGTGTCAGACTGACAAACAACTGAATGTATTGTGATACTCACAGATCTCTGTACACAGCATGGCTGCTCTGTGCCATCTTTGCTTGTAGATACCGGACCAATTGGCTGCTAAACCTGAATTAGCACCGCTCCCTTTGTGTGCTTTTTGTTCTCCTGCATCTTAACGCCGTTTGCTGGTGGTTTATTTGAATTCCAGGTTGTTTGGAGGGAAAAAAAACAGAAACTTGTAGTTATTTAAGAAATGGAAATGAAATGACCTAATTCCAACAAAATGAAGTGATTGAACCTTTGTAAATGTTGAAGAATTCCATTGCTGTGTAATGGCTGAACCTGTTAAATTATTAAAACACGTGGAAATGAAGACCGGATCCTGACCTTTGCTGAGTGACCTTTACTTACGGAGCGTTACCTCGGTAAGAAGCGCGTACGTAAAACCGTTCGGGAATTAGAGCAGTCGTGGCGCATGCGCACTGGCCTCCTAAAACTGGCGCATGCGCACTGGCCTCCTAAAACTGGCGCATGCGCACTGGCGTCCTAAAACTAGAGCATGCGTACTGGCGACTTAAAACTGGGGCATGCGTACTGGCGTCCTAAAACTGGCGCATATCTCCTAACATCACCCCCAACAGCACGTTATTGTAACCACCCCATAAAAAAAACCGGATTTGGCCCCAAAATGGCGCTGCGTACCCTTATAGCCTCACTGTGGGGCTCTATGGGGCTCAGTGGGTCACTATGGGGCGCCGGGTTCCCTCTGGCTCCTCCCCCATCTCCTCATGACTCCCGCTGTAAATAAGCGGCCGGTTCCGGTTCCAACCGGGACCCCGGAACCCCCCGCAACCCATGGCAAAAACACCGGAAACGGACAGCCGGAAACCGAGCTGCACACCCCCACAGCCGGAACCGGAAATAAGAAGGCGGTCTCAGAGATATCCCACAATCCCCTCCGCCGGAAGAGCCGCCATTGCTTGCGAACAAAATGGCGCCCACCAAATGAGGCGTTATATCCCGCAATGCACCTTGCCGGAAGTGATGCTATTGCGCATGATCAAAATGGCGACCGCTAACTGCCACGTTAAATCCCACAATACACCATACCGGAAGCGACGTTATTGCGCATGTCCAAAATGGCGACCTCCAATTGCCACGTTATATCCCACAATGCAACATACCGGAAGCGACACTACTGCGCATGAGCAAAATGGCGACCTCCAAATGCCGCGATATGCCGCGTTATATCCCACAATCCACCTTGCCGGAAGTCGCGCTATTGCGCATGATCAAAATGGCGACCTCCTGATGCCACGTTATGCCCCGTTATATCCCACAATGCAATATAGCGGAAGTGACGCTACTGCGCATGATCAAAATGGCGACCTCCAAATGCCGCGATATGCCGCGTTATATCCCACAATGCAACATACCGGAAGCGACGTTATTGCGCATGATCAAAATGGCGACCGCCAACTGCCACGTTATGCCGCCTTATATCCCACAATGCAATATAGCGGAAGTGACGCTACTGCGCATGATCAAAATGGCGACCTCCAAATGCCGCGATATGCCGCGTTATATCCCACAATGCAACATACCGGAAGCGACGCAACTGCGCATGACCAAAATGGCGACCGCCAATTGCCACGTTATGCCGCCTTATATCCCACAATGCACCATACCGGAAGCGACGCTACTGCGCATGATCAAAATGGCGACCGCCAATTGCCACGGTATGCCGCCTTATATCCCACAATGCACCATACCGGAAGCGACGCTACTGCGCATGTTCAAAATGGCGACCGCCAATTGCCACGTTATGCCGCCTTATATCCCACAATGCACCATACCGGAAGCGACGCTACTGCGCATGACAAAAATGGCGACCTCCAGATGCCGCGTTATGCCGCGTTATATCCCACAATGCACCTTGCCGGAAGTGACGCTATTCCTCACTAGAAAATGGCGCCCGCGACTTTCCGGGACACTGTTGGGCTTTAAGGGGCTTCTATGGGGCTCTGTGGGGCTCTATGGGGCTTCTATGGGGCACTGTGGGGCTCTGTAGACTTCTGTGGGGCTCTATGGGGCACTGTGGGGCTTCTATGAAGCGCTCTTTATCTCTATGTGTCTCTATGTGTCTGTACGGGGTTATGCGGGGCCTCCACCATCACCACCATCGTTCCCCTCACACCACCCACATCGCTGCCCCCCCACCATTATCCCGATCACCCCCATTATCACCATCACACCCATTATCACCATCACCCCCATTACCCCCATCACCCCATTATCACCCCACCATTGTCCCCCACTGTCCCCCCCCCACTGTAACCTCTCCCCCATTCATCACCGTTGTCCACCACCATCCACTGCTGTCACACCCATCACCTCCCCCCCACGTCACCCCACTGCCCGATTCCAAGTGGTTTCCTTCCGCTCTAACCACTAAGCAGGGTTAGAACTGATGAAAACCAAGAAAAGACTGGTTAGAGCGGAGGACAAGTAATGACGGGTTAGAGCTAAGTAAAATCAAGAAAAAATGGTTAGAGCGGACGAAAACCAAGAAGAGAAGGATTAGAGCAGAAAAAAACCAAGAAAAGCAGGTTTAGAGTGGAAGAAAATCAAGTAATGATGAGTTAAAGTGGAGTAAAATCAAGAAAAGGTTGTTAGAGCGGAAGAAAACCAAGAAAGGACTGGTTAGAGTGGAAAATAACCACGAAAAGCTGGGTATAGCAGAAGAAAACCAAGGAAAGCAGAGTTAGAGCAGAAGAAAACCAAGAAAAGCAGGGTTAGATCAATTTCCCTGTCTCTGCTCCCCCTTAACATAAACTAAAAATCTGTAATTACCCTTTGCCTTAGTGAGGCCCCCTTTCCCTTTCTGTAGCTAAGTGTTCTCTTCTCATCTACTATGGGGTCCTTTTTCACTCTTCAGTCCCTCATCTACTCATCGTCACATTCCAACATGGTTCCTTGTGTAACTCCATTGATACCTCCACATCTACATACAGCTTCATTGGCAAACATCAGCTCCATGTCCCCCCCCAAACACCTCAAAATCCCCCCCTCAATCATTTCTGCCCCCCATCAGCTCAGCATTATTCCAGTATCAGAGCCAGAACTCACCTCCTGTAGTGCTGTTCTAGGCCGAGCAATGTGATGGCGGAGAAGCCAAGTCCTGGAGCTCCATCCAGCAGCTCTTGGTCCAAGGCAGCAACAGAGCAGAAGAGCTTCTTCATGTGGGTAGATGTGACCTATCATCCTAATTGGGCACCTGCTGAGGAGAGGGGCCCACCCCATGGGCACAGGTGGGGGCCGTTGAGCTGTGGACTGTGATTGGTTGGAGCCTGGCTCCTCCCCTCCTTGATTGGTATTTAAGGGCTGGGAAGGGCAGGGGGCAGCATCAGTTCCAGCTCAGTGCTCCTATGGGAGCATTGAGGGAGAGGATTCTCCTTCTTTCTGCTTTAGAGCTCTGGATGCCATATGGGATGCGACTCTGCTTGGAGATCCTTTCCTTTGGGGTCAATGGTGAGTCTTTGGCTTTGCAATGGGGTAAGGAATTTCTTCTTTATTACTGGGCTGATGTCTTCTCCTTTTGATTGCTCCTAGCAGTACTTATGGATGGGGGTGAGAAGGAGCTGTATCTAGAGCCTCCTTTCTTTGGATGGAGGGCTCAGCCTTCACAATGGGGTGATCAATCCCTTTTTTATTGCAGGGTTTGGGGGTGGAATGGGTCACTTTGGGATGCTCCATCCCTAGAGGTGTTTGAGGCTGTGGGACCCTGGTGTGGTGGTTGGGTACTGTCCCCATAGCAGGAGGGTTGAAAGGAGATGGTTGTGATGGTCTTCACTGCTGATCATCATTTGATTCTATGCTCATATATTGCAGAGTATCAGCCCCAGTGCTGGCTCCTATGGGACGCTGTTCATCATCATCTCCATCTGGACACGGAGCCATTGGCTGCTGCTCTCTGGACTCGCTTCTACAGCCAGTTCTTCATCCATCTCATCATCTTCCCGTCTAGTTGGTGTCTTCATCACTTGGACATGAGGACACTGTGGGGTCCTGCATCAGAGGCCTTGTTGAAGTTTAAGTAGACGATATCAGCAGGTCTTCCTTCATCTGCTGATGTATCAGTGCCATCATAGAAGTCTATGAGGTCAGTCAATGAGGATTTGCCCTTGGTGAGGCCGTGTTGGTTCTCCATCATCACCTCCTGCCTTCCATGAGCCCTGGGTCCTTCTATGAGGATCTCCATCATCACCTCCTGCTTCAATGAGCCCTGGGTCCTTCTATGAGGATCTCCATCGTCGCCTCCTGCCTTCCGTGAGCCCTGGGTCCTTCTATGAGGATCTCCATCGTCACCTCCTGCCTTCCATGAGCCCTGGGTCCTTCTATGAGGATCTCCATCGTCACCTCCTGCCTTCCGTGAGCCCTGGGTCCTTCTATGAGGGTCTCCATCATCACCTCCTGCTTCAATGAGCCCTGGGTCCTTCTATGAGGATCCGCTTTGTGGTCATTCCCAGCACAGCAGTGGGACCGACGGCTCAGCGGTTCCTGGGCTCATCCCTTCTACCTTCCTACAAAGGAGCGCCATGTTGGCCGTGTTTCTGCTCACCGGACTGCACCCCATTGTCACCACTTCTCAGTCTGCGATGCATCTCATCTGGACTCATAGACTGTTTGATTTCAGGACCTTGGTTGGTCTTGCACTGGGTTGTTGACCTTATAAGGTCCAATGGGGTCTTATGTGGGGCCCTATTGGTTCCAGTGGGGTCTCATGGGGCCCCAGTGGTTCCAACATCCCTCCCTACCAAACCCAAGGTGAGTGCTGTGTCTATGAGCTCCCTGCAGATGTGGGCAGTGCCTTCATTGCCGTGTTGTGTCCTACAGGTTCCAGCAGAGCACAGAGATGTGCGGCTCCTGTTGAGAGCAGCGAGGAACAGAAACCTGCATTGCCTGGACCCAGCTTTGCTGATGGTAACTCTCAGCCCAGCAGGTAAGGGCAGCACATAGCAATTGGTTTTTACCTGATTCATACTGAAATTGAAGGTAATGTTCCATTATTATAATGATAATATCTGCTCTCATCCTTCTGCATTCTCTTTTCCTCTGTTCTCTGCTGTTTCTCCAGCATTTCCTGCAGTGTTTCCTTTGTTCTCATTTTGCTGTTCTGTTCATTCTATGGGCCTTGTTGTTCATTTTGGTGCTTCATTCCCTTCCGCCTTTCATTCCATGTTGGAGTTCCAAGCAGTTTCCTCTGCAGCCTTGCCCTCCATCTTGATCATCTTTGCAATGTTCTATTGGGCCTTGCCCCCCATCTTGATGTTTCTTGTAGTGCCCTTTTGGGCCTCGCCCCCCATCTCCATGTTTCTTGTAGTGCCCTTTTGGGCCTCGCCCCCCATCTCGATGTTTCTTGTAGTGCCCTTTTGGGCCTTGCCATCCATCTTGGTGTTTGCTGCAGTTTTCTCTTCAGCGTTGCCCTCCATCTTGATGTTCCTTGCAGTGTTCTTTTGGGCCTTGTCCTCATCTTGATGTTCTGCGTGATGTTCCCTTGGGCCTTGCCATCCATCTTGATGTTTTACATGATCTTTTTTTGGCCTTGCCCTCCATCTTGATGTTTCAGCAGTGCTGTTTTGGGCCTTGCCCTCTGGTTTGCAGTTCCATGCAGCGTTCTTTTAGGCCTTGCCCAACATCTTGATGTTGTATGTGCCCTTTTGGGCCTTGCTCTCCATCTTGATGCTCCTTTAATGCCCTTTTGGGCCTTGTTCTCCATCTTGCTGTTCCCTGCCATGTTCTCTTGGGCCGTGCCTCCTTTTTGTTGTTCCTGCAGTGTTCTTTTGCTGTTTCCATTTGGCCTCCTACGCTGCCTTCCCTTTTCCCTCTGTTCTTGGTGTTTCATACCACTCTCCTTGCTGTTGCTTTCCCTTGTGCTTTCCCTTGGCTGTTCTCTTACTGTTGCCCTTGCCTTACTGTTGGTGTTTACTTTGCTTTTCTTTTGTTGGGGCTTTCTGTGCTTGTTCTGCTGCCTTTGGCTCTATGGGGTTTGGTGGGAGGCAGCATTCATGGTAATGTTGACCTGAAGGGACCTTTATGGGATAATTGCAGGAACTTTATGGCCTTAATGGGAAATTTAGTGATAATTGCAGTTTTCTGTAGAGTATCTGTAAATCTAACCCTTTGTTTTTAAGTAACCTTCATTCTAATGATAGTGCAAAATATCATTTTAAAGTAACTGCACCTTTAACCTTAGAAATAGCATTTCTTCTATTTCTAATACTATTTATTCTTTCCCTAATAGCATGGATTCTATCCTACTGCTGAGAGCAGCGAGGAACAGAAACCTGCATTGCCTGGAATGCTCCAGAACCAGCTTTGCTGATGGTAACTCTCAGCCCAGCAGGTAAGGGCAGCACATAGCAATTGGTTTTTACCTGTTCCATACTGAAATTGAAGGTAATGTTCCATTATTATAATGATAATATCTGCTCTCATCCTTCTGCATTCTCTTTTCCTCTGTTCTCTGCTGTTTCTCCAGCATTTCCTGCAGTGTTTCCTTTGTTCTCATTTTGCTGTTCTGTTCATTCTTTGGGCCTTGTTGTTCATTTTGGTGCTTCATTCCCTTCAGCCTTTCATTCCGTGTTGGAGTTCCAAGCAGTTTTCTCTGCAGCCTTGCCCCCCATCTTGATGTTTCTTGTAGTGCCCTTTTGGGCCTTGCCCCCCATCTTGATGTTTCTTGTAGTGCCCTTTTGGGCCTCGCCCCCCATCTTGATGTTTCTTGTAGTGCCCTTTTGGGCCTCGCCCCCCATCTTGATGTTTCTTGTAGTGCCCTTTTGGGCCTTGCCCTCCATCTTGGAGTTTGCTGCAGTTTTCTCTTCAGCTTTGCCCTCTATCTTGATGTTCCTTGCAGTGTTCTTTTGGGCCTTGTCCTCATCTTGATGTTCTGCGTGATGTTCTCTTAGGCTTTGCCCTCTATCTTGATGTTCCTTGCAGTGTTCTTTTGGGCCTTGTCCTCATCTTGATGTTCTGCGTGATGTTCTCTTAGGCCTTGCCATCCATCTTGATGTTTTACGTGATCTTTTTTTGGCCCTTGCCCTCCATCTTGATGTTTCAGCAGTGCTGTTTTGGGCCTTGCCCTCTGTTTTGCAGTTCCATGAAGCGTTCTTTTAGGCCTTGCCCTACATCTTGATGTTGTATGTGCCCTTTTGGGCCTTGTTCTCCATCTTGATGTTCCCTGCAGTGTTCTTTATGGCCTTGCTCTATTTTGCAGTTCTATGCAGCATTCTTTTGGGCCTTGCCCTCTGTTTCTTTGTTCCCTTTGTTCTTCTCTTGGCTCTCCACGCTGTTTTCCCTTTGGCCTTTGTTCTTGGTGTTTCCTATAATGGTCTGTTTGCTGTTGCTTTTGCTTTGGTTTCCCTTGGCTTTCCTTCTTTCTTTTGCACTTGCCTTGCCCTTGGCTGCCTTTCTGTGGTTGTTCTGCTTGTCTTTGGGATTTGTGTTAATGTTTTGTTTGTGTTAATCTTGATCTGCTCCCCCGGCTTAATGCGGGTTGTAATGATAATGACTGTAACCTGTATTTGTTAATGGAACTGATATTTACCTAATATTTACCCAATACTAAAGGTGTCTGTTATGATAAATGCAGTCATAAAAGTGATGCTCAGTGCTTTATGTGAAAGTTACTTTAATTATGATTGTAGTGTGCGATACAATTGTTAAACTTACTGCAAATTTAGACTTAAAAGTAGCATTAATTATATCCATAATAGCATTAATTATATCCCTAATAACATTAATTGTATCCCAGTGCCTTCATTGTCATGTTGTGTCCAACAGGTTCCAGCAGAGCACAGAGATGTGCGGCTCCTGATGAGAGCAGCGAGGAACAGAAACCTGAATTGCTTGGACCCAGCTTTGCTGATGGTAACTCTCAGCCCAGCAGGTAAGGGCAGCACACAGCAATTTGTTTTTACTTGTTCCATACTGAGATGCGAGGTTAGTGTTTTTGACTTCATTTTTGCACTCCGTGGTGTCCTATGGGCTGTCTGTGCTTGTCCTATTGTGTTGTCTTTGTGTTTGGTCTTTGCTGTTGCTCAGTTGTTTCTTGGAGTGATTTTCTTGCTCTCCATTTTGACATTCTTTGAGGCATTCTCTTGGGCCTTGCCCTCCATTTTGGCGTACCTTGCGTCGTTCTTTTGGACTTTGCTGTCCATTTAGGCATCCATTGCATCATTCTTTTGGACTTTGCCGTCCATTTAGGCATCCATTGCATCATTCTTTTGGACTTTGCCGTCCATTTAGGCATCCATTGCATCATTCTTTTGGGCTTTGCAGTCCATTTAGGCATCCATTGCATCATTCTTTTGGGCTTTGCCATCCATTTAGGCATCCATTGCATCATTCTTTTGGGCTTTGCCGTCCATTTAGGCATCCATTGCATCCTTCTTTTGGACTTTGCCGTCCATTTAGGCATCCATTGCATCATTCTTTTGGGCTTTCAGTCCATTTTGCCATTCCTTTTCTTGTTCTCTTGGGCTTTGCCCTCCTTTTCAGTGTTCCCTGCATCCTTTTGTAGGGCCTTGCCCAATATTTTTATATTCTCTTGGGTGCTTTCTTCCATTTTGCAGTTTCCTGCATCATTTTGTTGCGCCTTTATGTCCCTATTGCTGTTCTCTGCAGTGTTTTGTGTTGTATTATGTTCTGTTTTGATGTGTTTTGTGCTGCTCTTTTGGGTCTTGCTGTTCATTTTGGCATTCTCTGTGTTCTTCTTTTGCACTTTTTGCTCCATTTTGGTGTTTTTTGTAGCAGATTATTGGGCCTTGCCCACTATTTTACATTTTCATGTCCCACTGGCTTCAGCCCATTGATCTAACTATCTCTTTTTCTTCCTCAGGGCCCTTATATTTTGTGGCTGATGGATGTTCCCCTTTGATGCAGCGCTCCATGCTGCCATGCAGGCGTTCAATAAAGCTTTGGGGGGTGACGATCCATCACAACAGCACATCAGCTACATGTTAGTCAATTAACCTCTATTTAATTGGAATTAGCTTTTGAGTTAAGTTCTCTTAACCAAATTGGTTTAAGGTTTGCGTTCAGTTAACCTTACCGAAATTGGTTTTAGATTTGACATCACACTTAAACAAATTGGTTTTAGCTTAGTAATCTATTAACTTCACCCACATTGGATTTTGTTTTGTAATCATTTAACTGCAACTAAATTGGTTTTTGATATGTTGTTAATTAATCTTAATCAAGTTGGTTATAGCTTTTCAATTAATTATTTTAACAAAATTGGCTTTAGCTTTCTATCAGTCATTGTTAATCAAATTGGCTTTAGTTTTGCCATTATTTTTAATCAAATTGACTTTAGTTTTGCAATCATTTAATGTTACTTAAATTGGTTGTAGCTTTACAACCATTTAAGTTTAATCTAATTGGCTGTAGCTTTGCAATCTATCTACCTTCATTGAATTGGCTTTAGCTTTGCAATCATTTAATCTTAAACTAATTGGCTTTACCTTTGCAATCATTAAATTTTAAACTAATTGGCTTTAACTTTGCAATCATTTAACCTTAACCAAATTGGTTTAAGGTTTGATTTCAATTAATATCTGCCAAATTGGCTTTATTTATCCTTGCTTACGGGGCTGGGCTAGCCCATTTTTTTTCTATCTGGGCTAACCCAGCCCCGTAACCTATATCTATGGCCTGAGGGAGCCGAGTTGCTTCCCGGCCACTCTTTGACTTGTGCCCATTTGTGGCCACTCTTTGACTCGTGCCCATTTGCGGCCATTATGAGATTTACGCTGATTTCAGCATGTTCAATTATTTTTTGTCAACCAAATTGGCTTTTGTTCTGGAGTCAATTAATTTCAACCCAGATTGGCTTCAGCTTTCTATTCAATTATTGTCAACCAAATTTCGATTTAGCTTTGGAATCTAAATTTCTAATCCAAACTGGCTTAAGTTTTGCATTCAATTAATATCAACTAAATTGGCTTTAAATTTGGCTTTAAATTTGGCTTTAAATTAACTCAAATTAACTCAAATTAACTCAAATTAACTCAAATTAACTCAAATTAACTCAAATTAACTCAAATTAACTCAAATTAACTCAAATTAATTGGCTATATTTTTGAAATCAAATTATTTTAGCCAAATTGGCTTTATTTATCCTTGCTTACGGGGCTGGGCTAGCCCATTTTTTTTCTATCCGGGCTAACCCAGCCCCGTAACCACTATCTACGGCCTGAGGGAGCTGAGTTGCTTCCCGGCCACTCTTTGACTTGTGCCCATTTGCGGCCACTCTTTGACTTGCGCCCATTTGTGGCCATTTTGAGTTATGCTGGTTTCAGCGCTGTGCTGTTACTTTGAATGTGCCACATTGGCTTTAGCTTTGCAGTAAATTATTGTTAATGAAATTTGCTTTAATACTGAGTCCATTCATGTTTGTGTTATTGATTTCAATTTTGCCTTGCTGTGTATGTAATGTGCCGATGCTGTAATTGTACCTTGTGCCATGCAATGTACTGTATATTTGGATGCTGTGTCTGTCAACTGCGCCGTGCCCTGCACTCAACACGTTGATGCTGTGCCTGTAACCCGGGATGGACAATTTGCTGTGTATGTGGATGTTGTACATGTACAATGTATTGTGCAATGCGCTCTATGTGTTGATGTGATGGTTGAACATTGTGCTGTGCCATGTTCTCAATGTATCAATGCTGTGCCTGTAAACTGTGTTGTGCTCTGTATTGACTGTGCTGATGTTTGTACTCAATACTGGGATCTTGTGAGTTGTATCTTGTGCTATTTGTACTGCATATCTGGATGTTGTGCCATGTACTGAACTGCTGTATCCACTTTGTGCTTGTAAATATGATGTTGTTGCTGTATTGTGTTTGTACGATTGTATGAGTTGTGTATTGTGTTGATGGAGCTGTAATAAAGAAACAGTTGTGGTGTGTCGTTAATTGTCATCTGCAGGCGATGGAGCAGAATCTAAGGTAGGTGTGACAGGTAAGTGGGGCATGGTAGCACTAGAAGGGCTGTTAGTTCAGTGTATGTAGTTGTTGTAGTTGTTCAGGTTGATTCTGAGTTCGGTTGTAGCTGCAGTAAGTCAGATTGTGCGTGTAGTTGGTCACAGGGTCAGTGCAGTTGTTGGTGAACTTAGTTTGTTGGAGTTGGTTGCCTTGTTGTTGTAGTTGGTCATGTTGTGTGTGAACTTTGTTGGCAGAGTAGCTCAGTTTTGTGCTGAATGTTTGTGAGCATAGCTGGCCCAGAAATTGGTGATGTAGAGATATAAGTGTAGTTGGTTGAGTTACTGTTTAACTTTGGTTCCAAGGAGAAGTTGTTGTGAGTGAGTTTGGTTATAGGGTTATAGGGTTATAGGGTTATAGGGTTATAGGGTTATAGGGTTATAGGGTTATAGGGTTATAGGGTTATAGGGTTATAGGGTTATAGGGTTATAGGGTTATAGGGTTATAGGGTTATAGGGTTATAGGGTTATAGGGTTATAGGGTTATAGGGTTATAGGGTTATAGGGTTATAGGGTTATAGGGTTATAGGGTTATAGGGTTATAGGGTTATAGGGTTATAGGGTTATAGGGTTATAGGGTTATAGGGTTATAGGGTTATAGGGTTATAGGGTTATAGGGTTATAGGGTTATAGGGTTATAGGGTTATAGGGTTATAGGGTTATAGGGTTATAGGGTTATAGGGTTATAGGGTTATAGGGTTATAGGGTTATAGGGTTATAGGGTTATAGGGTTATAGGGTTATAGGGTTATAGGGTTATAGGGTTATAGGGTTATAGGGTTATAGGGTTATAGGGTTATAGGGTTATAGGGTTATAGGGTTATAGGGTTATAGGGTTATAGGGTTATAGGGTTATAGGGTTATAGGGTTATAGGGTTATAGGGTTATAGGGTTATAGGGTTATAGGGTTATAGGGTTATAGGGTTATAGGGTTATAGGGTTATAGGGTTATAGGGTTATAGGGTTATAGGGTTATAGGGTTATAGGGTTATAGGGTTATAGGGTTATAGGGTTATAGGGTTATAGGGTTATAGGGTTATAGGGTTATAGGGTTATAGGGTTATAGGGTTATAGGGTTATAGGGTTATAGGGTTATAGGGTTATAGGGTTATAGGGTTATAGGGTTATAGGGTTATAGGGTTATAGGGTTATAGGGTTATAGGGTTATAGGGTTATAGGGTTATAGGGTTATAGGGTTATAGGGTTATAGGGTTATAGGGTTATAGGGTTATAGGGTTATAGGGTTATAGGGTTATAGGGTTATAGGGTTATAGGGTTATAGGGTTATAGGGTTATAGGGTTATAGGGTTATAGGGTTATAGGGTTATAGGGTTATAGGGTTATAGGGTTATAGGGTTATAGGGTTATAGGGTTATAGGGTTATAGGGTTATAGGGTTATAGGGTTATAGGGTTATAGGGTTATAGGGTTATAGGGTTATAGGGTTATAGGGTTATAGGGTTATAGGGTTATAGGGTTATAGGGTTATAGGGTTATAGGGTTATAGGGTTATAGGGTTATAGGGTTATAGGGTTATAGGGTTATAGGGTTATAGGGTTATAGGGTTATAGGGTTATAGGGTTATAGGGTTATAGGGTTATAGGGTTATAGGGTTATAGGGTTATAGGGTATAGGGTTATAGGGTTATAGGGTTATAGGGTTATAGGGTTATAGGGTTATAGGGTTATAGGGTTAGGGTTATAGGGTTATAGGGTTATAGGGTTATAGGGTTAGGGTAGGGTTAGGGTTAGGGTTAGGGTTAGGGTTAGGGTTAGGGTTAGGGTTAGGGTTAGGGTTAAGGGTTAGGGTTAGGGTTAGGGTTAGGGTTAGGGTTAGGGTTAGGGTTAGGGTTAGGGTTAGGGTTAGGGTTAGGGTTAGGGTTAGGGTTAGGGTTAGGGTTAGGGTTAGGGTTAGGGTTAGGGTTAGGGTTAGGGTTAGGGTTAGGGTTAGGGTTAGGGTTAGGGTTAGGGTTAGGGTTAGGGTTAGGGTTAGGGTTAGGGTTAGGGTTAGGGTTAGGGGTTAGGGTTAGGGTTAGGGTTAGGGTAGGGTTAGGGTTAGGGTTAGGGTTAGGGTTAGGGTTAGGGTTAGGGTTAGGGTTAGGGTTAGGGTTAGGGTTAGGGTTAGGGTTAGGGTTAGGGTTAGGGTTAGGGTTAGGGTTAGGGTTAGGGTTAGGGTTAGGGTTAGGGTTAGGGTTAGGGTTAGGGTTAGGGTAGGGTTAGGGTTAGGGTTAGGGTTAGGGTTAGGGTTAGGGTTAGGGTTAGGGTTAGGTTAGGGTTAGGGTTAGGGTTAGGGTTAGGGTTAGGGTTAGGGTTAGGGTTAGGGTTAGGGTTAGGGTTAGGGTTAGGGTTAGGGTTAGGGTTAGGGTTAGGGTTAGGGTTAGGGTTAGGGTTAGGGTTAGGGTTAGGGTTAGGGTTAGGGTTAGGGTTAGGGTTAGGGTTAGGGTTAGGGTTAGGGTTAGGGTTAGGGTTAGGGTTAGGGTTAGGGTTAGGGTTAGGGTTAGGGTAGGGTTAGGGTTAGGGTTAGGGTTAGGGTTGGTTAGGGTTAGGGTAGTAGGGTTAGGGTTAGGGGTAGGGTTAGGGTAGGGTTAGGGTTAGGGTTAGGGTTAGGGTTAGTAGGGAAGGGTAGGTTAGGTTAGGGTTAGGGTAGGGTTGGGTTAGGGTAGGGTTAGGGTAGGGTTAGGGTA